>NC_082670.1:108565411-108897911 GCF_025265405.1 Mesoplodon densirostris
ATAGAATACTGAAGAGAATCTAAAGGCAAATTATTGTGATTCTTTGGCAAGGTGCCCAATTTTTAAAAAAATCATAAGACAGAAATCAATATTTCTAAATAGCATCAGCAAACCATTTCAAATTTTTTCTTAAGAGACACTAACTTAGCCAGGATTGCACAGCCACTATGAGCTAGAAGTAGGATGTGAACACAGGTCTTCAGGGTTTGAAGTGGGCTCTGCCTGCACTTCAGGCTGCCCAGGATGTAGGGGCTATCAAGGCCCAGCCTGATGTGACACAGCCTGGGAGAGTGGCAAGTGGCAGCCCCGCACCTGTGGGCTGTGAGAGTAGTGGTTCCCAGCACAGCTCTGGGCCATGGAGCCTGTGGGCAAATGCTGGTTCTTCCATCTCCCAGCTGGGTGGCTTTGGGCAGATTTCTCATTTTCTCAGCATTGCTTTTTTTTTTTTTAATTTATTTATTTATTTTTGGCTGTGTTGGGTCTTTGTTGCTGCACGCAGGCTTTCTCTAGTTGCAGTGAGCAGGGGCTACTCTTTGTTGTGGTGCACGGGCTTCTCATTGCGGTGGCTTCTTTAGTTGCGGAGCATGGGCTCTCGGCACGCAGGCTCAGTAGTTGTGGCTCGCGGGCTCTACAGCACAGGCTCAGTAGTTGTGCCACACGGGCTTAGTTGCTCCGCGGCATGTGGGATCTTCACGGACCAGAGCTCGAACACGTGTCCCCTGCGTTGGCAGGCAGATTCTTAACCACTGCGCCACCAGGAAAGTCCCCAGAATTGCTTTTTTCACTGCTTAAAATGAGAATAAAATAAGCTCTTTCAAGGATTAAAGGAGCTGATGCATCAAGAGGCTCTCTGTTCACAGTCTTTTCCCAAGTGCCTACTTGGGCACAAGGACAGTAATCTGTAAGCACGTGATCTCTGAAGAAATAGGTCCTGCATGCTGCTCCATCACCCACCTAGAGTCTGGGCAGTGTGGCCACCCTAGGGGTGGGGGCCAGGGAGGGACCATGGGCAGCGGGACTCTATCTGCCACAGGGAGCCACACAGAAGCTCGAAAGGGCCACCAAGTGCCACCCGCCCTCCATTTCTTTTTAAGAACATATCGAAAAGAGCCCTGGGGAAGATTTTGCTGAGCACACTGGACGCTTGCAGGGACCCTGCACATGGTAGGTGAGCCCCCGACCCCATCTTCCAGAGCCTGGCTGCAGCTGGAGGGCATCCTGACCTAGCACCTCTGTCCTAAGTGTCTGGGCTAAAAAATGCCACCTCATTCCTGCCCTGCCCACCTGCAAAGGGTACATTCAGGAACAGGCTTCGGGAAGCTGAAGGTGCTATTTGACAAGAGCAGGGAGCACACACCCCAGGGAAAAGGCCAAACAGAAGCCAGTGTGGCCAGACCCCAAGGGAGCCAGGCAGTTCCCTGTGGGCAGTTTAGACTCACCCACAGTCCTGGGCTTACTGTGGAGGAAGGGCTGTTATCATACCCATTCCACAGATGGGAAGATGGAGGCACAGAGAGGCCAAGGGCCAGCCGTGCCAAAACCTCAGGTCTCTCCCTTAAGTACTAGGCCATGTGGCCCCGTTGTTTAGACAAAGTTCAGAGCAGCAGAATTTCATCAGTTCCAGCTTATGCCCAATGAAATCAGGAGGAGCAAGGCCGGCTCCTGCCCGCCAGGGCCTCACAGGCTGGCGGGGAGACAGACGGGTGATGAGCATTTGCTCACTGGCCTCACTGGGCACCGCTGGGCAGGGCTCAGGTATGTCCAGTGCCCTGAAAGGTCCCTGGCACCAAGGAGGAGGTCAGAAACTGTGCATCAGAAGGTCCCTTCCCCAGGGTCCTCGGTGGGAGGGGAGCAAGGGGGGGACAGCTGAACAGGGCCGGGGAGGGCCCAGGGAGGAGGCGGAGCAGCTCTGTGGGCCAGAATGAGCAGACTGACCCGCCCTGCTGCCCACTGTTTCTTTTCAGAGGGGACGTCTGGCCCCTCAGCCACGCTGGATGCCCTGCACCGAGCTCTGGCTGGCTGTGAGCTCCTGCGTAGAGAGCCCTTGGCACCAGCCTCTGCAGCTCCAGCACTCAGCAACTCCCTCCTCATCTCCTGCTGAGGTTGCTAGCCCGTCTGTGGGCCCCCTGGGCAGCCTGGCCACCATCAGACCAGCCTCGAGGAACAGACTGGCCACCAGCACATCCTCAGAACCCTGGAGGTGCAGGCTCCTTCTGAGACTGGCCCAGGTTCAGAGCCCGGCAGCCATCTCTTCCTTGGGTTCCTCCCAGATTCCCTTGCAGCCCCTGCATTCCTGCTGCCAGGGTCCACACTGCCCTACGGCTGCTGGATCAGCCTGTACCTGCTGCAGTCTCCCCTGCCCTTGGAGTGGAGCTGCACGCTCTTCTGCCCGGTCCAGTCCAGAATCCCTTCCCTGGGCTCCCAGGGTCTCCTCCCCTTCCTCCCCACAGCATGCCTGCCACAGGGACTCTGTGTCCCCCGGTCCACCGGGGAAACTACTCATGCCTCAGGAATTGTGGAAGGCCAGGCAGGGCTGGGGGAACTCCAAGGGGGGCAGCGTGATCACTGCAGGCTTCCTGGTGGAGCTGGCCTTGAACTAGCTCTAGAAGAGGGATAGGATTTAGATAGGCAGAGAGGACGGAAGAGCATTTCATGTGAGGTGACAGCGAGAGCAAAAGTGTGGTGCCAGAAAGGGCCCCCATTAGTACAGAGCCCAGAGCCCCTCTTTCCTGAGCACACAGTAGGTACCAGGCCTTGTGGGGTCACAGGAAGGAGGAGGACAAGCTGCCTGGTCTCATCTACCTTAAACTCTCGTAGGGGAGAAAGATACGATGGCAAGCAGTGCAACGCGGGTGAAATCCGGGCTACCCTGAGGTAGAAGAGAGGGTTCTTCATTAAAACTGCAAACCCCAAAGCTATGTAAGAGTGTGAAGGCATATGTGAATATACGAAAATTAGAATTTTTGTGTATACAAAAAAACTCCACAAATAAAGTCAATTATCAAAGGTAATGGTTTGATAATATTTTTATTAAAAAAAAAGAAGAGAGAGTTCTGAGAGCTCAGCTGAGAGGGATCAGTTCGATCCAAGGAGGATGAAGCACTATAGAGACGGCAGGACGAGGGCAGATGCCGGCAGGGACGGGGCAGGTCAGGGGGGCCTTGAGGACAGACGAGGGCTTAGGACTCCATCCCCCAGGCAATGGGGGCCTTGGAGGGTTCTGACCTGCCTCCCAGAGCGTGGAGCAGAGAGGAGGAGACAGGAGGCTGGAGGAGAGTCACCGGGACACAGAAGGGGAACGCTGGGGGAAGGAGATCAGGGGAGCCCGGGACAAGCAGGCACTCCTGGGCAGGAGCCACAGGGAGGGTTGGAGGACAATGCCCAGCCTCGTGTCTTGTACGAACCTCATCTCACTGGGGGCAAGTTTATAACGTGGACTAGGATGTAGAGGTGCCCAGAGAGGCTGGATGCGCTACCCAGCATCACACAGCAAATTAGCATCCAACACTGGACTGAGGCCTGTTTTCTAATCTCATATCTCACACAATTCCTACCACTTCCAGCTGTCTCTGGCTAGGAAACCTCAGGCTTGGGGTCTGGATTAGTTATGGTACACGCTAAACCACCCTGATAAAAGAGATCCCAATATACTCTGGGTCAGACAGGATAGAACTCTCTCCCCTGTAACAGTCCAGAGGTGAGTGGTCCTGGTTGACAGAGCAGCTCCGCTCCACGTCGTCACCCAGGGATCAAGGTTCCTTCCACTTTGTTGCTCTGCCTTGCCCTAGGGTGTCATCCTCCTTTGCATGGTGGAAGCCAATTCACCAGCATTGCATCTGCCCTCCACAGGAAGGAGGAGAGAGGAAGGGCAGGCTCAGGCACCCTGGCTCACATCTCCTCTACGCTCATCCCATATGTCTCATGAACACTGACGCAAAAATCGCCAACAAAATATTAGCAAGTCGAATCCAACACTGTATAAAAAGAATTATACACCACGAACAAGTGGGATTTATCCCAGGTATGCAAGGCTGTTTCAACATCCAACAATCAACTAATGTAATCCATCACATCAACAGGATGAAGAAAAATCACATGATCGTATCAACAGGTGCGGAAAAGGCATTTGAAAAAAACTCCAACATCCATTAATGATTTTAAAGAAACAACTGTCAGCAAACTAGGAATAGAGGGGAACTTCCTCAATTTGATAAAGAACATCTACAGAAAACCTACAGTGAATATCACACTTAATGGTGAGAAACTAGACACTCCCACTAAGATCAGGAACAAGGCAAGATGTCCCTCTCAGCATTCATCTTCAACATCTTACTGGAAGTCCTAGCTAATGCAAAAGATAAGAAAAGGAAATAAAAGGTGCTATGGAGTGAAT
Source organism: Mesoplodon densirostris (assembly GCF_025265405.1). Taxonomy (NCBI): domain Eukaryota; kingdom Metazoa; phylum Chordata; class Mammalia; order Artiodactyla; family Ziphiidae; genus Mesoplodon; species Mesoplodon densirostris. The sequence goes on from NC_082670.1 coordinate 108,569,805, forward strand.
ATCTGTATCCCAACATATGTTGAAACCCTCATCTCCAAAGTGATGGTATTGGAAGATGAGACCTTTGGGAGATGATTAGGTCACAAGGGTGCAGCCCTCAGGATGATTAGTGCCCTTATGAGAATGGACATGGAACATGCTTCCTCTCTCTGTGTCTCCATCATGTGAGGCTACAATGAGAAAAGGGGCCATCTGTAAACCAGGAGGAGGGCCCAACCAAGAACCTGACCATGCTAGCACCCTGATCTTGGACTCCCAGTCTCCAGAACTGTGAGAAATAAATATACTTGTTTTTTAAGCCCCCCAGTGTATAGTATCTTGTGACTAAGGCAAAAGGCAATACAGATTAGGACGGAAGAAACAAAACTGCCTTCATTTGCAGATGACATGATCATCTACATAGAAATCCAAAAAAATCAATGAAAAAGGGAATTAAAAAGTAACTATAGTAAGATTGCAGGATACAAGGTTAATATACAAAAGTCAACTGTTTTTCTAATACCAGCAACAAACAAGTGAAATTTGAAATCAAAACACAATGCCATTAAAAAAAAAAAAAACACAATGCCATTTACATTAGCACCATCAAAAATGAAATACTTAGATATGAATCTAACAAATGTGTACACGATCTATATGAGGAAAATTAGAAAACACCAATAAAATAAATTAAAGAAATAAATGGAGGGCTTCCCTGGTGGCACAGTGGTTAAGAATCCACCTGCCAATGCAGGGGACACAGGTTTGATCCCTGGTCTGGGAGGATCCCACATGCCGTGGAGCAACTAAGCCTGTGCGCCACAACTACTGAGCCTGTGCTCTAGACACTGTGAGCCACAACTACTGAGCCCACATGCCACAACTACAGAAGCCCACGCGCCTGGAGCCCATGCACCGCAACAAAGAGTAGCCCCCACGCAGCAACAAAGACCCAATGCAGCCAAAAATAAACAAAAACTAAGTAAAATAAAATAATAAAATAAATAAATTAATTTTTAATGAAATAAATGGAGGTATATTCCATGTTCATAGACAGGAAGACTCAATATTATCAAGATGTCAGTTCTTCAAGATGATCTCTCCATTCAATGCATTTCTGATCAAAATTCCAGCAAGTTATTTTGTGGGTATTGACCATCTGATTCTAAAGTTTATATGGAGAGGCCAAAGACCCAGAGTTGCCAACTCAATATTGAAAGAGAAGAACAAAGTTGAAGGACTGGCAGTATCAGACTTCAAGACTTACTACAAAACTACAGTCATCAAGACAGTGTGGAATTGTACTACCTCACACTGGTCAGAATGGCCATCATTAAAAAGTCTATAAATAGGAGGCTTCTCTGGTGGCACAGTGGTTGAGGGTCTGCCTGCTAATGCAGGGGACACAGACTCAAGCCCTGGTCTGGGAAGATCCCACATGCCGCAGAGCAACTGGGCCCGTGAGCCACAACTACTGAGCCTGCGCGTCTGGAGCCTGTGCTCCGCAACAAGAGAGGCTGCGATAGTGAGAGGCCCGTGCACCGCAGTGAAGAGTGGCCCCTGCTTGCCACAACTAGAGAAAGCCCTCGCACAGAAACAAAGACCCAACACAGCCAAAAATAAAAATAAATTTAAAAAAAAAGTCTACAAATAACAAATGCTGGAGAGGGTGTGGAGAAAAGGGAACCCTCCTACACTGTTGGTGGGAATGTAAATTGGTGCAGCCACTACGGAAAACACTATGGAGGTTCCTCAGAAAACTAAAAACAGAACTACCATATGATCCAGTAATCCCACTCCTGGGCATATATCCAGAGAAAACCATAATTCGAAAAGATACATGCACCCCAATGTTCACTGCAGCACTATTTGCAATATCCAAGACATGGAAACAACCTAAGTGTCCATAAATAGAGGAATGGACAAAGAAGATGTGGTACATATATACCATGGAATATTACTCAGCCATAAAAAAGGCCGAAACAATGCCACTTGCAGCAACATGGACGGACCTAGAGATTGTCATGCTGAGTTTAGTAAGCCAGACAGAGAAAGACAAATGTCATGTGATATTCCTTATATGTGGAATCTAAAAAAAATGGTACAAATGAACTTATCTACATAACAGAAATAGAGTTACAGATGTAGAAAACAAAATTATGCTTACCAGAGGGTAAGGCGGGGTAGGGATAAAATGGGAGATTGGGACTGACATATACACACTGCTATATATAAAATAGATATCTAATAAGAACCTACTGTATAGCACAGAGAACTCTACTCAATACTCTGTAATGGCCTGTATGGGAAAAGACTCTAAAAAAGAGTGGATATATATGTATGTATAACAGATTCACTTTGCTGTACACCTGAAACTAACACAACATTGTAAATCCACTATACTCCAATAACTTTTAAAAAATTAAACACAGACCTTACACCCTTCATAGAAATTAACTCAAAAGTGGATCACAGATCTAAATGTAAAATGCAAAACTTTAAAACCCCTAGAATACAACACAGGAGAAAATCTAGATGACCGTGAGTATGGCTATGATTTTTTAAATACAACAAAGGCATGATCCATCAAAAATGGTTGATAAGCTGGACTTCGTTAAAATTAAAAATTTCTGCTCTGAGAAAGACACTGTCAAGAGAATGAGCCACAAGACAAGCCAGAGACTGGGAGAAAATATTCGCAAAAGACACATGTGATAAAGGACTATTATCCAAAATATACAAAGAACTCTTAAACTCAATAATAAGAAAACAACCTGATGTTTTTTTAGATGGGCAAAGACCCTGACCAGACAAACCACCAAAGAAGATACAGAGATGGGAAATATGCAAATGAAGAGATGTTCGACATATGTCATCAGGGAAATGCAAATTAAAACAATGAGCTACCACCGCACGCCTGTTAGGATGGCCAAAATCCAAAACATTGACAGTGCCCAGTGCTGACAAGGATGTGGAGCAACAGGAACCCTCATGCCCTCATTGCTGATGGAATGCCAGTTTGCTGGTAGAAAAGCCACAAGCCATAGAACCACTTTGGAAGGAAGTTTGGCAATTTCTTAAAAACTAAACATATTCTTACCATATGATCCAGCAACTGTGCTCCTTAGCATTTACCCAAATCAGCTGAAAAGCTATGCCCACACAGAAACCTGCACACAGATGTTTACAGCAGCTTTATTCATAGTCGCCAAATCTTGGAAGCAACCAAGATGTCCTTCAGTAGGTGATGGATAAATAAACTGTGGTCCATTCAGACAATGGAATATTACTCAGTGCTGGAAAGACATGAACTATCAAGCCGTGAAAAGACACAGAGGAACCTTAAGTGCATATTATTATGTGAAAGAAGCCCATGTGAAAAGGCTACAAACTGTACGATTCCAACTATATAACATTCTGGAAATGGAAAAACTATGGAGACAGTGAAAAGGTCAGTGGTTGCCAAGGGCTGGGTGAGGAGGGAGGGATAAACAGGTGAGGCGCAGAGGAATTTAGGGCAGTAAAAATACGCTGTATGATACAATAATGCCAGATATACATTGGTCAAAGCCCATAGAAGGTACAGCCCCAAGCATGAGCCCTCATGTAAACTATGGACTCTGGGTGATGCTGCCGGTTCATCAGGTGTAACAAATGCACCACATTAGTGGGGGAGTCTGTGGGGGTAAAGGGGAACTTGGTACTTTCCCCTCAGTTTTGCTGTGAACCTAAAACTGATCTAAAAAGTACTGTCTATTAAAAAAAGGAGAAAGGGAGACTGGGCACAGGAGGTCCCTCAGCCACCTTTGCGCAGAGTCAGCCCTGGCGTCAGGTGCCTCCTGGACCCTCAGCCTTGCTGGCCTGCAGCCTGGTGGCCTTCCCTTTTACCCAGCGGGGAGAGGCTGGGACCCCCTCAATCCCAGACCTTGAACTTGGACGTGACCTAAGCACCTGTCTGATGTTTGGCCCAAGGTCAGGCTGCTGCTCCCAGCCCAGCGAAGCCTGGCCCAAGGCCTCAGGGCGACGGATCCTGAGAAGACCACGGACTTGCCTGGAGAAAGGCCTGGGTCTGTGACCAACAGAAGCCAGGCGTGGGGTTTCCTCCCACCTCCACCCTGACTGACGAGGATGCTGATTTGGGGCCGTGCCCACGGCCACGCAGCCCAGCCACCGAGCCAGGATTCAGGCCCCGGGCTGGCTGATCCAAGCCCACACTCATGGCCACTTAACCACCCTGTCACCATGATAAACAGGCAGGGCCTTCACTGGGCACCAAGGCCTGAGGTCACTGACAGGAAAGGGAGTCAAAGGGTACACTTTCACAGAAAGGTGGGGCCCACCTTTGCTGAGCTGAAGACTGGGGTGATGTCTCCAGGGGAGAAATGTGGAGCCCGGGGAGCTGACATCATGGGAAACAGGGCTTCCTTCCGTCAGAAGCAGAAAAGTGCACAATTCCTGAGAAACTCTCACCAAAAACAGGGCCTGAAAATCAGTCACGACTTGGACCTGGAAGTTTCCCGTCACTTGAGGCTCCCGGGAGCTCCATTAACCAATTATCCCTTCACAGGGCCTCTCAATAAAGCTGTAGAGTTTTCCTGACAGAGGCCTTGCAACGACTGATATCTGAATTTGAAAATTTCCTGTTAAAATTTCTACAAAGTCTCCTTTGAGATATAAAGCCAAATTCTCTTCCCTTTGAGTGTGAGCTAGACTTAGTGACTCACTTCTTTTTTTTTTTAATTTATTTTATTTATTTTTGGCTGCATTGGGTCTTCGTTGCTGCGCATGGGCTTTCTCTAGTTGTGGTGAGTGGGGGCTACTCTTTGTTGCGTTGCACGGGCTTCTCACTGTGGTGGCTTCTCTAGTTGCGGAGCACGGGCTCCAGGCGTGCGGGCTTCAGTAGTTGTGACGCACAAGCTTAGTTGCTCTGTGGCACGTGGGATTTTCCCGGACCAGGGCTCGAACCCGTGGCCCCTGCATTGGCAGGCGGATTCTTTACCACTGCGCCCCCAGGGAAGTCCCGTGACTCACTTCTAACAGAGAACAGCGGAATTGCTGGGCTGCTCTCAGACACCAGGGCGTGAAAAGCCTGGGCGGCCTCCTCGCTCCCCATGTCAAGAGGGTACCCAGGTGCCCTGTGGAAAAGGCCATGTGACAGGACATCAGCGTCCTCTGTCAATAGCCAGCAAGGAACCAAGGCCTCCAGCCAACGGCCCAGCTCCCATCTCAGAAGCGTGTCCTCCAGCCCAGGTCAGGTCTTTAGATGAGTGTAGCCCTAGCTGAGGTCCTGACTGCGGTATCCAGAACCAGATCTGCCCAGCTAAGCCACTCGCTAGGGCTTGACCCACAGGTACCGAGATCATAAATGAATGCATGTCACTGTTTTAAGCTGCTAGTTTGGGGAATGATGTGGTATGCAGCAGGAAGAGATAACAAATACATTTCCTAGTGAAAAACCATGCTTCCTCAGCACACAGGGTGATTTGGGAGCGTTCTGGCAGGTGTTCAGGTATATTAGTAGCCTCAGGAGTCCTGACAGTAATAACCAGCAGGTTAGAAGGAGGACCAACCCTGCTCCCCGCACCCCAGACACAGAGCCGGCTGAAGGAGCACTCAAGGGCACGGAGATCCTGGGGGAAGACGCAAGCCTGATGGATCCCCCTGCCACCAGCTGCAGACTGACGCAACACACCCTGGCCACGGGCATCCTGGGGGCCTGGGGGGCCAGGGGGGCAGGCAGCCAGGAGGCGGGGAGGTGACAGGAAGCGGAGACTGTGCAGCCGAGGCCCCAAGTGCCCGGTGCATGCGCCACTGTCCCGCTGGACTTCACTGACAGGACAACGCAAAGGTACAATGATTATGAATTTCAGGACAGTGGCCACAGAGCACCAAACCCCAAGCCCAGGGCCTTTCCGAGTGGGCCCTGGGCAGCTGCACGGGCGGCAGGGCCTGCAGCTGGCCCTGGGTGGGCAGAGGAGGGTAGGGGCAGGGGCGGGGCACGAACCCTGCAGTGTTTCTGGAAGAGGAGAATGGGATATTTGTGAACAGCCTCCCCGTCCACCACTCTCCTTTTGCCTTTTTCTAGAAAGGCTTCTTTGGGGTTGTTCAAATGGTCTGCAACTCATTAAACGTGTTTTCTAGGAAATTCTAACTAATGTCCTCTCTCACCTTCTGGCAACAAAATCATTCTGTTGGCCTGGAATTGCCTCCCCCACTCCCCGACCCCGGCCATGAAAACATCTTGTAGTTTCACACTCTCACCACCAGGCGGCGACGGCTCGGAGTGAAGGTGAGAGGGTCCAAACGCTCAAAGCAGGTTGGGGCGTGGTGGGGTAGGTTTTGACTCGCTTCAGTCCCCTCCTTGGGGATGTGCCATGTCCCTCCACCACCTGTGCTCCTACCGACTCTACGTAAATGACCTTAAGAAGGAAAGTGTGTGTTCTACGTTAGCGGAGACACCAAGCAGCCTTACCTGCGCTGCAGAGGCGGAAGCGCGACGTAAGTTCACAGAAGATGCGGTGACGTTGTTCGCTTCCGACCAGGTGTGTCTGCTGAGCCTGAGGAGACCAGCGCGGGGAGGCCCGTGTCAGGGCTGCAGGCCGCGTCCCGACACGGAAGCCCTTCGACTCCGGGAGCAGAGCAGGGTCTTCAGGCCACCCCTGCACCTGAGGAGGCCGGCTCCAAGCGGCCCTCGGTCAACGCCGGCCGCGCTCAAGCCTCACGCTTCATTCTCCCCACTTTACAGACGAGCAAACTGAGGCAGAGGGAGGCTGAGACTCTCCCAGACCACAGAGCTGGCGCGAAGCACACCGGGCTTGGGAGCCAGGCGTAGCCCTGCAGCCCAGCCCCACACAGCCCTGTTGATAGAGGCGCGTGTCTGCAAAGACGCAGACGTGCGCTGAGACGCCAGGTTTGCAGCAGAGAGAGGGCTTATTCACGAGCCGCCAAGGGGGAAGACGGAAGAGCAAACCTCAAATCCCCCTCCCGGAAGGCGAGGCGCTGGGGTATCTATGGGATAAAGCTGAGGCTGCGGCGGAGGGAACGGTGATTGGACAGAAGAAAAAGGTGCGGTGCGATCCTTCCGCTCCAGGCTTCTTCATGGGACGCATGCTCAGAAAAAGGCCTCGTTAACATCTTCGGAGGGTGGAGTTTGGGGCCTCTGATGTCAAAGGTCAGGGAGCGGACACTCGCACAGGCCCTGTTGGAGGGTCGGTGGTCCTAACCAGTCTTAACCGGCTCGAGCTCAAACTCGGCAAAACAAGTCAGGGAAACATCTTTTTTAGGCTCCAGGCGGCCTGGAGGAGGTGCAAGGCTTCCAGCGAGCCCGTGGGGGCAGGTTACAGGTGCGATGTGTCTAGGTGATGATCGCCCTCACACTCACAAGCAGGGTTTCTGCTTCTGCGAGAAGGAAGAATTGCTTCGGGGGGATAGTGAAGGGTCCTGGGCCCGCGGGATAAAGGTCTTCCTCAGCGTCCTCCCTTATAACACAGTAAATGGACTAAGGCTCCGCCTCCAGGTCAGGGCAGGGGAAAGGGGGCTCTGCCCCTTGTGTTTCTCGTTATTTCTTAGGCGTGTACCGCCTGAAACCGCCTAAGAGCCCTGCCCAACTTTCAGTCGCACCTGCTCTGTGAACAGCGCCCAGGACGCTTCCCGTGTGGCCACCATGGTCCCCCGGAGCTGTTGGGCTCGTGGGCAGACACACAGCAAACAGCAGCACCACTTACTCTACTGGGGGAGCGGTCCAGGAGAGCTTCCTGGAGGAGGTCATGCCCTAGGTGGATCTGAAAGGATGGAGAGTGCCAGGTGGAGTTTAGGGGAGGGCTCCAGAAAGAGAACGGCCTGTGGTGGGGAGAGGGGACGAGGATGACCTGCTATGAAGCTTCCGGTTACAAGGCAATGACAGGGGAGGCTGGAGAGGAGGCCAGGGAGGACCCTGCTGAGGAGCTGATTTTAACCTGAGGACACTGAAGATGAGGTCAAACCTCTGTCACCAGAGGCGGAGCCCGGCACTCAGGAAACAGCCGTCCTAGAGAGAAGCGGATTGGCTGGAACCAGAGGAGACATGGTCCACAAGGCTGACAGATGCTTGTTACACCTGCTCTGGGCCAGACACTGGTGAGTCCTGAACAGCAGTTACCCTTCTGAAGTTCCCATCCAGTGGGAGGAGACATTTCATAACTGCACACAAAATGTAAACAGAAGATAATTTTAGGTCCTGCAAAATGCTGTGGAAGAGGCAGAGAAAGCAGAGGCATTTGGAGGAAGATGTGGACTTAGGGAGTGGGCTTTCCAGAAGCGCCGTGTTCTAGGCATCTGTAATCTGATGCTACGGGTCCAGTGAAGAAGGAAAGGCGATGGGAGTGGGCTCGAGGCAGTAGCCATGACCTTGAACCGGTGAAGGGGGCAGAATTCAGAGCTCAAGAGCAGAGTCAGCCTTTGTGTGGATCTTCTCTTGCTGCTGTAACAAAGCCCTGCCAACGAAGAGGTGACCGCAGCAACGTCCCCTAGTGCGGTGTCCCTCGCTTCCTCTTCTGCACCAGCCGCAGAAGGCTGTCTGCATCTAAGGGCTCCCACGTTCAGCTCAGGCCTCCTGGAAGACCTCCCTCTTTCGGGGTCAGCCGTCCCAGGAAACACAGCCCTGAGGTTGCACCAGATGCTCTGGGTCCAGGGATCAGGCTGTGGGATGGTGGGGGCCGTCCCTGGGGATTCCTACAGGAGCAGGAGCCCCTTGCGCTGGAGCAGGTGGGAAGGCAGGACGTAGAGGCCTGTGTGCACGCACACACACACATGCACGTAGGATTTTTCCAGAATAAAGGAGGCCTGAGCACGTTTAAAGACAGAAGGAGCCAGAGAGAGGGGCCTCCACGGGTAGGGAGGGAGGGAGGGAGGAAGGGACCTAGCAAGGAGCCCGAGAGGCCGGAGCAGGAACGCCTCAGCCTCCCCCCGGGGGAACCGTGTGGTCAGCCAGGCCGGCCAGCTCAGGCAGCCCTGGAAGCGGGGGTCCCCTCCGGAAGCCCAGAGGCTGCCCCCCGCCCCGTCCCCACAAACGCCTGTTGCGGGGAGATAAGGGGAGCAGGCAAGCCCTGCATGCCCAGGATCCCCACATAGAAGATGCACCCAGAGCGGAGCCACGTGAATGCTGGTGACCTGCGGCTGGACCCACAGGCGCGAAAGCAGGGTCCCCAAGGCCGTGGACCCTGCGTGGCCCTGTTTGGGTAAGAAAACAATACTCACAGGACAGAAATAAAAGGTAGTCTTGCTGGATATCGGGGTTGAGGACAATTTTTATCATCTTCTTCCCGCTCAGCTGCAGAGTTCAGGTTTTCCACAATGAAAATGATTTCTCATTTGTGTCACTTTTCGTGGTTTTAAGTTGTACGTGTTGAAAATAAGAAGGAAACCTCAGAGGCCCCAGAGGAGGAGAGAGCGTGGGCCCGACCAGATGAGGTCGGGTCAGGAACAGCCTGGGAGTCGCAGGGCCAACACCCGCTGCCTGCCCTGAATGTGAGGAACATTCCTGGGGGTCTGGGGTGCCGGGGATAAAGCGCCCTCAGCCCCCTGACTTTGATTTCTCCTGCCCAGCGCCGTGACCTCCAGTGCGACGACCCTGTTTTAAGAACAAGGAATCAGCTGGAGAGGGTGCGGGCTCCCTCCCTCCTGCTGGGGTGGTACCTGGCCCTGCTCAGGGTCCATTGTCCCCTCGGCTGGCAGCACGGCAGCTCTGGGCCTCAGTTTCGCACTCCAGCCCAAACCCTCTGAGTTTTAGAGGGTTTACAACCATCCAGACTAGGGGCCCGAGACTGACGTCGTTGGCTGACTCTGGCCACAGCCATGGGGGATGGCCAGGGGTCCCTCTCCTCAGCAGCCCCCCACTCTGGGCTCCTCTCCTGGGCCCCTCTGGTTGCTAGAACCCCTTCTCCCTGTTTCCAAAGCATTGCTATACCCCAGGGGTTCCCACACCTCAGTCCCCCCACCCCGCCACGGGTGCAACTTTTGCCATCTCTGCAAATCCCTTATTGACTAAGTTAATATTTCATATTGCTGACATTTTTATCACTTATAATAAAAAGCATAATGTTTTAATTTTCCGATATAATTCTTTGTAATATTTCACTGTTCAGCTTCATTTTAATTCATATTTTATAACGTTAAAATATAATTAAAGATACATTTATCTTTTATAGAGAACTTTATATCACTAACATAGATGGGAAGCTGATGTCACTCCCCAGAGTAGACTGTCGCTATAGAAATAAATACAATGCACATACGACTATGGTCTTGACTTCTAGCCTGAGACTGATGCAGCTCTTTGTTAAAAAGAAGGATCAGAAAGTGTTGAAAGGCGCTGAAGATGCTACTGCACCCTCCTCCTGGATGCCTTGCACACCTTCTGGGACCGGGACCCCCCTTGGTTCTCCCGCACGCCCTGGACTGAGAATCATGGGGCACTGGCGGTGCAGTGAGATGCACTGTACCCTTCCGTAAACTGGGCTTGAACTGCGGTTCTGTGCGCAAGTCCCTGGGACCCCGAGGGCCCCCACCTCTGGAGATAAGCTCTCTGGGGGCTGCACACAGGGATAAGCCAGGCTGCTTTCACCATTTCCTTCCTCCTGCTCGGGCAGGGGCTGCCATCGGCTGCCCCACACAGAGTGATCACTGTGGCCTCAGCCAGGACAGCTCAGGCCGGGAAAGGGGCGCCCCGCCAGCAGGCCTGACAGGTAAGCGGCCCTCATCACCCCAGCACCACCTCCCGCTGTGTGGGCCCCTGGCAGGGGAGGCGGTGGGACCAGGCCGGGCAGGGAGAGAGGAGGCCAGCAGGCAAGTCCAGCTTCTGTCCCTCCTGGGGGGTGGGGGGCACGTGCAGGCGTTCGCCCTGAGACACCAGGTCCTTGGCTGAGTCAAGATTCATTGGTTTATTCAACAAACGTTCATTGGAAGCTTGTCTTCGCGAGGGGAAACGGCCTGCACTGAGTCCTGGAGGGGCAGTGAACCAGGCAGAAAGCAGAGGCCTGCGTGCCAATGTGGTCTCTGACGTGAAGCGCTGGGCAGCTCTGAACAAGTCACTCTCCCTCTCTGGGCCTCAATTTCCCAACTCCAAGCACGAGCCTCGATCAACAGCTTTCCAGGCTCAGCCCCTTCTGGGTCCCCTTCCCTATTCCCCCGTCAGCATCCTCAGCCAGCTGCCTTCCACACGAGAGACCACTTGTGAGAGTTCACTCCGCTGGGGGCAAGCTACTTGGAATCCGCCGGCCGAGGTGTGGTCTGTGGCGTGCACACCATCTGCCAGACCATGGCTTGAGGGTGGGTGTTGGGAGCAGCCTGGGAGGCCCTCCCCGGCCTCAGGGCGGGGGCGGGGCCAGGCCCGGGATCCTTTAGCAGGCATCTGCTTCCCCCACCGCCGAGTAGAGGCTGGGTCTCTGCCAGAGGACGGGAGGGTCCTTCCTCTTCCCAAAGAAGGACTAAGCCCGCTCCGTGCTCCCCCCACAGCGGCCTTCACGGTCCTGCCTGCTGACCATCCGGGGAGGTGATCCCAGCACCCATTTCACAAAGGAGACAGCCCGGCCGGAGAGGGAGGTGAGTGGTCCCTTGTCCGGTCGGGTCCCACCAGCCCTTGGGTCGGGTGCAGGCCGCCAGGACCTCACGGCCACTGTCCCCGCAGCCCGTCCTGCCCGATGTCCATCTGGGCTGCCCTGCTCTTGCTCTGGGCGATCGCCGAGGCCTCCGAGGTCTGCCCCGCCGCGTGCGCCTGCCGCGCCCTGGACACCATGGGGTTGCTGGTGGACTGCGGGGGCCGGGGACTCGCGGAGCTGCCCGACCTCCCGGCCCACACGCGCCACCTCTTGCTGGCCAACAACAGCCTGCGCTCAGTGCCTCCGGGAGCCTTCGACCACCTGCCGCAGCTGCAGAGCCTCGACGTGGCGCACAACCCCTGGCGCTGCGACTGCGGCGTCACGTACCTGCGCCTCTGGCTGGAGGACCGCGCGCCCGCGGAACTGCTACGCGTGCGCTGTGCCGGCCCCGGCCCCGGCCCCGCCTCCGGCCGCGCGCTCGGGCAGCTCAGCGGCTCGGAGCTGGGCAGCTGCGGCTGGAGCCTGCGGGCGTCCTGGGCCGACCCGGGGCCCTGGTGGGACGCGGCACTGGCCGTGGTGGCCGCGCTGGGCCTGGCTCTCCTGGCGGGCCTGCTGTGCACCATCTCCGTGCCCCGAGCCTGAGCCGGGGCCCCCCAGGTCATCCCGGCCCCGGCCCTGGGTATTCCAACCACGGGTAGCTCAAAATAAACCAGCGGCTTAGCCGTTATCCAGGCTCAGAGATGTTTCCCTCTTAGCACCCGAGTCTGTCTCATCCTGGAAACCTGCGACCATGTTTGTTTTGACAGATATTGACTGGGGCTTCCCTATCCACCAAGTTCCTAGCAAAATGGTTTATCCCACGTCCACACCTCCTCCAGCCACCCCCAATGCCACCATCTCTGGACACCCCGGGCACTTCACCAGGTCCCGGGAGTCCCATTCTCACACCCTCCTGGCTGCTGGCACCTCCTTCCCACATGGGCCGCCAGACAGCCCAGGCCACCCTCACATCAATGTTCTAAGTTCCACAAAAAACCTTGTCCTAACAACGCAGCAGCAAACAGACCCCAGGTGGGAGGAGAGGAGACATACCTGTGACAGACCTTGGAAGGCACATCACTGTTCCCAAAATGGGCTTTGGCCACCCTGACCTGGCCATGAGGCCACCTGGCCTCACCCCACCCCGTCCTTTGTCATCTTCTTCTCTCTCTCACTCTCTCTCCTTTTCCTCCTCTCTACGCCTCTTCAGAAACCAAACAACAAATTCCCCCCTTTCTCATGGAAGCAACTCCCCTCCTGATGCTGGCATCAGACACCTGCAAACTCTGGGCTTCCACCTCTACCCTAAGCAATGGTCACCAAAGTCTTCAAACAAAATGCTTCTCTCCCTCAGTGGGTTTCTGGTGCCAGCAGTTACAATATTAAACTTTTTCCCACCATATGAGATAATAATTACAGATCCATTACTGGCCAACCCAAATCCAATATAATTATACCAAAGATCCACCCCGCAAGGAGGTCCAAATAGTGGGGATGTGGGTCAGAGGGTGCCACGAGGAAGGCCAAGTGGACACCAGGCGCCACTGGAGGGCAGTGACCCACAGAGGTGAGGCTGGACCAGGAGCCCCAAACTCGGGGCTGGTGGACAATAGGGAGTGGTGGGGACTGCGGTAAACCGGGGAGCCCACGCTCCATCCAGAGGCCCAGTGGAATGTTGCCACGTGGAAAGGTGGCCAGGTGCCCGTTCTTCTAGAGAGGTTGGAAGAAGTTTATGTTAAACTGAATTATTCAAGCATTGGCGACTAAATTTAAATTTTTTAAAAATATACATCAACGGGACAAATAAAACACATTAATCAGCATGAATAGTCCGGAGGCTGAGAGTTTGGTTTCTGCGTTAGGAATCAGCTAGCATCCGCTCGCTGGGCACTTACTATGTGGGAGGCTCTGCATAAAGCACCCCCCACGGGCCTTTCTCCTGTACCCTGTGAGCCCTGTGAGGAGGTGCTGTCCTCCTGCACCACATGGAGGTGGACTCAGGCCCAGGCCTGTAGTCACTTCACAGGCACAGGCCAGACACGTGCCCCATCAGACCTGAGAAGCGCTCCCTTGGAAGCTTCCTGGCCCTGGGCCCCCAGAACTGAGCCCCTTCAGCCTCAAGTCCCCAAGCGGGTGCCCCCAAATTCTACCCTGCTCCTTCCTGGGGGGCCATCCTCCCGTGACCCCCGTGGCCCCCGCACCCACGGCTGCGGATCAGGGCTGAAGCGGCAGGGCCCGCGGCGCCGGCCTGTGGGGAGCACACAGAGGATGCCCAGGAGTCGGTCCAAACCCGCCATCCCGGCCAAGTCTTTCCCTCCCAGTGGGGAGAACCCACAGCAGAGGCCACAGCTCCGGGCAGAGTGGGGGGGCTCCCCACCCTCGGGAGGGGTCCTGGGCGTGTCCAGCGGGCCTCCCGAAGGAGACTGGGGGCAGCGGAGCAGTGCCAGCCTGAGCGAAGGGGTGACCGTCAGCGTGTGAGCTGCCTTAGGATGTTCCCGAGCCAGGGTGGAGGGGGTCAGGCGGAGGCCGGGCAGGGTGGAGAGTGGCCGTGGGGAAGGTGACCTGGGGCTTCAGAGCTGTGAGGGGGAGGGGAGGGGAGGGCACAGGACTGGGCCGGGGGCTTCCCTTCCCTGGAGGCAGGGCTGGAGGGGCCCCTCGGCCGAGCCCCTGGGCGAGTGTGTGCCAGGAGCAGAGAGGGTCAGGGCTGGAGCGCTGGGAGCCCCGGGGGCCAGGCAGGGTCAGACTCAGCCCTGGGACCCACACCCAGCCCAGGGCTGGCCCCCGGCAGGGGATCAGGAGCAACTCAGTGGGGACTTGGAGCAGGTCCCTCTGGACACCGGCCTCAGGTTCCCTGTCTTAAAGGCCAGGACTGGACCTGGTGCCCTCCGAGTTTCCCCCGGGTCTGGGCAGTCCCATGGGGTGGGCAGAGTTGGGGGTGGGGGGGCTTGGGACAGCCAGCCCCTGGGGAGCGTTTGGAGGGCCCAGCTCAGATGGCCCAGTTACAGGGTTTTCGTCCAAGGGCCACTCGGGTGGGGATCCTCGCTTTCAGTGAGAGCAGGCGGGTCAAACGACAGGTGTTTCTCGTCCCTGGAAAGATGGTTGGCAGGTGCGTGGGGCTCGGCCCACCTGGACAGTCCCTCTCCTTCCCACCCACCCACCGCACCCCCGGCTCCCCAAGCCTCACAGTGGCTTCGTGGGATGGGATGCAGGCAGTGCAGGAATCAGTGTCCCGAAGAAACCAGGCTCTAGTGGAGGAATGCCTCGTCCAAGGTCACAAACCAGCCTGGGCAGACCTGGGGTTTGAGTGGAGGCTGGTGTGACCCCCAGCCTGTCAGCCTGTCTTGGGGGAGGCTGGGCAGGTGGGCACAGCACACCTGGTGCCCTGAGCGGCTGTGCCCTCCCGCCAGCAGGGGCCCCCTCTGTGAGGGACCAGGGACGGACTCTGCTGATCTCGGGGGGCTATGGATTCATGGGGTCCCTGGGGTCAAGGCTCTGATCCAGGTGCTCAGCAGCTCTCTGAGCGCCCACTGTGTGCATGGATCCGGGCACGGTGCTGGAGAACAGTGATGAGCAAGACCCATCCCGCCCTCCGGGACCTCACAGACCCTGACTTGGAATAACAGCTGTACTTCCTCGTGGCTGCAGGACTCAGGCAAGGAACTCCCTACCCCGAGCATGTCAGCTCATCTGAATAAATCAGGGGTGGAGGGATGGTAACACGTGTGCCTCGCAGGGTTGCTGGGCTGGTGCCCCCGGTGCTCACCAAGTAGCACTTCCCAACCTGCCTCCCCAACACGAAACCAGATGAGGGATCCTGGGGCCCAGAGAGGTGCAGTGACTCGCCCAAGGTATCCCTGGCAGGGATGGGACCCAACCCCAGCTCCTCCCTGCCCCTGAGGCACTATCTGCTCCTCTGTCCAGGGGTCCCGATGGTCTTAACAGAGCTCTGGGCAACAGACGGGCAGGGGGCAGTGTGTGGGCCTGGAGGCCAGTCGGGGGAGCCAGCCAGGCAGGTGGGACATCTGTGGATCCGTGGGCACTGGAGCCAGTTCCGAGCTCCAAGCCAAGAGAACCAGTCTGGGCACTGCCCGCTCGTTACAGAAACGTTTAATGGTTTAGGAATGCGTACACTCTGGCTCTGCTAAGTCTCCATAAAGGCAACTTTTCCATGTTTTAAAAAATAGATTCGCTATAAAGATTTATATATTCATAAATAGGCAATGTGAAAAATCCCCAAATTCAATGGCATCCTTGGGCTGAGGCCCTCCCCACCCCAGCCCAGGTGCAGGCTCAGAGGTCTCTGAGGGCCCAGCCTCGGCAGCCCTCGGGGGAGAAGTAACTGCATTCAATGTGAATTAGGAACTTCCTCCAGCTTCACGCCTGCTGGGGCCTGTGTCCTTGAGCTCCACCCCCAACACCCACCCCGCCCTCTGGACCGGGCCCACCTCTGTGGCTGAGGAGTCAGGATCTCGGTCCCTTGCCTGTCCCCCTCCCGGGAGTATAAAACACAAGCTTTCCTCTGGTTCTCCTTCAGCCCAGGCCACAGACAGCCCTCCTCCGCCCGATGGCTGGGACACTTCCTGGCCCTCCTGCCCGGCTTCCTCTCCCGGCCCCTGGCCCCTGACCTCACCTGCCCCTGTTCTTGGGCAACTTATAAACAAAGGAAGAGGCCGGCCTCTGGGAGAGGGAAGAGGCGGGGCCGTGCTGTCTTACACACTTCCCCGTTGTCCCTTGGCCAAGTCCATCCGTCCGGGCCCATCTGACAGAGGACTTAGGCCCAGAGAGGTAGTGAGGCCCCTACCTGCCAGGGCACCCCAGAGCAGGCAGCCAGCAGCACGCCCAGGGAGGTCCTGAGCACTAGCATTTGGCTCTGAGACAGAGGACGGGAAGCCTCTGTAGGAAATGGCTTCAGCCCAGGACGGGAACCTCGCAGGCTAAGGGTGGGTAGGGAAGGAACGAATTCTTGCCAGGGGGTACGATGAGCAAGGGACCAGCTGGGGCCTGTCCTCAGAGGCATCCCGCTGGTCATCTGTGAGATTCTAAATGGCACGTATTCAAGGGTAGGGTCGGTAAGCGGGGGAGGGCAGGAAGGAGTCTGCCTGGACAGAAGCTGCTCCTGTGGGCAAGATGGTGCAGGGGAGAAGGAACAGAGCTGTGTGAGGCCTTGGACATCCGCGTGAGGATGGACTGCATCCCGAGGGCCCAGGGGCGACTGGAAGGTGTCAGGATGGGGGAGGGACCTTTCATAGCTGCCCCCCTCACAGCAGCAGGATGGTGCTTGGGCTGGTGGAAGCCCAAGCCAAGGAGGTCAGGGAGGCATCCAGGGGAGGGGATGGGGCCCATCTGGGCAGAGGGGCCAGGGGCACGGTTATAGGGTGGGGGAGAAAGTGGGGAGCCCGAAATGACCCCTGAGTTCTAGGCTACAGCCCTGGAGCGAGGCTGCTCTGTGCGGAGGACGGGTGGCAGGAGACCCACTGGGCCCTGGGACTGTGAAAGGAGAGAGTGAAGTGCTGCTTCCTTGGTTCTGGGTGAGGAAGGGCCACCGTGAGGCCACCTCCCCTGTGCAGGGTTCCGGGCACAGGAGTAGGGGGATGGCTCACAGCCCAAGGTGGCAGGTGAGCCCCTGTCACCTGTTTCCTGTACCTGTGCACCCTGGATGCTCCTGGATGCGGGCTGCTGGATGCTCCCGGCAGCCTGGCAGGGCTCCTTCTGGAGGAGGTGAGCTGGGGGCCTCCCTCCTTCCCTAAGCCCTGTGACGCAGCCCTGAGCCCAGGGTCAGTACCTGTGCTCGCTGGAACTGGGGCGCAGTCCCGGCCGCTGCTCCTTGCATGCACCACACCCCCCAGAGCAGCAGGTCTGTGCAAGGTGGTCTTCGTGAGACTTCTCTCCCAGCTGGGCCTGGACTGAACACCCAGCTCTGCCCAAACATCAGCCCCCTGCAGAGAGGTCATGGGGCTGGAGGACCTCTGCCCTTGGCCTGAAGGGGGCCCCTCTCTGGGGAACCCCTCAGTACAGGCACTTTCTACTGTGCAGGTGGAGGGGCTGGGCCCCATCCCATCAGCAGGGACGGGGGAGGGAAGCCAGGCAGCCTTCTTGCTCCCAGTTCCCACCCCACTCGGCCGACAGCGGGCTGACCCCTGCTCAGCAGCTCCTGGCCCGTCCAGGCCAGCGTCCTTCCCCTCCAGGACCAGGCTCAGTCTCCGCGGCTGGAAGGGCCAGCAGCCCTGCCCGACCCGCCTCCTGGGGCTGCCTGGCAAGGTCTGACTTCCTGCTCTGCGTCCAGGCCTGCCTGGGAGGGTTCAACTCAGACCAGGTGCTGGGATGGAAGGCAGGGAGCCCGATTGCAGCTGTGCGGCACCTCTGGGCTCCCAGGGGCCCTGGGCTGTGTCTCCCTGATGTGGCCTCGCCCATGGCTCTGAGAGCAGCTGATTTCCTGGGGCCCCACACTAGGGCGGGGGGCCTGCAGGGCTGAACTGGGCTGATGGGAGGGACTGGGATTGGCTTAGGAAGACCACCTGCTCCCCCAGTCCAGTCCCTGTGCTCCTCTGAGCTGCACCCAGAGAACGGTGCTGCTTCCAAGGGCCCCAGTGATCCTGGTCCCCCGCTGTCTAACCTCAGTGCCCAGCGTACGCAGAGGCCCTTAGAGTGGGTGGGCCCAGACCCAGGCCTGCCGGGGCCTCTCCTTTTCTGTGTGGGAAACTCTCTAAGCTGGACTGGGAGCGGCGGGGGAGCTGGCACTCTGAACGTGGCACGAAGGATCTCTGCAAGTGGGGTGGGACACGGTGGGCTCAGGGGCGCGAGCGTTTACTTTTCCCTTAAATGTCCACACTCCTATCTCATTCCCACTACCCCCCAGCTTCTGAGAGCCAGAGCTAAAGGATTCACTGCTTTTGCAACCTGAGTGGCAAAACTTTGGGCCCCAAGCCAGCAGACGAGCGCTGTGGGCCGTGACCCACCGTCGTCCCGGTGAAAACAAGAAGCTCCATGGAAATGGGAGAGGGAGGCCCCGCTGAGGCAGGAGCCGGCCCCGGGCACCCGGGAGCTGAGAGCTGGCCGTGAAGGAAGGAGGGGGGTAGGGACCCCCCGGGACGGAGCTCAGGACTGACTCTGCTGGGCCATTGCTCCTGCACAGGAGGCCCTGGAATGCCCTGGGTGGACCCGGAGCTCCGGCCACATCCCTGGAAAGCAACACCCTGCTGCGGCCTCGGGTGTGAAACGGTCCCAACCAGGCAAACACGTGGACCAGGAGGCCCACTCCCAGCCCCTGGGCCGAGGTCCACACCGCTGGGCTCGGGCCAGTCCTGGGACATGCCGCGTGCGGCGGGGACAGCAGCTGGCTGGCAGGAAGGGCCCCACACCCTACCCTGTGCCAACAGGGCCTCCCCGGGAGGAATCCTGCTTCTTCCTTCCTGGAGAGCAGTGCTCCCATCAAGCATCCAGGCCACAGGCGGGGTAATTCCAGGCCTTTATCTGGCTGGCACCCTGGAGGCCAGCTCTGGAGGGCTGGGTGAGGAGGCCCCAGGGCGGGAGGAGGTGAGGCGGCCCCGCCTGCCTGCCCTGCACCCCGGTCAGCACCCGCAGCCCCAGCTCTCTCCGACGTCCTTGCTGTCCAGCTGGATGTGGTCAGTGCCCTTCTCGCTGAGCAGAGGGCCCCCGTGCCGCATGACCAGCTCCGTGGCCACCCTCACGAAGGCCTCCTCCACGTTGCTCGAGTCCTTGGCCGACGTCTCGATGGCGCACAGGATGTCGTGGTGCTCCGCCAGGCTCTGCGCCTCGGCCAGCGGCACCTCCCTCAGCTCCCTGAGGTCCGACTTGTTCCCTGCGGGGAGGTGGGGCAATGCTGAGGCCCAGGGCCCAGGTGGGCGTGGCTACAGCTAAAGGCAGCGAGCCAGAGAGTCTATCTTTAATGCTCTTATCCCATCCTTTTGCCCCTCATCTCATCTCTTCCTATCTTTGCCAGGGGCTTGTGCATTTTATTGCTTTTTCCTAAAAAATAGAAGCAGGAAGGTCTGGTGAAAAGAACAGGGTGCTTAGAGCTGGAAGAAGACCTGGGTAGAGACGCCAGCTTCCTGTCACCCGCTGGGTGACGCTCGGGTAACACACTCCATCTCTGAGTGTCAGCCTCCCCATCTACGACACCACCTTCTGCAGAGCAGGGATTAAAGGACACAGTGGACACGAGCTAGCACCTAGCGGGCCCCCCACCAATGCTGAAGTTAAAGAAATCTGGCCTTGCTATTTTTTTTTGGCTAAAACTTTGTCATTTTTCTGATTATTTATGCTCTCCTATTTTCCTTTGGAATTTTTAAATTCTCTGTAAGATTGTGGGGTTTGATTATTTTGCTTTTCTGATAATGAGAGCACAGACTACAGCTGCCCCTGAGAACACACCTTTGCTTCTCCCATGAGGTATGAGGTGTTTCATTATGTTTTAAATAATCTGGTCAATTGCTCCTTGGTCCAATTTCTACAAGAATTTTTTTTAAGTCTCTAAGTGATTGACTTTTACAATGTGATTATAGGGACAAAAAAAAAAATAGATAAGCATCTATAGGGACTTCCCTGGCGGTCTAGTGGTTATGGCTTGTTGCTTTCACTGCCAGGGCCCAGGTTCAATCCCTCGTCGGGGATCTAAGATCCCCGCAAGCCACGTGGAATGGCCCAAAAAAAAGAAAAAAAAATTCTAAAATTTCTTTGGTAAACTTAAACAATGCAGCAACCAGTTTCAATGTTTGGAACTTATTTGGATCCTGATTTCAACACACTGGAAAGAAAAGCACGTGTGATATTTATGAGCAATTATAAATCTGACCACAGATCAGCTAACTTGATTGTATTAGGAGATGTCAGTAGGTTTTAAATGTGAAAAGCGTACTGTTATTACATATTTTTAAGTGTTTGTATCTTTTATAGATTCATGCTGGAACATTTGCAAATGAAATCATTTGGTGTTGGGATTTGCCTCAAAATAATGAGGTCGGGGGAGGGGCCGAGAGCTGAAATGAACGTGCACAGGACTTGCCGGCTCTGCTGAATCTGGGGTTTGCTAACGCTATTCCTTTTATGTCCTTGTGTAGCGTGCTCTATGATAGAATGTTTTATTTTAAAAGTCCTGGATTGGGAATTCCCTGGCGGTCCAGTGGTTAGGATTCCACGCTTCCACTGCAGGGGGCCCCGGTTCGATCCCTGGTCAGGGAACTAAGATCCTGCAAGCCGAGTGGCGTGGCCAAAAAAAAAAAAAAAAAAAACTAAAAAAATTAAAATAAAAGTCCTGGATGAAAGGGGAGCATCAGGCCACGTAGGGAGAACTCCCTTCCTTCCCTGGGAGATCAATCCACCTAGAGCACCCACACCCCAGTCCAGGCCCATCTGCACTTGCTCACCTTAGAGGAATCAGCCTGACTGTTGGGACGAGCACGCCAGGGACCAAACACATGGTCCAAAGCTTCTTGAATCCAGGCCCGAGAAGTTTATGCCGGAGGAAAAGGTAAAATGGAGGTCATGGCATCCCCTGCAGCACTGGTTCTCAAAGTGGGATCACTGTGCCACCTGGGAACTTGTTAGAAATGCACATGCATGGGTCCCCCCAGTGCTCCCGAATCAGATGCTCTGCAGGTGGTGCCGGCGTCTGCCCTCCACCAAGACTTCAGAGTGGCTGGGGGGAGTGTGGACACCTGAGAAGCACCCCCTGCAGGGTGGCCGACAGGGCAGGCCACTGAATCACGATGGGCCACGTTTACATGCTCACAGGCTATGTGGACACGATAAATGACTTCACTTTTCTGACCCTCGGCCCCGTCCCTGACACATGGGGAGCAGGCAGGGTTATGAGAACACACATGATGAAGACCGAACTAGCCTGGACCAAGGTGCGGCCACGTGGCGACCGCTTCCTGGCCTGCAGTCATCTCATTTCCACTTTGACTATAACTTTACAAGTGATTAGCAGGATCCGAAGTTTCTTTTTTTTCTGGCTGCGCCTCGTGGCATGTGGGATCTTAGTCCCCTGACCAGAGATCAAACCCATGCCCCCTGCAGTGGAAGCTCAGAGTCTTAACCACCGGACCAACAGGGAAGTCCCCAAATGTTCTAGATCATGGTCCTGGCTCCGCTCCTACCTGGCCAAGCTCAGCCCTCTCTGTGCTCTGTTTGCTCTTTGTTTAGAAAGGAGAGAGAGACTGAGACAGACAGACAGACGGGTGGAGCGCAGGGGCCCCCGCTCACCGATGAGCAGCTGCACGATGTTGGAGCCCGCGTACTTCCTCACGTCCTCGATCCAGTGAGGCACCGACAGGAAGGAGCTCCTCTTGGTGATGTCATAGGCCAGGATGGCCCCGTTGGCGCTGCGGTAGTAGCTCTGGGTGATGGTGCGGAAGCGCTCCTGGCCAGCTGTGTCCCAGATCTGCAGCTAAAGGAACAGGGGTCCCGTGAACCCGGGGGTGCAGCCGAGCGCAGGGGACGGGGAGGCCGAGCCCCCAGACCCACCCCCACCCCCAAAGCGCTGCTTCCGGGGGCAGGCCACCAGCCACACCTCGGCAGGCACCACGCAGGACGGGCCAGAAGGTGGACGGAGCAGAGAGGCCTTCTGAGCCCTTGGAAGGCAACTCAGCGGCCTGAGCAGGACGGGGGCAGCAAAGTGCAGGCGGGCAGCCCCGTTTCCACCTCCAGGGTCCCAGGACAAGGGGGTGGGTTCTGCACGGTGGCGGGAAGCACACTGGACCCCGAATCCTCTCTGCCCTGGACACCAGGCTCACTGCTGGCACTGTGTCCAGTGCCTGCCCCTCTGGGCCGTGAGTGCCCGCCACCCCCGCCGTCGGGAGGCCCCCAGCACTCAGGCTCTCTGTTCTGCCTCAGCGGCGCCGGGGAAGATGCTCACGCTGGGCAGCGACGGCCCGGGGAGGCTCCTCTCAGGCGGCCTCTGCCATCAGCTGGCGCAGCCTGCTAACCCTAACCCCGGTCCCAACCCTCCTCCCGCCCAGGTCCTCACTTCACCAGCACCCATCAGGGCCACTGCCGGGCCTGCCTGGATGGGCGCCCGGGGGGGCGGGAGCATCCCTGGCTTCCAGCGGCAGCAGCAGGATGGCGGCAGAGACGCCAGGTAGGGCGGCGGAGGCTGGGCCAGGGGCCGACCTGGACGGTCACTGTGCCCGGGCCAGGAGGCTGAGCCACAGAGGGCACCAGAATGGGCAGGTCCAGGGCTCTCAGCGGCTCAGGGCCTGCCTTCCTGCTGCACAGACCACAGGTCCTCGGGGCCCTGAAGATGACATCCTGAGCCGCAGGCCATCCACCCTCCTCCACTGGCACAAGCACTCTGGGTGCCTCTTTATCCCGTTCTCAAGGGGCGTCCGGGGTGGAGACAGACCCAGAGGCCTCAGACAGTTCCTGCAGGCAGGGCTTCTGGCCCTGGCACTGTGGAGGTGACCACCTCTTCCTGGGCCTCACAAGAGGGGTCCACCAGTTGATGTGTTCTGAGCCACGACTCGCCAAACCAAACCCCCGGCCTGAGATGTCCCATTTGCTCTGCAGGGTGAGAGGCTCCAGGAAGCAGGCCCCGGGGCACAGCTCGCACAGGGGTGACGTGAAAGGCGGGACCTCAGCACCACGCCAGCCTGGGATCCAGACGACCTAGGACTCCCCTGAACACCCCAGAGGGGAGCGTCAAACACAGAGGCCAAGCAGACACGGGAAAAGGCAACTTGGCGGAAATAGAAACTAGGCATTTTCTCAAAACAATCTCCAAAATAATCATCAGTGTTTTCAGAGATAAGAAAAGGTCCATGAAATGATAGAAGAACACTCTTATTTTAAGTAGAGGGAACATTCGGAAAGGAAAAACGAGCTCTTGGAAATTAAAAATATAACATAAATGAAAAATGCAACATAAGGGTTGGAAGATAAACTTGAAAAATTTCCAAGTAGGGGGAAAAAATGCAAAGAGATGGAAAAGAGAGAAAAGGAATTGGGGAACCAGCCTAGAAGGTCCACCATCAGGATAGTAAGAGTTTTGGAAAAAAAGAATAGTAAAATCAAAGAAATGCTTCAAGAAAATTCCCCAGAACTGAGTGAAAAGGCCCATTAAGTACACAATGGAGGAAAACAGACCCACACAAGACACTTGGCCGTGGGAACTCCAGAAGAGTAAGGAAGAAGAAAGGACCCTAAAAAGTTGCAGGGGAAGAAAAAGAGAGAAAGGAAGAACAGGTTTGAAGCCTTCACAGAAAAGATCCATATCGCATTAGACATTCAATGAAACGATGCCTAAAATTACAAGGGAGAGCTTCCCTGGTGGTACAGTGGTTGAGAGTCCGCCTGCCGATGCAGGGAACACGGGTTCGTGCCCCGGTCCAGGAGGATCCCACATGCCACGGAGCGGCTGGGCCCGTGAGCCATGGCCGCTGAGCCTGTGCGTCCGCAGCCTGTCCTCCGCAACCGGAGAGGCCACAACAGTGAGAGGCCCGCGTACCGCAAAAAAAAAAAAAAAAAAATTACAAGGGAAAATAATTTCCAGCCTAGAATTCTCCACCTAATCACTATGAGTCAAGTGCGATGGTTTAACAAAGGCATTTGCAGACATAGGGGCCTCGAAAAATTTACCTTCTTGCCACCCATTCTAAGGAAGCTGCTGAAATCAACCAACATGAAGAAAATGGGGGATCCAGAAAGAGAACTCAACTCAAAAGAGAGGCGAAGGGAAACCCTGGGGTGGTAGGGAGATCCCAAGACAGCAGCCAAGCCGCAAGCCAGGATGCGGGCCAGTCGGGAGCCTCCAGTTCTGGCAGAATATTTAGTGGCCGTCGAGACCTCCCTCCTTAAACAACCGGGAGACTGAGAAAAACATGGGAGGCTACTGTTTTCAGGATGTAAACAACACAGCACGAGACCCTAATCCTTGAAAGAAGCAAAACTCATGGAAGGCGCCTCATGATTGCCAGCAGTCTGCAGGGGACGGTTTCCTTACCACAGGACAGGGGGCTAGATTCCAAGCAGGGCATGGAGCCTGGAGCAGCTGGTGTGACCGGGACGAGGAGCGATGTGGGGGAGTCCCTGGTGGGTCCTGGCACAGGGTGGGGCTCCCAGGTTCTAACCAGAAAGCGGCTCCTCCGGGGGTGAGGACACACCAGAGGTGGAGGCTGAGCAGTGCTGGGGGATATTCCAACCCAGCCACGGGGAAGAGGCCTCCTTAGCACCTCGCGAAGGACCCAGATATTGAGCTGAGACATCAGGAAGGCTGTGCCCCACGAGTGAGGACCACGGCAAGAGGCAGGCCTCCCGACACCTGCCCAAGAAACCCTAAACCAAGCTCTCAGGTTTGGAGGCCGCGTTCTGTCAAGGTGAAAGGCTAGAGAAACACTGTCAGACTTGCATCTCTGCCCTAACAGAACATGAAGACAAGCCACACAGGTTCGAGGTGATCAGCCAGTCACTGAATTGACTACTAGAACATGAATCAGTGCACTTCAAACATGTTCCAGAGTCACTACCCAGTATCAACCAGTATTTCCAGTATACAATTTAAAAATTGCTAAACATGCAAAAAAAAAAAAAAAGACAATTTAACCTCAAGAGAGAAAAGCAGTCAATAGAAAATGATGCCAAAATGGCCCAAATATTGGATTTAGTAGACAAAGACTTTAAAGCAGTTATTTTAAATATGATCAGAGAATTAAAGGAAAATATGTTTGAAGAACTGAAGCAAAATATCACTCTAAGTGGGCAAATAGGGGATTTCAGTTAGAGAAGTGGAAATTATTTCTAAAAACATATTTTAAAAGGGTCAAAATTCTAGAACTTAAAAGTACAGTAAGTGAAGTGGAAAATTCATTTGATGAGCTTAACAGCAGAATGGAGACAGAAAAAAAGAATCAGTGAACTTGAAGAAAAATCAATACCAAGTATTTAATCTTTGATTAAATAAGATCTTAAATCTTAAGATAAGCCTCAATAAATCTCAAAAGATTGTATTCTTACAGAATATTCCTCTAGCCACAGAAAATCTAAAACAGAAATTAAGAATGCTCTGGGAGAGACTTCTTCAAGAAGATGGAAGAGGGCTTCCCTGGTGGCGCAGTGGTTGGGAATCCGCCTCCCGATGCAGGGGACACGGGTTCGTGCCCCGGTCCAGGAAGATCCCACATGCCACGGAGCGGCTGGGCCCGTGAGCCATGGCCGCTGAGCCTGCGCGTCCGGAGCCTGTGCTCCGCAACGGGAGAGGCCACAGCAGTGAGAGGCCCGCGTGCCGCAAAAAAAAAAAAAAAAAAAGAAGATGGAACTGAGAGGCAGCAAGATGTTGTGGGGACAATTACACAGTACGTGGGGTAGATGGAGAGGGTGAGTGTGCCAATTAGGGGAGGATTTGGAGCTGAGTTAATGGTAAATACATAGACCCCATGCAGAAACAAGATAATCACTACCGCCAGGAAAAACTAGGGAGCACGGGGAATGAAAGACAGTGCTACATGGCTCAGCCGTGAACAGCTCTTACTAACCAACATGTGTTCATTCAGCCATTTCAACAGCGCTTACTGGACACCTGCTCTATGTTCTAGGTACCAGAGAAAGCAGAGGAAACAGATTCAAATTCCTGGGCTCAAGCTTACAGTCTAGTGCAGGAGACAGATGCTAAGTAAGATAATAATAAGTAATATGGATATATATTTGTTTATATGGAAATACAGAATATAAATAAAATATTTATCATAAAATAAGTAATACAGTAATCAGTATGCTAGATAGTGATAAGATGGAAAAAACAAGCAGAGGAAGAAGTGATCAAGTACGGTGAGGAATGACGTTTTAGATAGGAAGGCCTCATTGAGATAACAGTTGGGTAAAGATCTGAAAAAAGTTAGCTAGCTGTGCCGATGCCTGCGAGACAAGCATTCCAGGGAGAGAGAGAGCAAGTGCAAAGGCCCTGAGGCAGAGACATGACTGGTGCACGAAGATCAGTGTGTTGGGAGCAGAGTGAAAAGGGAGAGAGAAATGAGGGATGACCGAGGAATTGGGCCAGATCATGCAGTGGTGCCCTGGAGACCACAGCAAGAACTTTGTCCTTCACTGTGAGTGAACGGGAAGCCAGGGAGTTTCGAGCCAATCAAATTTACTTTTAAACAGGATCACTCTGACTACCGTATGGACAACAGATCAAAAGAGAGCAAGGACAGGGAATTCCCTGGTGATCCAGTAGTTAGGATTCCATGGGTTCACTGCTGAGGGCGCGGGTTCAATCCCTGGTCGGGGAGCTAGGATCCCGCAAGCCGTGCAGCCAAAACAAAAAAGAGGAGGGACAGAAACAGGGAGCCCAGTTAGACGGTTGTGGCCATAATCCAGGGAAAAGACCACAGTCGTAGCAGTGAAGTTAGGGAGAAGTGATCAAATTGGGGCTCTGTTTTGCGAATAGAACTGAAAGGAACTTAATGCTGATCTAATCAACATTACCACACACCTCTACTGGGAGGGTGCAAAGTGTGTGTGTGTGTGTGTGTGTGTGTGTGCACGTGCATGCGTGCATGTGTGTGATGGGGGCTAGGGTAGTGCTGAGAGAGTTAAACCCTCATCTTCCAAAGCAGGAAGTCAATAGATGATGCGTGTACCTGGGGAGGAGGGGTAGCAACACAAGCAAGAGAAGGAGAAACAGAAGAGGCGGAAGTGGTTGCCCCTAGAGGCTGGGGGCAGAGGGGAGTGTCCGGAGACCGTCCGGTAACAAGCCTTGTTGAACCATCATACACAAGTGTAACCGATAACAATGAAAAATAAAAACCCAACACAATAGCTACAGATTACGGTATCTGGGTCAACCAACTCGTGAAATCTGGGCAGTAATGGAGGAAATATTTTTGGAAAGTAGGTCCTTCTCATGACCGGTAATACTCTAATCCTACTTCCCCACATCAGAGCCAGGGGAAGAGAAAGAGCAGGGTCAGTGCTCGGGCCCGGCAGCCTGAGATCCTGGACGAATCCCGTCACTTCCCACCTTGGTGTCTGCAGGCTAAAACCTAATTCAGTTTTCATCTGTCAAAAAAGGTGCCGTAAGGGTCAATGATCGACTCAGAATGCTCAGAGCCGAGTGCAGAGAAGGGGCTGGATAAAGGCGTCCACTTAACAGTGTCACTGAGCTGACATCACTTGGGGCTGGCGTTTGTAATACACGCCAAGGAGCTTTAATGCAAAGTCGAACACGTAAAGGGCTCAAAGAAAGGCACACCGGGCTGTGTGCACGACCACACATTTGTTCATTCAGCACGAACCGAGCGTCAGCCATGTCCTAGCCCCTGTTGGAAGGACTGGCCACGTTGCAGGGGGTGAAACAGGAACAGAGCTCCCTTTCTAGTAAAAAGGAGGCCGACGAGAAGGCCAGTGGGATACTTGCAGAGAGGGGGGATGAGCACCCTAAAGAAAGCAAACGTAACAGGAGGGCCTCCCCGGATGGCACCTCCGAGGGTGGTCACAGAAGGTGGCCCCTGGGCTGAGGCTCCTGCCAGTCGTGGGAACAGTGTTCAGGCGCAGGGGACAAAGGTGCAGAGGCAGGACAGAGCCTGCCACGAGGAAACACAGCCAGAGCAGTGTGGCCAGATGGCAGCAAAGCAGCACCCCGGAAGGCGAGGCCGTCGGCGGTACCGGAGCCAGAGCCTGAGGGTGGGTGTTACTTCACTGTGGTGGGAGACGGCGACAGATCGTCCGAAGCAGGGGATGTGTATCAGACGCCTCTCATTCCGCTTTGCACGTCTTAGCAGCACCCTGTGCTCCAGCCATTGCTGCAGCAACCACCCTCGCACAGAAACAGCCTTCGAGCCTCCCTGATCCTAGCCCGGGAGGCCTGCTGGAAACCACCAAACACTCGGGACTTGTGACCCAGATGAGAGGGACCCGCCAGCCTATGGACTGACATTCAGCCAGTGCAGGGCAGGGGATGCCGGGCCTGATCAAGCCCCACTTGCCCACAGAGGGACCCACATGAGAATGCAGCCTACACAGCCTTTCCTCCCTTCTCTGTTCTAGAAACAGATGAGCTCCACGCACGCTCTTGCCTACGGCTGTCCTCAGGGAACCCAGGCAAAGCCGGGACGTGCCCCGACTTATGTCTGTAAAGCTGCCGGCTGCTGGGTGGAGGACGGTCCTACAGAGGCGGCCCTATGGCTTGGCCCGAATGCCCCCTGTGTTCCAAGAGCTGGGTGAAGCCAGGCTGGGAGCGGCCCCGCTTTCCGGGCAGCCCAGCACAGCTCCGCCACCAGGCAGGGCCCTGGGGAGGCTGGTGAGAAAGTTAATGAGGCTGATCAGCCACCTGAGCTACCAGAGACCCAGGCGAGCAGAGCAGCATCGTCCCGAGCCATCTCCGGGGCAGCACAGGCCCGGGCTCTGCCTTAGAAACCAGAGCAGGGACTCCCCTGGTGGCGCAGTGTTTAGGAGTCCGCCTGCCATTGCGGGGGACACGGGTTCGATCCCTGGTCCGGGAAGATCCCACATGCCGTGGAGCAACTAGGCCCATGCACCACAACTACTCAGCCAAAAACTTAAAAAAAAAAAAAAAAAAATAGAAACCAGCGCAGAAGCGCCGCGTGGATGCTGTGGGGACCTGTGCAGGGGTAGTGTGGGGACCCGCGGGGGGTGCCGGCCTCGCTCGGGGTCTCCCGGGGCTGTGGGCAGAGACCGTGAGCCCCACATCACAGAGGAGAAAGCCGGCTCTGGAGATGCAGTGATTGGCCGAGGAAGGCATCTCGGCATCGTGCTGGGTCCGAGCCCATCTGCCTGCCTGCCTGCTCCCCGGCACAGACCTCGGCAGGGGACCGGCGCCCAGGAAATCACGGGTGTGGAGGCCCCTCTGCTCTGCGGTTCCCGCTCCTTCACACGCATCACCGCCAAGCCGGCGCCAGGCTCCCTGCGGACGGGCTCCACCCGCCCAGCACCCGGCCCACGCCCGCACAGCAGCCACTGTGGAGCCGCCAGAACCCAGCTGAGATCCTGCAGCCCCTCCGATCTCCGGCCTCCGCCCTCAAGTGCATCCCTCGAGCCCTCCGCATCGCCTGCAGGCCCCACAGGCCCCGACTTCCTGCAGTCGCCCACCCCGCGTGTCCAGCTCCCGGGAGGCCACATCAAGGCCCGTGCCTGAAATGCTCTTGTCCCAGAGCCTCGCCATCCCAGCCCCGCACCCCAGGGCCCCGCCTCAGCCTCTCCACCGCCTGGCTGGACACAGGCGTGCACGCACACTTCTTAAATGTTTACTGTCCCTCCCTCACGTGGGACGCTTGAGGGCAGGGGCTGTGTCTGGCAGGCTTTCTGCATAAGCCCACCAGCCAGCACAGCACCTGGCAGGTAGAAGGTGCTCGATGAATACACGGTCCATCGGCTGGATGTGCACCTGCCTGCCAAATTGAAGCCACCACCCCCGCCCACCTCCTTCCCCACCTGGAAGTCCTCCACCTGCACTCACTGGACAGACAGACGGGGGCCTTGTTCACGGATCACACCCGAGCCCCCTCCCCAACGCCCGCCTGCCACCCACCTCCCACCAGGCACATCGCCAGTTTCTCCAACCTTCCCAGCCAGGCTCTCTCATCTGACAGTTGACTTTGGGGGAAGTTCTCTGGCCTGCTGATACCCAGAGTGAAGTCCGGAAGCATCTTCGGGGCACAGAGGGTAGGACTGAGGCCCGGCCAGGATGGAAAAGGGCTCCCAGAGCACGGATGCTCGGGAGAGGGGAGCTGCCCCCTCCAGCTCTGCAGGGGTCAGTCAGGTGAGTTTCAAACAGGTGGGGTGGGTATTTCAAGGGGAAGTATGGTATCAAGGTGAGGAATGAGGCTATTTTCCCTCCTAAGCTCCACACCTAACAACTCCCAGTTCACACTGTCCCTCTGGGTCCCCACACCCATGAAGGGTGTTATCATTTTGTCATTATCTCCTTTTCTAGGATAGACTGCATTCCTCTTGACCTTTTGGTGAACTCCTACCTAACCGTCAGGGCCCCAGTTCAAGGTCACCTGGTCAGTGGAGCTTCCCTGACGCACACACCTGGGCCCCACACCAAGCGGACTCAGCTTTCTTTTCCTCGTGGTCCACAGCCCTTTACTCTTGCCTCTATGACAGCATACACCACAGAGGATGTCAACTGTTCCAAACTTGGGTGCCTCTGGGGGCCAGGAAGGGAACATAAAATGCAGCAAGGTGACAGAAAAGGATATTCTGCCTAAAGCAAATTCAATAAAAAACAAACCAGCAAATCACCACTGAGCAGGCCAAACGAAACGGTTCACGGTGGGAACTGGCCCAGAGCTGTATGTGCGGGGCTCCTGGTTTGTAACTCTGCCTCTCGCCATCAAGAACAGGCTCTGGGGACTTCCCTGGTGGCGCAGTGGTTAAGAACCCACCTGCCAATGCACGGGACACAGGTTCAATCCCTGGTCCGGGAAGATCCCACATGCCACGGAGCAACTAAGCCTGTGAGCCACAACTACTGAGCCTGTGCTCTAGAGCCCGTGTGCCACAACTACTGAAGCCCGCACGCTACAACTACTGAAGCCCATGCGCCACAACTACTGAAGCCTGCGTGCCACAACTACTGAAGCCCGCGCGCCTAGAGCCCGTGCTCCGCAAAAAGAGAAGCCACCGCAATGAGAACTCCACGCACTGCAACAAAGACTAGGCCCCGCTCACCAACCAGAGAAAGCCCCGCGGGCAGAAACGAAGACCCAACACAGCCAAAAGTTAAAAAACAAATAAAACAAAAAAACAAAAAATAGGCTCTGGTGGGGACAGACCCGACCTCATTCCTTTGCAACCTGGCGCAGAGCAGGCGCCTGACCAGGAAGGAAGCCCTCTGAGAGCAGGTC
The DNA here is from genome assembly GCF_025265405.1 of Mesoplodon densirostris. Classification (NCBI taxonomy): domain Eukaryota; kingdom Metazoa; phylum Chordata; class Mammalia; order Artiodactyla; family Ziphiidae; genus Mesoplodon; species Mesoplodon densirostris. Next base: position 108,601,216 of record NC_082670.1, read on the forward strand.
CTGCGGTCAGGCCAGTGGGAGTGAGATGAGGCTGGCGGGGCAAGGGCTGCTCTCCAGGGAGGGTTCCCATGTGCCCCGGTGGGAAGTCAATTCTGCTTAGTAGGTTAAATAAACCTAATAAATAAAATCAACTGCACCGTTGGCGATTCAGGTCCCAGAACCTTTGTCCAGCACCATCCCTCCCAATGGAAACAGAAGAGGATTTTATCTGAACAGCCTTTCTCCCACAGGATGAGGCCGGCAGTGGGAAGTTCCTTGCTTCTTCACAGCAGAAAGGGACCTTGGAAAAATTAGTTCTCAAGACAAAACTCCAAAAACTGCTTGGAGAGACCCAAATACGAGGCCCCATGCTGCTGTTCATCGTGTCTCGGAATGTGGGGAGTCTGAACCAGGAGGTGGTCTGCAAGCTACTCCCCGGCCAGCCGCGGTCACTTCTGCCTCAGTCTTCAGGGAAGAGCTCAGCCCCGGGCTTGAAAATAAGCCTCGGCCGAGAGGCATGTGCACTGCTGCAAGCGACGGTAAGACCCTGCAAAACCTCCAATGTGTTAGCGGGTGAGACAGGCAGGAGGGGATGGAGGCTAAGCGAGGAGAACCGGGGCAGCGACACCGGCCGGGGGGCCGCGCGGACCTGACACAGACGCGCCCCCCAGCGGCTGACAAGGGCTGCGGACGGGTTCCGGGGCCCACGTTCCTCCCGCCCCCGAAACACGACTGCTCAGGATCCCAGCGTCAGAGGCAACCTTCTGTGTCCCTTGTCACCATGCAGCTCTCCCTGTAGAGCCACCACCACTGGAAGAAGGCAGGCGGGACCCCTGGTTCCCCGCCCTGCTCTGCCAGCCGGGGGACCAAGCGTGATCAGGTGGCTTCCTGGCATCTGCGTTTCACCTCCAGCATCTTGGCAACAGTGGTGGGAACCCGGGTGATGAAGGTGACAGACGCGCTGTGAGCCCCTCCAGGCTGACTCTGCCGGAGCTCCCTGTCTCGGTACATTCCATCCTCAGGCAGCCCTGCAGGTGCACCTCAGCGCCTTTTACAAGATGGGTCCCAGGGCACAGGAGAGGAGAGCTCAGTCTGACTCCGAAACCTGTGCCCTTCGCTGTGGGCACGGCGCCTCCACAGACCATGTCCTGTGCTCTTTTCGTCAAACCCCCTCCTCCTGCAGGAATCAGTCAGCCTGTCCTTAAGTCCTGGTGGGAAGAAAGGCCCAGCCTCCGCCCATGGGGGATGTGGGCAGCCTGAGCTCCCGGTGCAGCGAGGAGCTCTGGGGAGCTGGTGGCCCTGTGCTGGTGACCACGGTGGGACTCACAGGTGGCCTCTTACCTGCCTGTAGCCCCTTCAGGCACAATGGGGTACATGGGGACGAAACCCAGGCAGGACGCCAGGCAGCAGTCTGTGCCCCCCAGGGAGGTCAAGAGCAGGGGCCGCAGCACCTGGACCAGGACTTGCGGCTGGGCCGCCACCCAGCACCAGACAAAGCCAACCCATTCGCTCCTTGGCCCAGAGCATACCTTCCAGCATGACCGGAAGGCGGATCCCACGGCCCACGGGGCCCCACTTCCCCTGACTGGATGAACACCAGGCCCTCTCCTGCTTCCAGGGCTGCAAATGAACACGGCCCTGGAGCACAGCCCGTCTTTCCTCACTGGGAACTGTCCTCCTTCAACGCCCAGCTCCAAGCCCGGGAAGAGGACTGCGCATCGTCTGTGTCCTGGGCACCACGCAAGCAGCCCCGTGACAGCATGGCACCCGAGCAGGAACAGTCCGAATTTCTGATATCTCGTCCTGCTGTGGCCACAGTAAACACACGTATGCTTGTAAGGCCGCAAGATTCGGTTCCTGGTTTGGCAGTTCAGTCCCTGCAGCAGCAGTATGGACAACACTCATGCTACTTAGGTGCTTGCACGTCTGTCCCCCAAGCCAGACATGAGCTCCGAGGCACAGGGACGCATCTCATGTGTCTTCCTTTTGTAGGTACTCAGAACAGCACCCGGGAGAGAGGAGGTACTCACAGAACAAACCCTGAACCCACTGACGAGCAGTTTCTGTCCTGGGTGTCACATGGAAGCTTCCAGCCAACAACCACAGTTAAGCTCGACAGAGCACCTTCTAACTTTCAGGTGTTTTTCCCTTTTCATCTCACTTAACTTGTCTGTTGCTCCAGACAGAAGAGGCCAGCTCAAGGCCCTGGCTCTTAAATTATAACCCAAGAAACAAAGGAAAATGGAGCAAAAGGAATCTTTAACAATAAATGTGAGTGGAGATCAAACTTGGCCTCACCTCCAGCAGCGGACCTTCATCACGTCCCACCTGCCGTGGGGCAGTGTGGGTGCAGACATTACCCGTGGGTCATTCTCGCCAAAACTCTTCCACCGAGTATCTCTGAACCTCTAAACTCAACCTCCAGTTTACAGAAAATACAAAGGAGAGAGGAACAAGGGAAAAGACACCAGGAGGGAAATGAGAGACAAATCCAGAAAGCGACTCTTAAAAAACATCAGTCATCAAAACAGAAGTGAGGCATCGTTCTGGACTAAACCCACACTGGACTCCAGCTCAAGGGGGAAAACTCTATACAAGACATTTTGGAGGAAGTTGGGGAAACTTAAAAATGGACTAAGTAGATGCTTATAGAAACAATGATTTGCTTAGGTATGATAACACACTGTGCTTACTTTTAAAAGCTGTATGTCAAGGTATCCAGGGGTGAAGTATCATGCTACCTGCAACTTACTTTCAAATAAAAAAATTTATATTACACATACAAAAAGATACGACAAATTCAGCAAAACATGAGCAACTGTTAAATCTATGTAGAGCATATATGGGGCTCACTATGTTATTCTTCCAACTTTTCTATATTTTTTAACTTTTTCATAGTGAAAAATTGGGAAAAATAGAGGTATTAATAATATCCTGAGAATGAAAATATTACTGATAGGAGAAAGTACCAACTGGAGATCTTGGAAATGAAAAACGTAATTGTCAGAATACAGAAACTAAAAGATGAAATGAACATCGGGGGCTTCCCTGGTGGCGCAGTGGTTGAGAGTCCACCTGCTGATGCAGGGGACACGGGTTCGTGCCCCGGTCCGGGGAGATCCCACATGCCGCGGAGCAGCTGGGCCCGTGAGCCATGGCCGCTGAGCCTGCGCATCCGGAGCCTGTGCTCTGCAACTGGAGAGGCCACAGCAGTGAGAGGCCCGCGTACCACAAAAAAAAAAAAAAAAAAAAAAAAAAGAACATCGGAATAGAGGCAGCTGAAAAGTAAATCAGGGATCTGGAAGGTGGGGCACGGGCTGCCAGAACACAGCACAGCAGAACACACTGTCACTACAGAGGCCAGACCCTAAGCCCAGCTCCCGCCCTGCGCAGCCTCCAGAGGAGAACAGGGAGAATGACAAGAAGGAATGAATCGAAGCAATACAAGCAAATCCCATAGAGCTTCAGGAACATGGGACTTTTCATATTGATTATACCTACTGAGCTCAGAGAGGACGCATGGGAATATCCCATCACCTGGAGAGAGTGCTTTACTCACCTGCCAGGACACACGGGGAAGGCACAGTGTCAGGTGCAGATGCACGGAACGACACGGTGACCGTGACTTGGGGGGTGGGTGGAGTGCTAGGAAGAAAAACCAAGCAGGGCGAGGAAGGGATGAAAAGTAGCTCAGACCTCAAAAACATGACCCAAGGACCCCGCGACAGTGTGTGGTTCCATGTACACGTGTGTCCAGAAGCGGCAGCTCCACAGAAATGGGCTGGGGGAGAGTGGAACAGGCATGACTGCTGAGAGCTACCAGGTTCCTGTCTGGGTGATGAAAATATCCTAAAGTTGACCCTGGTGAGTATTCAGAACAACAGGAAAAAACACTGAATTGCACACTTTAAATGGGGGAATTCACAGTATATGAATTTTATCTCAATAAAGATTTTTTTTAAAAGGAACTTGGTGGAGTACTACTTTGGACAGGATGGTCAGGTAAGGCTGACTTACGTAAAGCAAAACAATAATGTGTTGATGTACATACACACGTACACACACACAGAGCAAACTGCCCCAGGCATCCTAGCACACGGGGCCTTCCATCTCCTCGGCTCTTGCATGGACCACACTCTGCAAGCTGAGGTTCCAGACCCACCTCCGGCGCAGACATGCCCCTCCGCCTCTCCCCACCCCACCCCCCCGCCCTCTCCCTCACTCGCTCCTTCATTCAGCCAATACTGGTCAAGGGCTTATTCTGGGGAAAATAACCTGATGCAAACCGCAGAGCTGGAGTTTACATTGAGGTATTTACCTTGTGATTTCAATATTAAGGTTAATTTTTCCCATGCATTTCATCTGTAATGCAAACATGGCAGATACTGACAATTCATAGCTGGCAAACTGAAGTTTATCCTGTGATCCATTTTTTCATCATGAAATCATCCACTGTTCGTGTCCCCACTACAGATTTAAAACCCGAGAGTAAAAAACAAGTCAAACCAAAAAATCAAAGTGTTTCACTGAAAAATATAAACAGAATATTTTTAATTTTAAAAAAAATCTGGGGCCTCCCTGGTGGCGCAGTGGTTGAGAGTCCGCCTGCCGATGCAGGGGATACGGGTTCGTGCCCCGGTCTGGGAGGATCCCATATGCCGCGGAGCGGCTGGGCCCGTGAGCCATGGCCGCTGGGCCTGCGCATCCGGAGCCTGTGCTCCGCAACGGGAGAGGCCACAACAGTGAGAGGCCCGCATACCGCAAAAAAAAGAAAAAAAGAAAAAAAAAATCTGATTTTTACACTTCTCAGACATAAAAAAAGGCAGAGGTGGGGACTACCTGGCTTGAAACTACAAGGAACTTTCCTCAAGGAAAATGGAATCCCTCAGTGATCGTGGTCCAGCCTCCTCATATGGCGCCCAAGGAAACTGACATGTGGAAGGGAAATGACCCGCCGACTGTCCGCTGTGAGGTGGAGGCCACCTCTGCAGGCCTCTGGGATCAGGATGAACTTTGTTGCCCATACATGGCGACTGCGCTCAGGCAAGGCCCGGCCTGCCGTGAGCGTGGACTCTGCTTTCACAGTCAGACCTCACCTGGGACCAAAGGCCTCCTGACAGCGTGGCAGGCTCTGCTCCGGTGTCCTCTGACCCTTCTGAGTCATCAAACCCACCCTGTGATCCAACATCCGGAAATACTTGTGCAATTTCCCAAGGAGACCACTTTGAGAGGGACAGGTCCTAGCGAGACATCTAAGCTCCAGGTTGTTACCTTTTAAACAACCTGTGTGGAAAGTCACGTACCTGGTCTAGGGCTACTCTGACCTCTTCCTGGGGTAGGAGAGGGAGGCCTGCAAGGCCAAGCAGGGCAGGTAAGAAGGGAGGGGATGCGTGTGTAACCCACGGAGAAGGGCGCTGCTAGTCACTAACGGTCCTGACTCACTACATCCCCAGAGCAGGTTGCAGGCGCCTCTACCTACCAGCACTGGCTGTACGTTCAATAAAACAGCATTACGGGGCTTCCCTGGTGGTGCAGTGGTTAAGAATCCGCCTGCCAATGCAGGAGACACGGGTTCGAGCCCTGGTCCAGGAAGATCCCACATACTGTGGAGCAACTAAGCCAGTGCGCCACAACTACTGAGCCTGTACTCCAGAGCCCACAAGCCACAACTACTGAAGCCCGTGCGCCTAGAGCCCGTGCTCCACAACAAGAGAAGCCACCACAATGAGAAGCCCGTGCACCGCAACCAAGAGTAGGCCCTGCTCGCCGCAAGTAGAGAAAGCCCGCACACAGCAACGGAGACCCAACACAGCCAGAAATAAATAAATAAATTTATTAAGAAAAAAACAACCCAGCATTACGTAGGCCATTCTAGAAGGCAGGTGCTTTCTTTTGTTCACACTGGCCATAAGCACCACTTCTGCTAATTAATCTGAATGAATAAGGATTTGTTTAACAAGCGGATGGCATTAGTATGTTGATGTGACACCGCTAATCAAAGTGTAAGAAAATGTAAAATGCAAGTGATAAACGACGGCCCAGATTTCACACTGGTCCCAAACCTTTCCGTGTGTGTGTTCATGCACGCGTGTCTGTGTGTGCGTGCGTGCACATGAGCTCACACATGTGCGTGTGGCAGCTGGCAGTGGTAGAGGGCGTGCACAGCAATGAGGAAAAGGCGCCACACGAGGAGCTGGCAGGCAAGGTTCTGGCTCAGACCTGCCACACGTGGCCTTCATCTCCCTGTCTGTGAAATGGGGTCTCACCGGGTGGCTGCAAGGACCAGGCAGAACAGAGCACGAGAACAGTGGTGAAAACTCGGGAGATGATTATAAAGCAGAAACTAATTTAAAAAATAATAATAAAATAAAATATATTCTAAAAGAAAACAAAACAAAACTCGGGAGATGGGGGACTCAGGGAGGGAGGGCTGCCCCCTTACTACTAAGCTTTACGATCCCTCACGCCCAAAGCCTCTCTGCAAGGGCCACACAGGGCTGACGGAAGGAAGGAAAACGCAAACAGGCCAAAACACCAAAGGGATGGAAGCAAAAAAAGGAGGCAGGTGGAGGCCCTGAGCTGTGAGAAGGCCCGGTCTGGGCGATGCCGCCCCCTGTGACCGCAGTGGGCTCGCCTTTTCATACACAGCGGGCCCTCCATGGCACGGACATGGGGATTCTGCCTTCACTTCATCGCTGGGGAAGCAGATCAGTGCACAAGGGCAGCTGGGCAGCCAGGCTGAGAAGCTGAGCCTCCGGAGCCCCAGGCCACCAACTCTCTCAGGGGACCCACGCTCGTGTCAGCTCCCACCTGCTGCTGCTCTGCTGTGCGTCAGGTCCCTAAGCTCGGGGCTGACAGGTGAACAGATCAGGAGCGGTGATGCCACGTGCCCCAGGCGGCAAAGCCAAGATTGTGACCTGGGTCCCGAGGCTCTACCACGGGCCCCCTTTCCACCATCTTCCCACAGCATGTGCTGCCCCGGAACTTGCAGAAACCTCAGGAGGCAGGTTCGTTTTGCCATGAGGATGATTGTCACCTGCATCAAGAACAGATTTCTTGGGCTTCCCTGGTGGCGCAGTGGTTGAGAGTCCACCTGCCAATGCAGGGGACACGGGTTCGTGCCCCGGTCCGGGAAGAGCCCACATGCCGCGGAGCGGCTGGGCCGGTGAGCCATGGCCACTGGGCCTGTGCGTCCGGAGCCTGTGCTCCACAGGCTCCACAACGGGAGAGGCCACAACAGTGAGAGGCCCGTGTACCGCAAAAAAAGAAAAAAAAAAGGAACAGATTTCTTCAGACAACCAGCGTGACCCAGAACTTATCTCTTATCTAGAGATCCTTTTGCTATCTCTGATCAAAATCGGAAGAGTCAAACCAATTTTATCCAAATAGGAAAAGCACATGAGCAAGGCCACACCCCCAGCTGGAAAGGCTAAGGATGCAAACTTTAAAAAGAAGCACTTTCGCACCAGGAGAGCGATGGAGCGCAAGGTCCCGGAACGTGGGGCCCAGGGCCCAGGGCAGAGACTGAGCTCTGTGTGGGAGGACCCTGGCTGCCTTCCCAGCATGGGGACAGTGACCCCGACAGAAGGCCGAATAAAGGGGCGCAGCTGTCCAGGGCCGACCCGTGTGCGCGTCCCCTGTGAGGTGCACAGACCAGTTTACATAACAGGCCTTTGTGTCGTCCCAGATAAGGGTGTGTGAGCAGCACTCGGATGTGCTCAGGATTTAGAACCGGCTGAGATTTCCTGGGGGATGGTGAGGTGGGGAGGGGCAGGTTAAGAAATAATCCTAATAATAATCCCTGGGGAGGAAAATGCTAACAACAGCAACCATCAAATAATCCCTTATGTTTGTAACTCCTTGGTTTTATTCACAATAGCACTTTCAAGATAGACAAGAGGGGGGTAGCATTGTCTGCCTTTTCTTACACGGTGTCAGAAATGGAAAGGACGGCTGTTGTTTTTTTTTTACAGTACGCCCTTTTATGTCTTTGAAATTTTGAAATTCTGAACCATGTGGATGAATTATCCAAAAACATACAAGGGGAATTTTTAACTATTTTGAGCGTATCCATAGCCGTCCAACAACCCTGAGAAGTAGGCAGAGCAAAGATCGTTTGTTCCATTTCACAAAGGAGGAAGCCCGGGGCTCCAAGAGGGGACAAGGAACCGGCCAGGGCTAGGATGAGGCTGCACAGACCTTTGGACACCTAGTCCAGGGTTCTCCTGCAGAGACATCACCGCTGAGAGGCCAGCAGCTCCCAGAGTTGCCCCCAGCTTCAGCCTGCACAGCTAGAGCCCAGTGAACTCACACAGGGCCGCCCGGGGACCGGCGCCACGGCCAGAGCCTTGCCACCAGCAGGGCTGCTACGGGAGCTGCCCAGGGCTGCCTGATGCTCTGTTAGCAGACAGCACCCTGAAACTCCTTGGGGTTTCCACCCTCCTTCCTGAAAATCTAGAAAATGCCCAAGTCCATACGCTTCTCTCCAAGTGCGGTGACCACAGTTGTCTTTTCACTAGAGTCACTAACGTACAGAATCTCAGGGTCATCGGTACGAACTGAGTGGGACTCAGAAGGGTAGTCAAGTGTAAAAATAGGCGCTGCAACTCGGAGCCAGGGAGACCCTGGGTTCAAAGCCTGGTTTTGCCACTGACTTGTGTGGGGCCTTGGGAGTGTCGGTCACTTCCTTTATTGTGGCCTCAGCTTCCTCCCTATAAATAAAAAGCAATGAACACAAAGGTAGTGAGCACCGTGTGTCTGACACTATTGTAGGTGCGGGGATTCACAGGTACGCAAGGCGGTGTCCACTTTCAAGGAGCGGACACTGTACGGGAGAGACCCACACACAAGGGAATGTCAAGTCCTGGTAAATGCTATGAACCTACCCTGTAATGGGACGGAGGGCCTAGGAGGCCAGGGAAGGCCTCTCTGAAGAGGTGGCCTGTGCAGTGACAGCCGAATGATGAAGCAGCTGTTACACGGGGATCTGGGGGTGGAATGTGGCAGGCAGGACAGCAGAGGCAAAGGGCCTGAGGCAGGCATGTTGGAAGGACAGAAAGGGCCGGCGAGGCTGGGGACTGCGTGTGGGGCAGAGGCAGGGAGATGAAGTGGCCGAGGCAGACAGGGGCCCAGCTCTCCAGGTCAGGTGTTGGGATGTCATTCTGGTCGCAAGAGGAAGTGACTATAGAAATAAAAGGATTTAATTCAATCTGTGATGTTCCCGACTTTTTATTTTTTTAGCAGCAGAACTCTTCAGTCAAAGACAAGCGGAACCTCAATATATAACTGGATAAAAGTAAGCTAGTTAAGGCCCTTCTGACCCTGCGGTCTCTCAGCCTCCCTCCTTCAGTCTGCAGCTCCCCAAGTACAGAGCAGCTGGAAAAGCGCTAGGTGATCTCTCTCTGAGCTTCCTCAAGAGCCAACAAGAGCCAGCAAGCACAGGAGAGGCGGCTTTGAGATCCTGCTGGATGCTTGCTGGACCCCAAACAGGCCTGGGAAGGTTTTAAACTAAATCCCTGATGTGGACATGCTTTCTGCAGAAACAACAACGATAAACTCTGGCTCCTCAAAGGTTCCAGTTAAAAACCACAGTGTTGAAACTATAGGGACAGAAAAGAGATCATGGTTGCCAGGGCCTGGGGTGAAGGGAGGATGCTGACACAAAGGGACACAGGAGAACTTTCCGGGTTGATGGAAGGAATCTATACTCTGAATGTGGTGGTGGTGAGAGGACTGCATAGGTTTGTCAAGATTCACAGAACTTGACACCTGAAATGAGGCCCATTTACTGTGTGTAAGCTGAACTTCAATAAACTTGATTTTTAAAAAAATCACCTTGCTGGAAGACACCCCAGAGATAGTTTATGGGTGAGGAAAAATGACCTGCCCCCGCTGAGTCCCGAGAGCCCAGCACCCGGGGCCAGGGAGGCTGTCCTCTCACCCCACCCACCCAACTGCAATTCACAGCCTCTTCAGTGCCTGAGCCTCAGGATTCTCTGGTTGCAAGATCAGGAGGTAAATGCTTGCACAGGCTTTCCCACTCCACGCAATCAGAAGCAGCAGTCTGGTGTAGGGAAAGACCCCAACGCCCTGGAGTCCGAAAAGCTGGAAGAAAACTCGCACGTCTGTCACTTCCCAGCTGTGTGCCTGGGGAAGCCTGCCCCGTGTGAGGCGGGGTTAATCACAAGAACACATCTGTAAGACAGCTGGCACACATCAGAGTCTTGAGAGGGGTGGCCGCTGTTAACTCTTAGGGGGGTTACCACGCCTACACTGCTCTCCTGGTCCCAGAACCACCCGGCTGCCTCCCAAGTAGAACAATCTGAAGGTGACCAACAGGAAAAGAAATCTCGAAGTGCCTGCCCTGCATTGCATAACCTGTGCTCGGTACACAGTGCACCCAGGGCTCCGCACAGGTTATCTCGCCAGGTAAACAGGAACACCCAGCCCCTCCTTGACCACCGTCAGCACCGGGAGAGGGGAGAGGGGAGGGCAGGGGGAGGGGAAGGGAGGAGACGGAGAAGGGGAGGGGAGGGGACGGGGGAGGGGAGGGGGAAGGGGAGGGGAGGGGAGGGGAAAGGGAGGGGAGAGGGAAGGGGAGGGGGAAGGGGAGGGGAGGAGAGGGGAAGGGAGGGGAGCCGGAGCAGGCCGCCCGCTTGTTTACGCCTATCCTTCAACTCGCCGCTTCCCCGTGGCTGCTGGCAGCGTCCCAGGGCACAGACTCATCCGCGGACCCCATCCCACAGCCTTCCCTCGCAACCTGCTCCAGAGGGTGGTCCCGAATAATGACTCAAAGCTGCCTGCCACACCTTGTTCTTTTTTCCTATCCTAAGGAGACTCAAAACACACAGAAACCCAAAAGACTGTTAAAAAAAGAAAAGAAAAAAAAAAGCAACCCTTCTGGCAGGGAGCTTCTGCTTCCCCTGTCACATCAACTCCAGAGGCACCGTGTGCATGGAAAGGCTCTTGGCTGACTTTTTCTCCATGCTGGGTCGGGAGGAAGAAATTATCCCAATTTTGCAGAAACAAAGAGCTAAGCATCCTGCCGAAAGCCAACCGGTAGCAGGCCCACAGCAGCCCAGGGAGGCCGGGCGCCACAGTATCGAGGCTCACGGGACTCAATCACCCGGCTCCACCTGAAAACGCGGAGATACCAGGAGATGCCTTGGCCCTGGGCTGCCCCGCCCAGGGCTCTTAGGAGCCATCCCGGAACCGGTGGGAACTCAAAACCACCAAAGAGGGGAAAGGATTTCCGTCCGGCGCAGTTCAGGCAAGTTCCCGAGTAAGAACAATGGTGTCTCGCTGCGTTCGGGAGGGCTGACACCCAGGTTAAGAAACTGATTCACTAATCACAAATGTTAGTTCTCAGACCACTGCCAGGACTCTGTGGCAGCCACATCCTGCCGGTCTAGTGCGGAGCCACTGCCAAAGCTCGGTCCTCTCCCCCACCTTCCGGGGCCCGTGAAGTTTTCAGTTCCTATCGGGCTGCAGCTGGGGGAGGGGACCCGGGCCGCCCCGGCCGAGTAAAGTTCCACCACCAGGTCCACAAAGAGACTGCAGGGAGGCGTGGCCAGGCCGGAAATTCTGACAAAAAGTTTTGGCCCTCCGGTCCTAGAAGAAAAACTACTTCCTGGTCCCTCCTAGTCGTGGGGGTGTCCCTTTCTGCCTGGGGTCCCCTCCCGAGGGCCGAGCTGGGGCCTTCGACCGCGGTGGAGCAGCGGTAGGCCGGCCAGGCGGCCCCCGTGCCCGCACCCGAGGCGCTCAGCCGCCGGGCACCGGAGACGCTATTCTAGAGCAAAGTCCCCCAGGGTGTAGCTCGGAGGGCAGGGCCTCTCCTCCGCACTCCCCCCAGCACGCGCACCCCAGCGCCCCGAGGCCCGCGCTCTGCGCCCAGAGGCCGGCCCCAACGCCCAGGCCCAGGCCTGCTCGGACAGGGGGCCAGAGGGGACCCCAGCCCCCGCGGACCAGTCGGGTGCTCGCCGCGGCCCCCGACCCCGACCCCTCCGGGGAGACCCTCCAGGGCCCTGGCCGACCACTAGCGCCATGGGGCCCGGCTGCACGGCGACCCCGGGCCGGGCCTCCCACCTTGACCCGCTGGCCCTGGATCTCCAGCGTCTTCATGGTGAAGTCCACGCCGATGGTGCTGCCCTGGCGCTCGGAGAAGACGCCTGTCTTGAAGCGCTGCACCACGCACGTCTTGCCCACGCTCGCGTCGCCCACCAGCACCAGCTTGAACAGGAAATCGTACTGCTCGTCCGGGTCCCCCGGGCCCGGCCCCGCCATGGCCGCGGGAGCCCAAGGGCCGGCGCTCCGGACGCTGGGGCGGCCTGGGCTCGCGCAAGCCGCGGGCCGCCTGGCGACGTGGAAGCGCCGCAACACCTGGGGAAGGGGCGCCACCGCCCGCCGGCCGCCCCGCCCCGGCCCGCCCGGCCGGCCAGACACCGCGGCCGCGGCTCCGCCCCGTAGTCGCCTGGCCCGGCCCACCGCGCCGCGCCAGGCCAGTCCGGCCCTCAGGGCCGCCCTGGGCACCGCCCCGGGCCCGCCCCCGACCGTACTCTTCCAGCGCTGTCCTCGGGCCCGCCCCCAGGCCTACTGGGCCCTCGGCACTGCCTCTGGCCCGCCTCCAATGAGACTCCGCCCTCAGACTTGACCCAATCAGAATCCACCTTCAGACCCGCCCCGGCCGGACTCCGCCCCCAGCGCTGCTCCCGACCCCGTCCCCATCCCGACTGCGCCCTCAGGGCTGCCCTCAGCCCGTTAACACTCCTCGGCTCCGCCCTTAAGCCCGCCCACAGCGACCGTACCCGCCACGCCCCCCACCGCCAATTTATCCTCTGCCTCCGCCTCCTCCCCCCTCCCCCCCGACCCCGCACCTCCCGCTCACTCAGGACTAGCCAGCTGCCTGGGCTCTTCTACCAACCTGGGTTCTCCTACCTGGTCTCTCCCAGACCCACAGAAAGGAGTGGGCTCGAGGGAAGGGTGGCCTGTTAACCCAGCTCTTGGGCCCAGAATGGCCTCCTTTAGAATGGATCTCTGGGGAAGGGAGACCACTGGGTCATCTCGGTGCTCACACCAAAGGGGCTGCAGAATCCCTCTAACAGAGGATGGGAGAGACGGTAGCATTTTTCCTGTACTGAAGAAGGGAAAGGCCTGGCGCACACTGCAAGGAGGAAAAGAGAAGGCTTCCATGAGGCCAGAAACTAAGCTGGCTACAGAACTGGGGAGGAGGCCAGAATCCTTGTGGGGCTGTGTGCTCAAGGTGGCCGCCCCAGGATTCTGGGAGAGTGGAATTAGGGAACCCCGTTTGGTGGGAGGCTAGGTTTGGGGGATTCCAAAGCCCAAAAGGCAGCCTAGCAGTGGTGGAAGCAGCTGCCCATCCTGTCTCAGGATGGGCTGGCTCAGTTGGGGATTTGGGTCCAGTTGGGGGAACTGACCCACCTGATAAGACTGACCTGAGCTGAGGAACAAGGACGGTTCACGGGGAGTTCTGTGTTAGGGCAGACCCGCTCCCCAGGTGGCCTGGTGAACCAGGGCTCCTCAGAGAAACGAGACCCAAATGTCTCTCAGGAGCTTAAAATAGATCAAATAGGACCGATTCCCCAAAGTCTCCCCCGTTACCCAGATGGAAGGGAATTGGAAACACCCCTGCCCTCTTCAGACAGTACCCTTACAAAGGGGCCGCAGAACTTCAATTCCGTGCAATTTTAAAATTCGATTAATGCCTGCTATGGGTCAGGTACTGTTCTAAGGCCTTGAAATCCATCAGTGAACAGCACAGAGAAAAATCCATATCCTCTCCAGTAGAAAAGGGAAGATGGCATTCCTGTAGCTTAAGGAGACCACAGAAAGCAAGTTCACCAGGACTAGGAACCCCAAGGACCCTGACCAGCTTTACTGGCCAAGTGGGGAAGAGACTGGACCAGGAGGCAAACGCAGACCCACGGGGATGGGGGAAGAGTTACTGATCTCCACTCCCATGAGAATCACCCAACAGCACCAGACAGGAGCTCCCCAAGTGCCAGGGAAAGCAGGTGTGGGAGCCCAGCTTTGTTACATCACGTTGGAGCCAAGGACATAGCCTCCATCCAAGGCAGAAGTAGGCTGAAGGACATGGGATGGAAGGCTTCCCCCTGCTGGGCTGGCTCTGGGAAGCGGGGACACGTCAAAGCCCAGGACCCCAGAAAACAACGTCTGTCCCAGTGGCTACCCACAGCACCAGGTGGAGAGGAGGAGGGGAAAGGTGGTTCCAGGAGGGGCCAAAGTCCCACCATCCACAGGGACGGGGAGAGGGAGGAGGCTTGGGCAGCTGTGAGGGTGCTGGGCAAGTGGCTGGCCAGCTGAACTGGCCTCTCCACTGGCCTTGCCTGGGACTGGTTTGCAGTGGGGAGTGTTGGCCTGGGTGTGGACTTTTCCAGAAAACACAACCACCATTTGCATTTGTGGGGTGATGGCATCGTTCTAAAACTGGACTGTCGTGAGGGCTGCATGACCTAGAAGATTTATTAAAATCATTAAGTTGTACACTCGCAGTAGGTTTTTATGGTATGTCAAGTATATCTCAGGAATGCTGTTAAAAAATATCTGCATTTCCTCTCTTTGGTGGTAAATTCTTGGATAGCACAGTGGCATTTTATCTGAAAATGAATTATGCGCCTTTGAAATGGAGTCATTAAAAAATGTTTATGATGTCTCACTTAATGTCCCCCCGTTTTTCCCCCCCTTTGGTTGCACCACATGGTGTGCGGGATCCTAGTTCCCCGACCGACCAGGGATCAAATCTGCACCCCCTGCATTGGAAGAGCGGAGTCTTAACCACTGGACTGCCAGGGAAGTCCAAGGCCCCACATTTTAAATAACGCACCTCCCAAAATCTTTTAAATGTGTCAAGAATTTAACATTCTTAAAGCTAACGTTGGGTGAGCTGAACGAATTTTCAGTTTGTGCTATTGCCACACGGTGGCACCATCCTAGCTCACAGACGGAAGCACCTGCGGTGACCCCAGCGTTGCGTGGATCAGAACTCCTCCAAGTGGTGAGAGAGAGACTTTCTGCCCCTCCCTTCCTTCTTTTTTCATCTTTTCCTTTCCTTCTACAGTCACCATTATTAAAATATATAGCCTCTAACGATATCATCCGAGTTTTCTTTCTTTGGAAGAGCCCAGGTCAGAAACAAAGGTGGAAAACACCACGAAGACCAGACACCAGCCATGACGCCCTGGGTTCTTCATACAGAAGAGTGCTTGCTGCAAAATGTTAAAAAGCTGAAAGCAGCAAGAATGCAAAAATATGCCACAGCAGCTGTAGACTTAGGTGCTCTGGGCTGGTGCTGGCTGAGGGCTGGGAGGACTCCTCGGGGCAGCCGCCTGGTGGCCAGAGAAACGTCAGACGTCTGCTCTCCCCTCCAGTGCCCCCAAACCTCCTAACGGAGGCCAAAGGAGCCCTGCTTCATTCCAAGGTACCAGTCGCACACAGGAGGCTCTGACTGGAAACACAGGGTCACCGGGCTCAGCACCTCCGCCCCAACCTCCGCCAGCCCCGCGGTGCCCTCCCACGCCAGGCGCTGTGCCCGCCCTGGAGGGGTGCCCTGGCTTCCTCCCCTCACAGCTTCCCACTGGCCCCCAGCCCCCCTGCCCACATCAAGTGGGCCTGCTAGACAGACACCAGGGACAAGCCCCGGCCCCTCGGGAAGCCCCTCTCACCTCTCCCACTGCCTCTGGTCCCCTGCCCTGAGGCTCGTCCCCTAGTTCCCAGACCCTCACACTTGCTAGTTTTCACACAGTCCTACCCGGCCCCACCAGAGGGACCTGGGGCACAGCTCATCTCCCTGGGGCGAAATGCAGGCTCGAAAAGCGCCAGGGGCAGCCCTACAGGAGACCCTTCCTCTATAGTCTGCCTTCTTCTGCGGGGGAGAGTGCGAGAGGGTGAGGCAGGAGGGGAGCAGATGTGAAAATCCGCCACCCCCACCGTGGACCTGCCTGCTCTTCAGTGGACCTGATGCCCCCCCGGCTGGATTCTGCTGTCACCGCTTCCATTAGTATGAGCAGGGGCTTTGGGAGGAAGCAGTGAGATGCTGATGGTAGCAGAGGATGGGGTGGGCATGGGGGGGTCTGGGAGGAAACGAAATGGGCCCCCCCACCCTGAAAGGTTCGAATCTCGTCCAGGTTTACAAATTACCCGAGCCAGAGCACGTGGGCAGAGTGCACAGGGCTGGGGTGCGGGGGAGAAGGGCGCTGCGGGGCCCAGGTGGGGCTGGCGTAGGAGTCTTAAGGCGTGACAGGAGATAGGTGTTTCAGACTCACTAGCCGGGCCGGTGGGGGAGAGGGGAGAGGGAAAGGGAGCGAAGTCCCGGGACATGTGTATCTATGTTTGGGAAACTGTGGGCAGAGCGAAAGCTGGTATAAACCATGAAACAGACTTTGTCAAAGTTTCCATGGAGCTGGGCCATGGAGACCACACCCCCACCAGTGGCCACACTCCCCTGCTGTTCCAGGCCTGGGGGGAGCCCTGCAGAGACCTCCTCTCCAGCCCCGGGCAAGACAAATAACCGGGGCCTGCAGTACAGGAAGAAGCCTGGGGTTTGGCCCATCTCTGCCAGGAACACCTGTGCATCATCAGCAGAGCCCCAGTTTCCTCAGACGCCAGACACTGATTCCTGTGCTGCCCGCATCCCATCTGGGGAAGCCACCGCGAGACCCTGGGGGGCCGTCGGGAGGAGACTCGGGGGACTGTCCAGGTGGGCCGAGCCCCACGCACCTGCCAACCATCTTTCCAGGGACGAGAAACACCTGTCGTTTGACCCGCCTGCTCTCACTGAAAGCGAGGATCCCCACCCGAGTGGCCCTTGGACGTCAACCCTGTAACTGGGCCATCTGAGCTGGGCCCTCCAAACGCTCCCCAGGGGCTGGCTGTCCCAAGGCCCCCACCTGCCTCTGCCCACCCCATGGGACTGCCCAGACCCGGGGGGAACTCAGAGGGCACCAGGTCCAGTCCTGGCCTTTAAGACAGGGAACCTGAGGCCGGTCCTGCTCCAAGTGCCCACTGAGTTTGCTCCTGAGCCCCTGCCGGGGGCCAGCCCTGGGCTGGGTGTGGGTCCCAGGGCTGAGTCTGACCCTGCCCGGCCCCCGGGGCTCCCAGCGCTCCAGCCCTGACCCTCTCTGCTCCCGGCACACACTCGCCCAGGGGCTCGGCCGAGGGGCCCCTCCAGCCCTGCCTCCAGGGAAGGGAAGCCCCCGGCCCAGTCCTGTGCCCTCCCCTCCCCTCCCCCTCACAGCTCTGAAGCCCCAGGTCACCTTCCCCACGGCCACTCCCCACCCTGCCCAGCCTCTGCCTGACCCCCTCCACCCTGGCTCGGGAACATCCTAAGGCAGGTCACACGCTGACGGTCACCCCCTCACTCAGGCTGGCACTGCTCCGCTACCTCCAGTCTCCTTCGGGAGGCCCGCCGGGACCGCGGCAGCTACACGGTTCTGCTGACACGCCCAGGACCCCTCCTGAGGGTGGGGAGCCCCCCAACTCTGCCCGGAGCTGTGGCCTCTGCTGTGGGTTCTCCCCACTGGGAGGGAAAGACTTGGCCGGGATGGCGGGTTTGGACCGACTCCTGGGCATCCTCTGTGTGCTCCCCACAGGCCGGCGCCGCAGGCCCTGCCGCTTCAGCCCTGATCCGCAGCCGTGGGTGCGGGGGCCACGCGAGGACGGCCCCGCCACCTCCTCAGCTCCCAGACGGGCCGCCGCTGGTCCCAGCCCTCACACACCAGGGCTGCGTGTTTAGGGACCCCGTCCCCTGCAGTGACTGTGAACCTCACTCAGGTCCCAGTGCAGACACGGCCTCAAGACAGGCAGCCCAGACCCAGAGGGTGCCTTTCACACAAAAATCTTTAATAAAAATAGCTCCCTGCAGAACCAGTCCTAGACAGCAGTGGCAAACTCAAACTCCTGCCACCTGGGCACGAAGGAGCAAGGCCAGCTGAGGGGTCTGAACTGAGGGCAGGGCTGCCCCGAAGGCGGAGCTCCGCAGGCTGCGACGTGTGGGATGTGGGCTCGGGGCCCACACACCTTCTCATTCTTCCAGAGGAGTTACAAACACGGCTGCGTTTTTTAGGAGTGTCACTAACTGGTCGCCCTCCCCACCAAATGACAGGAGGAGGCTACGTGAGACACTCAAAGGCTGACAGGGAGCAGCGTGTCCTACACACTCAAGACAGAAGTAAGTGGGGTCACACGTCAGCAAAACACCGGGACGAGGTGACACCGGGCATCCGGCAGGCGAACGGCCCTCGGTCAGCACACAGGCGAGAGCCGGGGAGGGAGGAGGAGAAGCGGCAGGCAGCCCGGGCTGCCCACCTCCCACGGCGCTGGGCGGCGGCCCCGGCTCGGCCTTAGTAGCCCAGGAGCCGCCTGGCCTCCTCGCTCTGGGCCTGCAGCGTCTCGCTGGTGTACTTCTGCAGGAGCTCCATCTTCTTCCTCCGCACGAGCGCCTCCTCGATCTGTGGGCGGGAGAGCGGAGGGCTCAGGCCACAGGCCCCGCAAGGCCAACACGCCGCCTGGGCCCGGCCGGGAGCCCAGCACCCCGCGTCTGAGGGCCCCGATCTCCGCCGGGGGAGCAGGGGAGCGACGGAGGGAACGCTGCCTCGTCTGGACGCCTCGCCCTGACCTGAGCCCAGGGACCAACACTCTGTGGAGGGAGTGAGAGCCGCCAAAGGGACAGGAAGGACCAAGAAAACCACGCAGCGCCCCGTGGGGCCCCTCGGAGGCCAGGCGGCCCGCAGCCTGTCCTACCTCTTGCTGCGACGGCACCGGGACGTGAGCGATGAACTTCTGCTGCCCGTCCTCCCCTCCTTTCTCCTGGCCGCCCTCCTCATCAGACTGCAAAAGAGTACAACCAGAGGCCGCGCAGAGGAGACCGTTAGTAAGTGCTGGCACCGCCATAACGTGCACCATGCAGCCATTTAAAAGGAAAAACAGCGACGAGGAAGCTCTGTTCTCAGACAAAGAGACACCCAAGACACAGCGTTAAGTACAAGCAGCAACAGAACACTGTGTATTGCGCGACCTCTTGTACGAGGAAGAAAAGAGAAGCCAGTGATGTCAGTGAGAGCCAGCGGACAGAGGACAGGGCTGCGAAAGACAAGCCGTGTTGAATCTCTGTATGCTTTTTGTGTTTTGGGTCTTGTGAATACATTATCTATTTTTTTAATTAAACTTGAAAAAAGCATATATAGAAGAAAGCATCACTCAGAGGCTGCCTGTGAGTCAGCAGAGATCACTCATAACCTAAGGAATGACGCAGCCCTGGAGGCGTGAGGAGAGAGGAGGCCTGTGTGGACGCAGGTCCGCTGCCCGCAGGTCTCTGGGCCGGACCCTGACCCCATCCCCCGCCCCAGGTCACCAGCTGCCAGGAAACCCGCGCCGCTGGTAGCAGAAACTGGTCCTAGGGCTCTGGGAAAGTCGGGCTGCATCCACCGAGGCGAGACCACGGGTGGAAGCTCCACTCCTCAGGGCAGACTCCAACAAGGAAGGCTGTCGTAGCCCCAGAGAATCCACACGTGATGAAAGACACAGCACTGCCCACACGCGTCACACCACGTCAGGTCCCTCGGTGGACACTGCACTGTCACTGTGCAAGCCACTGGGGACACTGGGTGAAGAACCACACAGGACCCTCGGCAGCAGCTGTGCAACTTCCCGTAAATGTTAAGCATTTCAGGATAAACAATGTTTACCTCCTCTGATGGCTTTCCATCGCTCTCACGGTAAAGGAAGATGCTTCCCCAGGGGAGCCGGGGCCCTTGCTCGGCCCCCCTCCTCTCCCCCAGCCTCCACTCTGCCCTCCGGCCACCGGCCCGTCCTCTGTCCCCCGCGCTCCCATGGGGTCGTCCGCTCACACTGTTCCCTGCTGCCCCTTCACTTGTGTCCAGATCTCAGCTGAACGGTCACGTCCCCAGCAAAGCCTTCACTGGCCCTGCCTTCACCATGTCGCTACCCAGAGCTCCTATCACAGCTGCCATTTCCCACGGTGTCTGCTGACCGGACTGTCCCCCCGGGCTTCAAGCTACAAGCAAAGCATGTTTGCTGTCCTGCCCCTCGAGTGGGCCTCACAGTAGCCACTCATTAAACAAACATCCCTTGAAAGAGCAAATGGATTATTTGCATCTAGAGAAAATCTTCCTAGGGCACGCTGCCACCCTGTTTCAAATGCCTGCCTCAGGGCACGAACCTCAGGTCTGCTAGATCCTGTGTGATGGTGACTAAGTCACTAAGCCTCTCTGAGCCTGCTTCCTTGCCACTGACATCATGGCAAGCCATGTGACGTCACACAGGGCCTGACCCATAGTCCAGGCATGGGTGCTTCCCCTCTCCTTGCTCAGTCGAGCAAATCAGTTCCATCCTGGACCTGCCCAGGGAGCAAGGCCTGCAGGGGTGCTGGGAGCGAGGGGGCTCTGCCTGAGGGATCACAGTTCCATCGCCAACCGGGACCACCTGAGGAAGTCTCTTCTGTGCTCTGGGCTGGTTTCCAGCTGTAGCAGGCGGTGGTTAAGACTACAAAAGTTACTGACGCTGTCATCTGAGCAGAAACAATGAGGTCATGGGCTAAAACACACTGGCTTCAAATGTGTTTATAAATCCGATTCCAGCATGTTCGAGAGGGCCTGTCTCTGAGATGCAAGGAAGTCATCCCTGGTGTAAAGCAGTTTAGCAAGTGCCCTCACAGCCATTCCTCTCTGGAACCCTCCCTGTGAACCCGGAAGGTGACCTTCATCCCCACCATCTAGGAGAGAAGGCCGAAGCCTCAGATGGTGGCAGGGGCAAGAGCCGGGCCTTGACCCTGACCCCTCGTCTGTGCTTCCTGCTACCGCTCCCCCATCCTCCGCGGCACAGAGAAGGCGGTGAGTGCAGGGGGTCCCTCGCCGCCCCCCCAGTACCTCCTCGTCGGCGACGGCGTAGATGTCAGCCTCGGCCTCCTCCTCCTCCTCCTCCTCCTCCTCCTCCCCTCTTGCCAGCCGGGCCTCTCTCTCTGCTTTCCACTTGTCCACTAACTCGGCTCTGACTGCAGACAAGGGAGAGCGGGCGTTACTCACTCTGGCCTCTGAGAAAGCATCAAGCCCCACGCAGGGCGAGGCCAAGGCCTCCCTGCTGGAAAGGGTCACCTGCATCCTGCCCCGGTGGGCAGGAATCAGACAGGAATCAGACGGGCGGGCAGCTTTTAGGGGACACACCCAGATCCTCCCCAGTTCAGCACCCTGAGGTTCTCAAAAAACTAAAACTAGAACTACCATGTGATCCAGCAATTCCATTCCCGGGTATATATCTGAAAACAACAAAAACACTAATACGAAAAGATACAGGCACCCCAATGTTCACAGCAGTATTATTTACAGTTGCCAAGATATGGAAGTAAACTAAGTGCCCATCAACAGATGGATGGGTAAATAAGATGTGGTGTATACACACACAGACACAGACACACACACACACACACACATGCATATACACAATGGGATCCTACTCAGCCATAAAAAAGAATGAAATAATGCCATTTGCAGCAACATGGATGGACCTACAGATTATCATACTAAGTGAAGTAAGTCAGATGGAGAAAGACAAATACTGTATATCATCACTTATATGTGGAATCTAAAAAATACAGCAAAGTAGTGAATATAACAAAGAAGAAGGAGACTCACAGATATAGAGAACAAACTAGTGGTTACCAGTGGAGAGACGGAAGGGGGGAGAGGCAATTTAGCGGTAGGGGATTAAGAGGTACAAACTATTAAGATAAAATAAGCTGGGGCTTCCCTGGTGGCGCAGTGGTTGAGAATCTGCCTGCCAATGCAGGGGACACGGGTTCGAGCCCTGGTCTGGGAAGATCCCACATGCCGCGGAGCAACTAGGCTCGTGAGCCACAACTACTGAGCCTGCGCGTCTGGAGCTTGTGCTCCGCAATAAGAGAGGCTGTGATAGTGAGAGGCCTGCGCACCGCGATGAAGAGTGGCCCCGGCTTGCCGCAACTAGAGAAAGCCCACGCACAGAAACGAAGACCCAACACAGCCATAAATAAATAAACAAACAAACAAATAAATAAAATTTTAAGTTGGATGAAAAAAGATAAAATAAGCTATACAAGGATGTATTATACAACATGGGGAATACAGCCAATATTTTATAATAACTGCTAATGGAATATACCTTTAAAAATTGTGAATCTCTATACTGTACACCTGTAACTTACGTAATATTGTACATCAACTACTTCAATTTTTTTAAAAGCCCTAAAAAAACAATGTTCCTTATAAAAATAAAAATAAAACCCCGTTTTCAAGGGAGAGAAAAGAAACCAAATGCCAGCAGCAATGAAATGAAATGCCCGCAGACCTACGTTTCTTTTCATATTCCTGTTCCAAAGGCACAATAACACCATCGTCTTCATCTAGGTAACCGTAGTATTCAAAATCGATCGCCTTCATGAGCTCAGCGCGTGTCTTTCTTGGAGGAGGAAGAGCTAAAAGAAAGAATTCACCAGCTTAGCTGAATTCCCCATCATAATCTCACTCAAGCCTTCTCCTCATACAATGTTACGCAGGCATATAGTAGGTGTGTTCATGAAAATATCATGAAATAGGCACTTCTCTACACTAGTAATGGGATTATATACGTGGTACCACCCCTTTTTTTGTGTGTGTGGTATGCGGGCCTCTCACTGTTGTGGCCTCTCCCATTGCGGAGCTCTGGACGCACAGGCTCAGCGGCCATGGCTCACGGGCCCAGCCGCTCCGCAGCATGTGGGATCCTCCCAGACCAGGGCACGAACCCGCGTCCCCTGCATCCGCAGGCAGACTCTCAACCATTGCGCCACCAGGGAAGCCCGGTACCACCCTTTTGAAAATCAGTGTTGAGGGCTTCCCCGGTGGCGCAGTGGTTAAGAATCCACCTGCCAATGCAGGGGACACAGGTTCAAGCCCTGGTCCCGGAAGATCCCACATACCGCGGACAGCAACTAAGCCCTTGTGCCACAGCTACTGAGCCACAACTACTGAGCGCACGAGCCACAACTACCAAAAGCCTGCACGCCTAGAGCCTGTGCTCCACAACAAGAGAAGCTACCACGATGAGAAGCCTGTGCACTGCAACGAAGAGTAGCCCCTGCTCGTTGCAACTAGAGAACGCCTGCGTGCAGCAACACAGACCCAATGCAGCCAAAAATAAATAAATAAAATAAATTTAAAATAAATAAATAAAATAAATAAAATCAGTGTTGAAATCTTTGACCCAATTAGTCCATTTAGAAGGAATCTATCCTAATTTAAAAAACAGAAACAAAACCTGGCAAAGCTTTATGGACAGAGGTGTGCATCACAGCATTATTTATACAACAGTGAAAACTTGGACACCCAAGGACTATGATCTGCAATTCAAGCATGGCGGAGGGGAGGGGATCCTGCAGCTCCAGTAATGCTGCTTCACAGGGTACTTTAACAACACAGGAAATGCCATAATATTTAATGAAAAAACTAAGAATACAGATAAAACAAAAGAAACTACAAACAAAAAAGATAAATGAGAAATTCCTGAGGAAAATACTTTCACATTAAGACTTACTATTCAGAATATTTAGTAATACTTGAAAATCAAAAGGGAAATGACAACCCAACAGATTAGTCAAAGAATAAAACCTGATAATTGAAGAAGAAAAAACTCTTATGTATGAAAATTTCATTTAGTAACTGAATTCGATTGTCAATTTCATTAGTAATGGGGGGGAAACAAAAAAATAAAAATAATACATTGTTTCAAGCACCAGATCAGCAAAAATGTTATAATTATAAACATCTAGAAATAACTAAGTACCAAAGGAGGGATGGTCACACCAAGTACGGTTAATCCCTGAGACTCTAATCCGTCACATCACTTGGCATTCTAAGGAGAACCATGAGAGGACATGGAAGGACTGAACACACAACCCTGTCCACCCCTCCACCACGTGGGCTTGCTGCATCCAGGACAGGGCTGAAACCTAGCAGGCTCAGAGCACTGCACGCATTCCGGCCACAGGATGGAGCTGTGATCCAACCAAAGCCAACCAGACTCAATTCTGGGAATTCTGCTTGAACTGTTAGGGGGACAAAAATCTGTTGCTGAGAGAGAACAAAATTTAAGTCGATAACGGACAACGAGCCACCACAAGAGGAGAGTGAGACAGACAAAAAAGCTCACAGGATGGAAGCCAAAACTGCAAAACGGAGCAATGTGACCTGGAACCGGCCATTCCCGAAGGCAAACTTGTCAGTTACGTGAGCCAATAAATTTATAGACTTTCCTGCCTAAAGTAATTGGGGTTGAGTCATCTGTCACTTATGCTGATGTAATTTAGTTGATGAAATAAGCATGGAAGTGCATGGAAAAGGCTGGAAGGGAACATTCCAAACAGATAATAACAGTGACGGGTCATCTCTAGCAGGGCACTGGGATGGGGGTCAAGGGGACTGTGCTACTATTTTTATTTTTATTTTTTTGCCGTGCAACATTCGGGATATTAGTTTCCGGACCAGGGTTTAAACCCGTGCCCCCTGTAGTGGAGGCATGGAGTCTTAACCACTGGACCACCAGGGAAGTCCCTGTGCTACTATTTCCATTATATGCATTAAGACTAAGTTGTGCACTTTCTTGGTTAAAAAAAAAAAAAAAAAAAAAAACACTCTATGACTGGAATAAATAAATAAATTTAGAAACAATGTAAAAGCAAAAAAAAAAAAGTAACATACACAGCATACCCTCATTTTAGGAGCCTTAAAAAACTGGAAGGGGATACACCCCAACATGTCAACAACCATCATCTATAAGTTGTGAAAATGTGGGTGTTTTTTCTGATTTTCTGTATTTTACAACTTGTCTATAATAAAATTATACTGCATTCATAATAAACAGCATGATATTTAAACTCTGAATTCTTTTAAGTGATGTCAATCACGCACGCAAAACCAGTGTGTGCATAATGAATTTAAGAATGAGGGCTTCCCTGGTGGCGCAGTGGTTGAGAATCTGCCTGCCAATGCAGGGGACATGGGTTCGAGCCCTGGTCTGGGAAGATCCCACGTGCCGCGGAGCAGCTGGGCCCGTGAGCCACAATTACTGAGCCTGCGCGTCTGGAGCCTGTGCTCCGCAACAAGAGAGGCCGCGATAGTGAGAGGCCCGCGCACCGCGATGAAGAGTGGCTCCCGCTTGCCACAACTAGAGAAAGCCCTCGCAGAGAAACGAAGACCCAACACAGCCATAAATAAATAAAACAAACAAACAAAACAAAAAAAAAGAATGAGCAGAACTGTATTTTTAAACAAATAGGAAAACTGACTGGAAGGAAACAGCAGAACGCCAGCAGCGGGAGGAATCCCGGTCTCATCCCTCTCTACTTTCCACACTGCTTTCTATAAAATGCTTGGACTGCTTTTTGAAAAGTCAAAATTAAGATACACAGAAATTCCAGACCAGCGGTTTACAACAGCATTTTGGAGGCCTCCCAGGGCTGTGGAGGGGCGGGCAGGAGCAGAGAGGGTACCCGGCTTGGATTCACTCTCCTCCACTTGTGCATCTCGGGGTTCGGCCCAAGGTGTCATGTGTCCTTCAGTTAAGAGTTTTTTCAACTAAACACGTAACTGAAAATGAAGCTGACTGAACTGCAAACAGGGAGACTCCTCGCTCACATTCAGACAGGTGTGGGCAGAGCCTACAATGTGACACCTGTCAGTTCTGGGTTCCCGTTCTCGCCCCAACTGTGTGCCCACCTGAGAACGATAATCCTCTGAGGACACGGGGCTGCTGTGCGGCTAAGAAATGGCACAGGAAGAGTGCCCTGCAGACGGCATGTCTACTGTTACAAGCAGGACCAAGAAGTCCAGGCTAACGCCCCGGCGAACACCAGTTACTTACGTTCTCTCTCAAACAGTTCTCTGACGCCAGGCAAGTCTTTCGCTGCTCCGAAGTACTTGTAACCTCGATTTCCTGGGACTTCTTTCCCTTCATGATCCAGCATTTTAGGGCCAACTTTCTTATTGGGAAGGAAAAAGAGAAAATGGATCTGATCCTTAAGCCCAGTATTTCCATGTTTGCAAACAGATTTAAGGTAATAATGCTAAAGGTAGAAAATATTAATGTACAACAGAAATATATTCAGGTACTTTTTTTAATCCCTTAAAAATCAACCTAAATACCTAACAGTAAGAGGATGATTTAAGTAAATTATAGCATATTCAGGATGGAATATATCCTATAGCTTAAAAATGATGGTTCATATGGAACTCTTTTATTGACTTAGAAAAACACAATATAATGTTAAGTGAAAAAAGCTTTAAGAAATTGCGAGAAACCTAAATGACAAGCAGTAGAAGACAAATGAAATATCCAGAAGATGGAATTCTCTCCACTAAAAATGATGATGTTGACAACTGCATACAGTATGCGACCCTGGACAAGGCTCTGTACTATAAGGGGAAAGGTCATAAAGGATGAAAATCAATAAAACAGCCAGATGATTGGATCAAAGTTAAATGTCTTAAACTCTACCATGGTTATATAAGGGAACATTCTTATTCTTAGGAAATACACACAGAAGTATTTCTTAGTCAGCAGGCGGACTCTCAACCACTGCGCCACCAGGGAAGCCCTCAGAAATGCTTTTTGAAACGATTATATAAATGATTATTTACTGACATGAACATATGCATCTGATAAACTGTTAAGTGAACAAAGCATATAGTTAGAATAATGAACCATTATCTGTAAAAGTAAATATATATATGTATAGAAGAAATTCTAGAAAGATAAGTAGAAAATGTTAATAGCAGTCATTTCTGTGTGGTAGGAAAATATATAATGCAGTCTGTATCACACATAGAATATATAAAATTTTTTTATATTTTAGAATTTTTATATTTTTTGTTATGTATTCTCTTTTTTTGACATAAAAGTAGGTACTCTTTATACAATCAAAGTTACCATTTTGAAAAGAAGTATACAACCTAGAACCAAAACTGTACATACATGAGTATGACCTCAGTTACAGGACTCATGGAAAAACAATGGACGGAAATATTCCACAAGTTGCTCCTAGTTCAAAGCAGCATGACTGCATGGTGCCCTGCTCTATACTTTTCGGAACTTAATAACAACATATTACTTTTTCTCTTATTTCTGTACTAAAATACAAGTAACAAAAAATTTTCCATCTTAACCATTTTTAAGTGTCCAGGTCAGTGGTATTAGTACATTCATAGCGTCATGCAACCATCACCACCATCTTGTAAAACAAACTCTGAACGTGTCACTTTTTTTTTTCAGCTGCGCTGAGCGGCTTGCAGGATCTTAGTTCCCCGACGAGGGACAGAACCTGGGCCACGGCAGTTAAAGTGCTGAGTCCTAACCACTGGACCACCAGGGAATGCCCTAAATGTTACTTTTGTACATAGAAAATGAAAATAAAATTCTTTAGCATTAAAAAGACGCTAGGGCTTCCCTGATGGCGCAGTGGTTAAGAATCCGCCTGCCAATGCAGGGGACACGGGTTCGAGCCCCGGTCCGGGAAGATCCCACATGCCACGGAGCAACTAAGCCCATGCGCCACAACTACTGAGCCTGTGTTCTAGAGCCTGCGAGACACAACTACTGAAGCCCACGTGCCTAGAGCCCATGCTCCGCAACAAGAGAAGCCACGGCAAGAAGAAGCCCACGCACCGCAATGAAGAGTAGCCCCCGCTCGCCGCAACTAGAGAAAGCCCATGCACAGCAACGAAGACCCACCGCAGCCAACAAATAAAAGAAATAAATTTTTTTAAAAAAGACTCTAGAAGGAAATACATAAAAACATTACTGGTGACTCTGGGTGGTGGAACTTAAGAATATTGTACATATTAATTTTGTAACCCTTCCAGGAAGGGTAATAAACCTCTGCACTAAAGCAGTCTGACAGGGAGCAAAATCACCATCACAGAACTACTGAAGATGCATTGAGAACGTTCCTAGCACAGGTACCCCAGGAGTGGAAGTGCCTTTCCTTCTGCAACAAGAATAAATGCCTTATTTTTAGGCCAGGTACTAACATGAGAACTGTGGTTTTGCATTAAATACATAGAAAAACTGCACATATTCCTTACATAACGTACTACAGTCCACTGACTAGATACTATTGGTTCAAATGACCTGGGTAAATGGGGCAGGGCCTGGGGCAGCATTTTTCAAAGTTGACACCCACTGGAGGGTCATGAAATCCATTACATGGGTCATAATCATCCTTTTTTTTTTTTTTTTTTTTTTTGCGTTACGCGGGCATCTCACTGTTGTGGCCTCTCCCATTGCGGAGCACAGGCTCCGGACGCGCAGACTCAGCGGCCATGGCTCACGGGCCCAGCCGCTCCGCGGCATGTGGGATCTTCCCGGACCGGGGCACGAACCCGTGTCCCCTGCATCGGCAGGCGGACTCTCAACCACTGCGCCACCAGGGAAGCCCAATCATCCATTTTTTAAAAATCAAGATAGAACAGAATAGAAAATATCAAAGTACAGCAACATATACCAAGTATTTTTTCAGTACTGTGTTGTGATATAGTGAGTGAGAGTGTGTGTGTGTGTGTGTGTGTGTGTGTGTGTGTTTATTTTAGAGTGGGTCATGGGCCTAAAAGCTTGAAAGTCACTGTTCTAGAATACTGCATTTAAAGAATCCAGAGAAAGGAAACACAGCCATGTCCCCAGGGTCCCCTTGAGTACAGAAGCCGACAATGGAATGGTTGTCCCAATTCTCAAGGAGTTCAGAGAAGACTGTGAGGGGCCAAGGTCATTTCAAACAAGAGGCCCAGGGAGCCCGAGTGGCTCACTCTGGAACACCTGGCCAGTACACGTACCGAGGCCTGCGCTGTGGACCTTTAAGCACCACTGGCCCGTGCTTTCACGTTTCCTGTCCACACGCAACAGGCACTTCCAAGCCTCCTTTCATCTCTCCAGTGCCTACTCTATGGCAGGGCTGCGGGGACAGCAGGAGCCACCCTGCAGGCAGACAGCACCCGAGCTCGGCCCCCAGGGCCGCGGCTTGCTTACCCCATAGTCAGGACCACCCAGCTCCTTGATCCGGGCCTCCCAGTGTCCCTTCTCTCTTAGCAGCTTGTTAATTTCATCATTCAGGTCGCGAATTCGGAATTCACCCAGACCAGCTAGAAAACAAAAATGTCCTATCGTTTCTTGAAAATACCACTCGATGTCGTAGCCTTAAGAGTGAATGTCAACACCTAAAAAGGTGCATAACACAAAGATACTATTTCAATTTGTAAGAAAACCCACCCACACCGAAATCATGGAAGGGCAACAATCATGCAGAGTTTCAGCAGCGCTGGGGAGAAAAAACGTCCTCCTCATTAGCAACCACAGAAATACACACTGAAGCAATCCTGCAGCTCCATTTATACCACCACTGAAACAGCAAACTCTTAGAGGTGGGGACACAGCGTCCAATCAATGTCGGCCAAGATGCAGCGAGGCAGTGTCATCATCAGGGCTGGCGGCAGTCTGTGTGAGTCTAGTTCTTTCAGGAAAGGACTTGTTCCCACCTTGCTAAGGGGGAACATCTCTGACAAAGACTAGGGCCTGAGAACTGAGCCTAAGGGACAGATTTATAGTCTTTATTTTTTACTTATTTATTTTTTGGCCGCACTGCGCAGCACACCGTATCTTACTTCCCCGACCAGGGATCGAACCCGTGCCCCCTGCAGTGGAAGCACGGGTTCTTAACCACTGGGCGGCCAGGGAAGTCCCTAAGGGATGGATTTAAAGGGATGACGACAGGGAGTTTGCTGAGGTGTTGTCGTTGGCGGCTGGGAGCCGGGAGCAGTTGGGGCTATTCCAAGGGAGAAGCCCTCCCTTTCTCCACTGAATTGCTTTTGTACCTTTGTCAAGTCAACTGACCACATACGTGTGCCCCTATTTCTGGACTTCTTACTCTGTTCAATTGGTCTGTGTGTCTATTTTTCACCAATATCCAATTGTCTTGAATACCTTTAGCTTTACATTAAATCATGAAATTAGGTGTCATGAATACTCCAACTTTTTTCTTTTTCAAAACTGTTTTGGCTATTCTAGTTCCTTTGCCTTTCCATTTAAATTTTAGAAACAGTTCGTCAACATAAACCAAAAACCACTGCTGGGATTTTGACTGTGATAGATTTTGAAAAGAAAAAGACACCTTTCCTTGACACCTTTCCTATATTGAGTCTTCCCATCCACAAACACTGTCTATGTCTCCATTTGATTGGTTGACTCTTTCATCACTGTTTTATAGTTTTCAGCATACAGATCATACATATATTTTGTTAGATTTATACCTAAATATTTCGTTTTGATGCTTCTGTAAATAACACTTTAATAAAAGTTCTAGTTCCAAATGTTCAATGCTAGTACAAAGAAATAGAATTGATTTTTGTGTATTGACTTTCTATTCTGTGATCTTGCTAAACTCATTTATTCATTTAAGAAATCTTTCTGTAGATTCCTTGGGATTTTCTACATAGAAAATTATGTCATCTCAGAATAGAGCATTTTTCTTCCCTTCCAATCTTTGGGCCTTTTATTTCCTTTTCTTGCTTTACTGTACTGGAAAGGAATTCCAGTACAATACTGAATAGAAGCGGTGAGAAGGGATATCTCCACCTTGTTCCTGATCTTAGGAGGAAAGCATTCAACCTATAGCTGGCCATAGGTTTTCTGGTTGAAGTGCCTTATCAGGAAAGAAAAAAAAAAAAGTTCCCTTCAATTCCCAGTTAGCTGAGGGTTTTTTTTTTTTTTTTTTGGTTTGGGTTTTTAATTTTATTTATTTATTTATTTATGCCTGCATTGGGTCTTTGTTGCTGCACGCAGGCTTTCGGTGCAGCGCTTGTTGCGGCACGTGTTGCGGCACGTGTGCTCTTCTTTGTGGTGTGCGGAGTTCTCTCTTGTTGCAGCGTGCGGCCTTTCTCTCTCCAGTTGTGGCATGCAGGCTCCAGGGAGCATGGGCTCTGTAGTTTGTGGCACACGGGCTTAGTTGCCCTGCAGTATGTGGGATTTTAGTTCCCCGACCAGGGATTGAACCTGTGTCCCCTGCACTGGAAGGCAGACTCTATACCGCTGGACCACCAGGGAAGTCCCATGTGTCTTCGTTTTTTCTTGATCAGTCTGACTGACTGTCTGACTGAAGTTTATCGATTTTACTGATCTTTTTATTTTTATTTTTTAAATTTTATTTTATTTATTTTTGGCTGCGCTGGTCAGTCTGACTGAAGTTTATCGATTTTACTGATCTTTCTATTTTTATTTTTTAAATTTTATTTTATTTATTTTTGGCTGCGCTGGGTCTCTGTTGCTGCTGCGTGTGGCACGTGGGCCCCTGCATTGGCTGGCGGATTCTTAACCACTGCGCCACCAGGTAAGTTCTGATCTTTTTAAAGAACCCGCTTTTGTTCTATTTTCTCTATTCATCTTCTGTTTTCAATTTCATTGATTTCTTCTCTTTATTATTTCCTTCCTTCTGCTTACTTTGGAATTAATTTGCTCTTCCTTTTTAGTTTCTTAGGGTAGAAGCTTAGATCACTGACTTGAGACCTTTCTTATTTTCTTTTATTTTAATGCTATAAATTTTTTTGTCCCCTGAATTCTGACATGTTTTCATTCTCATTCAATTCAAAATATTTTCTAATCTCCTTGAGGTTTCCTCTTAGATATATGGGTTGTTTAGATGTTTAATTTCTAAATAGTTAGGAATTTTCCAGGTATCATTTTGTTATCGATTTCTACGTTAACTGTGTTATAATCAGTGAACATACTTTTCAAAATTTTAATTATTTTAAGTTTGCTAACATTCATATTATAACCTAAAATATGCTTTATTTTGGCGAATATTCCATTTGTTCTTAAGAAAATGTACTCTTTTCTGTGAGGTGGAGTGTTCCATAAAGGTCAACTAGGTCAAACTGATGGACAGTATTGTTCAATTCTTCTATGTTCTTACTCATTTTGTACCTACTTGTTCTATTGATTATTGAGAGAGGAGGCTGACGTCCCCAAGGCTAATTGTGGATTTGAGAATCGAGCACTTTAAACAGACGAGCTAGCTTACCATTCTGAATCTGAGCCACTTTTTTTGAGATCTCTCCAATGATCTGTGAAAAAAATAAAAGGCAATATATTTTTATGACTTTTGAGTAAGTCTGAAAGAAAAAGAAATATATAATTCAAAATGAGTAATTAAAAATTCTTAGAATTCTGGTTGAAGAGTCATGTAGGTACAAAAGCCATCAGAGACCCGTTCTCCTGTAAGATCAGGTTCACCCAGCACGTACCTGTCGTCTCCACTTCTCGGCTTTGGGTAGCTCAGTACACTCCGAGGCGAGGAAGGGTCTTCGCTCCTAAGGAAAAGCAAAACACATGCTGCCGCTGCACTGTATGAAATTACAAACTTCGTGCAACATTCGTGACTGACTCAGGCATGAAGCCTGGAATGTCTAACAGGCTAAAGACACCTGCAGCTTCAGGTCCAGGTGCTCTTCTTCAAGCCTGATGGCTCGCGCCGCAGCCTCTCCTTAGAAAAGAACTACACGGGCAGAAACATTCACTGCGTTGTACCTGGTACAGGCAGCCACTGGAAACAACGTAGAAGTCCAGTACACTTGACCCTTGAGCAACATGGGGGTTAACCCAAGTATAACTTACAGTCGGGCTTCAGTATCCGTGTCTCCTCTGCACCCCCAGATTCAACCGAGCACAAACCGTGTAGTTCTGTAGTATTTACCGTTGAAAAAATCCGTGTATAAGTGAACCAATGCAGTTCAAACCCGTGTTCTTCAGGGTCAGTCGTTACAGAGAGATGGCGAAGTACACGGGTTATACCCATTTCATGGCATATGTATGCTACCTTAGGAAATGACAGCTGTCAGTGTTTAGAACAAACATAAACATACATGCGTGTCTGTGTGTATACAGGTGTGTGTGCGGGGGTGTGTATAATTTTAAAAAACAAAACAAAAATATCCAAAACAGTACGTATCACCCCTAACCTGGCTGAGTCTCCATGAGCTAAGGTCGTTACTGGTTTCAGGTTAGAGCTGCTCCTCACAGCACACCCCACTTTGTACTATTCAGTATTAGACAGGGCTGGGATAATGTGGAAACCCAATCGTCATATTACAAGAAGCACAAGTAGTCAGAGCATCACACTGCCCCAGCTACCTGGGATTCAAGTGTACAGACTCATAACACACAGGAAAGCATGGACGAGAAAGAGGAAGATCTGGAGTCTGAAGTCTGTTCAGGAGGCAGTTTTACTGCACTTCTTCTCAATAATTTAAAAATTCATGAGGAAGGTTTACACCAACCTTTACTTTTCCCTCTTCCAGCTGAGCTTGGCGAAATCTTGCTAAGGCCGTCCTGCCGGGAACAGAGAAGACTCCGTTAGATCCTGCTCAGAGATCTCTTACCATCCAAGTTCCTGGATGGGTAAATCTGCTCATGACCATACTGAATGTCATCCATCACTCATAAACATATATACATACTGCAGTCAAGAAACCACAGGGAAGTTATGGGTTTCCATGTTCCAAAAAGTAGGGCTTATAAGGATTTGTGTTCCTTTCACTCATATGGCGTGTAAGGACTGGACTGTGGGAAACTCTACTCATCAGGCCACTGTGGTGAGCCACACATCCAGATGTTAAAAAGACTAATATTATGGGGCTGTCCCTCTAACAGCCCCTGCACCACCCCAGGTGAGCGAATGTTCATCCAGAATAAGTTCTGGGAGCTGTCAGAAAACACTACGGGGGAAACAAATGTATGGGCAAATACTATATGAATACTATTTCAACACAGGTAGAGAAAGAAAGCTGTATCAAAAGACCAAACAGAAATTTACAGACGAAATCGAGTTGATACGTACATGGCCTTTTCCGCATTTCGGGCCTAAAAGGAGAGAGAAGGGAAGAAAAATGTCGATGTTTAAAGAGCTTTTTCTTTTACTTTCTAGAGAAACGTTTCATTTACTTTGTAGAGAAAAGTTTCACAGTGACACAGGCACAAGCAGAATGCCTGAACTAGTACATGAACACGGTAACAATCACAACATCAATCACAAGACGCCCACATCCGGGGCCTTACTTACGCCGCGCTCGCTACCTGAGGTCTTCACTCCTCCACTCCCCCACACCCCTTGCATCCGGCCACTCATCCTTCAGAATCTACCTGTGTTATCACCGTCCCAGACAAGTCTTCTGTGGCCCCTTCATCCCAGCCAGGCTGCCCGCCTTTGTCTGGGTTTATACCTACCACACAATTTCCACCCAGCACCGCAACTGTCTGTTCCCTGCCAGTGAAATTTGAGGAAGGAAAGACTGGCTTTTACAAAGTGAGTTTTATCTAAATACTGTTGCACTAATGTCAAGTCAATTATCCCTGAAACACAGTGTCAGGCACGGAACACATTTTCTGGGTTGTAGTGTAAGTAGAAAGAGTATTGCTGAGTCAAGGACTTGAGTTTCACTCCCGGCTCTCCAACTTACCATCCCTGAGAAGTTGTCTCTCTAAGCCTCAGTTCCCCCACCTTTACAGCAGGGATCACACCTTTTATCTCATAAAGATGTCATGATGATTTAATGAGATAACTACATGAAGTCATCAGATGCTCAGCAAAAGCGAGCTCAGTTTAAATCTTTTTGACTCTCCCTTTCAATGGACACAGAAACAAACTTGTCAAGTTTGTTTGGTAGATAAATGAACACAATATCTACTAAGGAATAAAACAGAGGTTGTCCCAGGAGAAGCCATCATCTTGAGGGCTGAGGCTGTGTCCTACCTATTTCATTAAAGCCTACAGATTCTAAGTATTTAATGTTTCTCAATGCTTACTCCATGCTTGAAACACCACGCTGGGTACTAGGAATTTGGTCACGGTTCTTCCTTTTGAGGGAACTCATAGGAATTTCCCCCCCAAAACCATGAATCTTGTGATTAGGGCATGTACCAGGGGTGATGGAAACCCACAAATATGAATGCGTGTTGGTGACAGTTTGCCAGAAACATCCAGGCCCAGGGATCCTTCTGTCCTGCTAGGGAACGGAGACCGGCAATTCCCTATGTTTGTCAGAGTTCAGAAACAAGAGGCAGAATCAAGAGGCTGAGCCGGCTAGTATGAAGCAGTAATACGGGGCATATCCTCCGAGGGCTGGAGAATAGAAAGGGCTGCTTTTTGTCCATCGGTTTCTCTCGTCCTCCGGATCTTGGGCTCATCAGTCTACAGTGGCATCCATTACACCTTCTACCATTTATTACGGCGTCGTGTGCTTCGCTTAATGAGACCATCATGGTAACCAACATGTAAGAGTATCTTCCTCGTGCCGGCACTCTGCGTGCTCCGTCGTGAGCGCTTCTAGAACAAATGAAGCAGCCGACCACCCGCGCCCGACCACATTGATCACACCCTCCTGCGGTCACACGACGCCGGCCACTCGTCCATCCCTGGACCCCGACAACGCGCCAGACACCGCGTCAGGCTTTAAGGAGGCAGAGGTGGGAAGACCCTGCCCTCGGGAAGCTCCCCGCTGGGGAGCCGGAGAGCAGACACAAGGCAAATAGCGCAGGAACCGCTGCTGGGCCCCCCACGGGACGCGGCGCCGGCCCTG
Organism: Mesoplodon densirostris; assembly: GCF_025265405.1. Lineage (NCBI taxonomy): Eukaryota > Metazoa > Chordata > Mammalia > Artiodactyla > Ziphiidae > Mesoplodon > Mesoplodon densirostris. The sequence continues at coordinate 108,636,867 of NC_082670.1, forward strand.
CGCGTCCCAGAGCCTCGGCTTCCCGGTGGGGAACTACAGCGCGCCGTCCGGACTAAGCACGGCCGCGGACGGCGCGGCGGCGCCGAGGCTCAGCTTCCTCCAGCCTCTGGGCTCACGCGGCGCGAAGACCCCCGCGTCCCGCCGCGGATCCTGTAGCCCGCAGGGGTCCTCTGGGCGCCCCGGACCCGGCCCGCCGCTCGCCTCCCTCACTCCCCGCCCCGCTCACCATGGTGCAAGGGAGGGCGCCGCCCTCAGGCCGCGCGGGCCCAGCCCGGGGAGCTTCGCCGCCCCAGGCGCGGCCGACCCGGACGGGAACTGAAGGTTCTAGGTGACCGCACCACCGGCTTCTGAGTCGGAAGGATAACTGGGAAGGACCAGAAGTGAGGGACCGGAAGCGAAATGGAGAATTGACCCGGGGAGGGGAAGAAAACGCAGGCGAACTCCCGTAGGCTGCCCTCCCTCGGCGTCTGGACCTCGCACCGACACGCCCGTACGGAAAAGAGGGGCGCTGGCAGAACCGCGCTTGCGCAGTGGAACCGACGTGCCTCTAACTGGGCGCGGGGCGCTGGTTTTGTTCTCGCGATAACAACGGCGAGACGTCCCGCGGTAACTGTTGGTCCTGCACACGCGGTCCTGCAGTTGTGTGTGAGGCTACCCGAGATGTGTGTGCAATTGTAGGTGCGCATCCCCCGTGCCCTGTCTGGTTCTGTGAGAGCAGACACGCCCTGTGGAAGTTACTCGTCCTCATCCCTCGGAGTGGACGGGGCCGCTGGACTGGGCCCTCCCCCCCGCCTGCGTGCTCTCCAGGGGCAGGAGCTGGCCCGGCCTCGCCAACCCCCACTCGCCTCCCAGGCGTTTACTTGCGGCCTGTGCTTTTTCTGAGATTTTCTCTTCCTGGAATCGAGGGGTCTGTCGGAGCTGGACCTGGGCTTGAGGTCACCCTTTTAAAATAAGAAATGTAAGGTCCAGAGGAGAAAAGGCCACTTATGTAAGGAGAGTGGTGAGAGAGGGACAGTAAGTCGGTGTCTGCTGGGCACGTTGCGGGGATCAGAAGGGCCACAGAGCAGGACCAGAGAGGCAGGGGAGAGGCCACCGGTAGGGATGGTCCTGGTGGCTCCTCCCTCAGGGTGTCAGTGATGGAGCGAGCTGTGGTGTGACATTAAGGCGGGGGCCGGTGGCTACTTCAGCCATTTCCAGAGGCTCCCCCTTTGCAAGCATGGTGCTTCGCCGTGGCGACTTGCTCCGCCACGGGGCCTAACCGATGCCGGGAACTCCGGCTGCAGGCGGGAAGCACAGGCCAGTGGGAGAAGCAGCTGACGTGTGTGATTCAGGATCAGTCAGGACAGACATGTACTTGGGATAGACACCAGGAACTCGTGCCTGAACCATGACAAGTTTTCTCCTTAAAAGTTTAGGCCGTTCTGCTAGACTCCATCGTCCCACCTCCATGACGGCTAGGTGTGGGGTTGCCAGTAAATAATGGCCAATGGGAATTGAATGAAAGGAATGTGTGCCACGTAGGCGGTGCCCTGAAAAGTATGGACGTGCCTTGCCCTTTTCCCCTCTCTGCCAACTGGTGACTGTGGGAGCAGCCACCCTGAAGGAAGAAATGAAGTATTTTGATATTTGGGGGGTTCCCTTCCAGGCTGACAGCCACTTTCAGACTAATCCTTAGTATTTGGTGACATCACTGAGTTGCTGAAAGAGTCTTTGCCTGGAGCCCACTACTCGATCTTCAGTTGTGTGAACCAATGAATTCCCTTTAGTGTTGCAGCCAATAGTCAGCCTTTCTGGTACTTGAAACTCAGAGCATCCTGATCCACTTATCTTGCCACAGTCGGCTACGTGTCCTTCCTCTCTAGGCTCACACCGATCCTGTCTTTGCCCATGTCAGCTGTCCCTGCTGCCTGCAGAACCCTTCTCCTCCATCCAGCCACCTACTCCCCTGTTCATGCCTGCTTATCATTTAAGGCAGTTCAGACAGCCTGGATTCATAACCCGATCCCAATGCTTCTTAGCTCTGTGGCCTCAGATGACATACTCAACCTCTCTGTTTAATTTTTACTCTGCTGTGAAATTGGCCTAGGAGTATTTACCTTCCTGTTCTCATTTTACCTCATCCACGAAATTGGGACATTTGCCTTAAGGAGCTGTTTTTTTGTTTTTTTTTTTTTTTTCTTTTTTTGTGGTACGCGGGCCTCTCACGGTTGTGGCCTCTCCCGTCACGGAGCACAGGCTCCGGACGCGCAGGCCCAGCGGCCAAGGCCCACTGGCCCAGCTGCTCCGCGGCACGCGGGATCTTCCCGGACCGGGGCACGAACCCGCGTCCCCTGCATCGGCAGGCAAACTCTCAACCATTACGCCACCAGGGAAGCCCAGGAGCTGTGGTTTTAAAGGAGACACTACACACAAAAACTGCTCAAAACAGATCTATGTAAAGTTCTGAACTATTTCAAAAACAAAAACCCCAAGCACTGCAGTCAGATCTAGTGTGTGGGCTCACCTAACTCCCATGTACCGTCAGCTGGCCAGGCTCAGGGGCTTGCAGGGCTTTGTAAAAGCTCTCTTAGGGGATTCCCTGGTGGCGCAGTGGTTGAGAGTCCACCTGCCGATGCAGGGGGCACGTGTTCGTGCCCCGGTCCGGGAAGATCCCACATGCTGCAGAGCGGCTGGGCCCGTGAGCCATGTCCGCTGAGCCTGCGCGTCCGGAGCCTGTGCTCTGCGACGGGAGGGGCCACAACGGTGAGAGGCCCTCGTACCACAAAAAAAAAAAAAAAAAAAAAAAAAGCTCTCTTAGCCTTTAAATCACTAGGTTTAAGATCGACAGGCCTGCCTTACTGTAATCCTCTCGTTTTCTATGTCCACCTCCACACCCACCTCAGGCACAGGTCTGACATGGAAGATTTTATGGCTGAATAAAGGGCACGTACAACAAGGCTATGCTTGCTGCCTTCTGTTCGGGCCAACAGTCCCAGCTGATGCTGCTTCCTAGTGACCCTGTGTGCTGTAACAGCATTTTTGTAGTAAGCGTCTCTGTACTCATATCCTAGTATCAACCATCTATATGTCTATGTATTTTCTCTATAGATCCGCAGTAAAACTGTAAAACATGCTAAAATTAGGAGATTCACTATCAAGGGACGTGTGATCTGGAGGAAAAGCCAAGGGTGTGGGTTGCCTGCAGAACCCTTCTCAAAGGACAGATGCCTTTTGGAAGAAATTAGGTGTGTGACTCATGGGTCCCCTCAACCATTTCAGCAGAAGCCAGGAAGAGAGATGGGATTATCCAGAAATGATCCGTGGAGAAACCTCTTGTGTAAGAGTGAATTCCCATGACATACACAGGAGACTCCCTAGGCTAAACATTTTACACCAGCAGAACCGCTGCCAGCTTGGACTTCGAGGGACAGAGAGGGGACAAAAACGAAAGGCTGTTCAACTCCCGAAATTGTAGGGGCAGCAAAACAGACTGATGAAAGTAGGCAACCGTGAACAGGTGCCACCCTTCATGGGAAAGAATGGATGTCTCTGGGGGAGGCAGCTCAAGCAGAGGAAATGCTCAGGCCTTAAAACCTAATACTGTTTGCCCTGCTGGATTCTGTAACTGGTTGAGACCAGTGATGCCTTTTCCTTCCACTGTCTCCCACTGTCAAAGGTGGTGTCCTTTGTCCGACTGCTGGTGCCCTATTGATTTGGGGGAGCAGATAACTTTAAAACAAGTTATAAAACCCCAGACAGGAGTTTTGCCCTGGGATGGATCATACCCAGATCTCACCCATACCTGACTTAAGACAATGAGGTTGGGGACTGTGGAGCCGATGACGTGTAGATGAGACTTGAAGACTGTGGTGGGCTGACACGCTCAGGGACCTTAGGACGAGGTGGATGCACTGTGCATGTGAGACGGCTGTGAATCTTGAGGGAACACAGTGCAGCCTGAGGCAGAAGCACACCCTCCCCCTTTACGTACATGTCCTGATCCCCAAACCCTGTGAAACGCTACCTTATATTGCAAAGGACTTTGTAGATGGGAAAGTAATACAGTGGTTGATTCCTTGTGATCAGAATAGATGTTGGAGCATTCTGTTCTTAGGGGAAAATAAGGATGTGACAATATGAGAAAATAATAATAAAAAGTAATTCATAAAAGGCCATGAGTTTGTGATTTTGCTAAGAAAAGTCAAACGTTTACCAAAAAAGTTATGGATACTTCTGATTATACAGGTGTGTACCTATTTTGCCTGTGAAGAAGTGAACAGAAACATATCAGTCAAACAATCCAGAAAATTTATAAACTATACAAAGAACGAAAAGCATGCTCAACACCTGTGGCCTACTATAAAAACATATTTTAAGAACCCTTCGTTTCTTGAAAAAAGGGTTCCAACATCCAAAATGTCTGAAAGATAGCAATTATAAGAGACTCATCGTGTAGTAATGTATTAAGAGGAACTGTTCTGAAAGAGGATTCAACCTCACTTCTAGAATCTCAGGTTTTAATCGACTTTGGGCTTCTGTGCCCCAACCTAGAGTCAACCAGCCAAAAATACCAGAAACTCCCATGCTCATGATGAGATGGCATTCTCTTGGGTCTCATAGGAGTATTAACATCCAAGAAAAGAATAAAAATGGAGTATGGTAAAATCCTTAGGAAGGGGTATGACTGGAGCATCCCAAAGTTGTAAGAAAAATTTTAGTTATTAACAAAACTTTAATGCATTATATTTATAGTGTTTGTTTCAAATTGTCAAAGCCAAATCGCGTTTCTAACCAAAGTCTAAATTGTGAACTAATTGGGAATCAAGATCTAAATGCCCAAGAAAGACTGATTTTCAAAATGTGGCTCAGGTTTAGCCAAGAATGCATTAAACACACTTTAGAACAGTAGACGGCTCCCCCCGCGCACCCCAGCCCTGGAGAGTGTCTCCGCAGCAGAGCAGAGCCAGGGAGCTGCTGTTGTCCCTGGTGGGACAGGGCTCTTCTCCAGTTCCCTGCAGCACCACCTCCTCCACTTCCCAGCACAGCAGCTTCACCCACATCAGCTATTGCCTTCCAGCCTCCGGAGTCAGCGGCTGCACACTAAGTGTCCCAGAGCTGGCTCAGCCAGTCCCATTTCAGACTTGCTCAGTGCTGACAGGTATTCCTCTCAAGTGGCATGCAATCCGGTGGCACAGCAGGAAGAGTTTGAAAACAAAGCATAGGTACCACTGATTATTCTACCAAGTGCTAGGCCCTTTGCCAACGTCGTCTCACGTCATCCATCATAGTGATTCTTCAGTGTAGGTTTTTTTTTTTCCACTTTACAGATGAGCTTAGAGCTACCGGCTGTTTCAAATACGAGCGAACAACTGACCTAGAGCCGAGATTTCAATGTGGTCCGACACCACAGCCCATGCTGCCTGCACGATGCTACATAGCTTCAAACACGAGCAAGGCCCTGCTGCTAAAACCAGAAGGGTTTTGGAGGCCTGGGTACAGAGGCGCCAATAACCCTTGTGGGAGGTGAGAGATCACTTAGTCCGGTTTTTAGAAGTCACACATAACTCCTGGGGTCTGTGACTGAAAACTCTGACCTCTGTCTTATCTGCTCAGGTTCACATTGTAGAATATTTCACCCAAAATATCAGTGGATAAGCAAATGGTCTCAGCTAGGAGACGAGTGTCACCTCATCTGTGGTAAACGGGCCGTATCATTTGCAGTTTCACTTTCCCAAATTAAAAATACCGCCTGGAGGCAACGAAAGCAATGCCCATCCCTCCGCATCAGCCAGGAATCTTCTCCTGACCTTGAAATGTTCATCCGGGTCTAATCAGCTCTTGGGTCGAAGGCTCCCCAAAGCTCCAGTGACCAAATAAGGCAGCCCCATAAATGGCAGGAACATCACCTAAGCACCAAGTACTGAGAAAATGTGCCTCCTGCATGCATCTCGGTGGCCTGAGCAGGAAATATGAATGTAGGTCAGGTGACACGAGTGCCCCATTCTCCTTTCGGGGAACTGCTGACCACTCCTCCCCACGTGCATCCACCTTAACCGCAGCCAATGACTATCCTGACAGGGGGCACAAGAGGGCAAGCTCACTGCAACTAGTAACATCTAAACGGAACCCGACGGAAGTGGATGCTTACTGTGGGAAGGAAAAGGCACGAGGGAGGACGACTACAAGCGCAGGTAGCCGTGCTTATGAACGAAGTCCATCTCAGTGAACGGGGGACCTCCTACTGAGAGGTCACTGAATTCATTACCTCTGCCACCAAATTATCTTTGCCCAAGCTTGGTGACGTCGTAATGTCCTCTGGGGAGGACAAGAGTAGTCAGGTTCCAGGCCATGGTTCACACTTCACGTTGCAAAGTATCTTCCATGGAAAATGCAATGATGAAAACGGGGAGCCCGGACGGGCGGAAGTGCATGCACACTACTCAGTGCAGCTGCCTTGTGGCCGCCTCAGGCCCACTTAGGAATTTTTTCAAGCGCAAGAGTAGAAATGGAAGTGTGAAAAATACGTTTATGATTTTGAAGACATTACTATGACCATCCTTGCCATCACATACGTATCAGCTAGCTCAGGGGACAGGTCTGACGCCACAACTTGCTACCAAAACCTTTACTAAGAGATTACAAGTAGTTAAACTCCTTGCCAAGGTTTGTAGTGGAGGTGGAAATGGATAGATGGGAAGCAGTTATGTTTAATGAATGCTCTTTCAGTTCTATGGCAAGCAAAAGGGATAATTAGATGTACATAAACCACTGTAATTTACACCATAAGCTCTGGACTGAGCTGTTCTCAAATTCCAACCATGCTACTGAGGCTATGACCTTGCTTCCTTATCCCGGTAGCTGTCAATCCACTGACACCGTAGAATCACCGGGAAGCTTATAAAATACTGCTCAGGACCCACTCTGAGAAATTCAAGCCAAATGCCAACATCTCGTAATTCTAGTAAAGAAGTTCCTTAACACCTACTCCATAAAACTGCTGTTAGGACTGACGCTTTTAAACGGCTTTAGCAGTTACATGCTCTGCATGGCATGCACTTAAAAGTCAGAGATGTAGCCCTTAATACTTCAGGTCACATACAGCAAATGGAACGCCTAATGCTTATTATTACATATCAGAGTCCAATACAAAAACAATGTAGTCAAATTCTTTGGGAGAACTTACACTTTCTTCCAGTTTTAAAATTATGGAGTTAAGGGACTTCCCTGGTGGTGCAGTGATTAAGAATTCTCCTGCTAATGAAGGAGACACGGGTTCGAGCCCTAGTCTGCAAAGATCCCACATGCTGCGGAGTAACTAAGCCTGTGAGCTACAACTACTGAGCCTGTGCTCTAGAGCCCGCGAGCCACAACTACTGAAGCCCGCGCGCCTAGAGGCCGTGCTCCGCAACAAGAGAAGCCACTGCAATAAGAAGCCCGCACATTGCAACAAAGAGTAGCCCTCGCTCACCACAGCTAGAGAAAGCCCACGTGCAGCAAAGACCCAATGCCACCATAAATAAATAAGTAAATAGAAAGATAAATAAATAAAAATTTTAAAAAATATATGAAGTTTAACTTAAGACTGTCGCAACCAGTACTAATTCATATTAAGGCAAACACATCCCGAAACAGGGAATAAGAGACAGATGATAAAAGACAAATATGTGCTAAAAACTTCTTTGACCAAAATTCTCAAGATTTTGCTTCCAACGCTTAGAGTAGACAAGGTTACAAATGTACTTGTAAAAGACAGCATAATCTGAATGTTTTCTGGAAGAGTAAACCACCCCAAAGCCCTGTGCTACTAATCAAAGGTAAACGTGCAGTTTTTTGTTCTGCACTGGACTCCTGAAAACACAAAACACTGTGCACAGGGGCCTCGGATGTCACCAAGTCACTAAGTTCATTCCATCACTGTGGCCTTTCATTGCAATACAGCATACAGGTTCTGCGGGGAGGACTGGAATTCCTGACTTATCTACGGCACGGAAAGGGAAGAATCTTCTCAGTTGCTTTTAAAGTGTTAAAGCAAGAATGCACCAGTCAAATTAGCATTTCTAAAACTTGTTTTGCTAGATAAGAAGTAAGATGCAGGCTCTGTGGTTCTCACAGCTAAAAACTATTAACAGTGTGGCTTTCTTTGCTATGTGTATCTAAATTAGATGGAATAGAGAATTAAATGAGCTACCCACCTGCAGCTAGGTGGACTTGATCTCCTGGGAGACAATGTCTCACTGCCATTAGAAGCCAGGAACCTGACCTCCTGACCCTGGAACTGCTACATGCTAAGGACACACTATTCCATGAATAATTTAACATATAAAATAGTCAAAATAAATGAAGCTCAACAGCTACAATCTTCCCAGACAAAATCCTTCAAGGCACTCTTTTCCCTACAACTTCAACAGAAATTTGACTATTTCTATTAAGAAAATCAACTTTTCCTTAATGGGTAATATTCAGTATTTACCGGGAACCTCAAAACCATGAAGGGCACTGTATCACTCAGTACAACCTGGTTTTGCTGAACCAGGGAGCAACATTCTCCATTTCTCCCAACTGCGTAACAAGTTTATGAACTCAAATCAATATCTGCACGGGGGACACTAAATGCTAAAATCATCAAGTGAATAGATAATGGAGACCAAGATATTCCTAACTATTCAAGGGAAATGCACATCACTACAAAGAAAAAAAAAGAGGCTGCCTTAAATGATCAAGTTCTGTATCAAGAGTAAAACTGATGTAATACAACATTACACACTTTGAAGACATTCTCGCCAGCACAAGTTCAAGCTGACCCTAATCATCAAGCCTGTAGACCAGGAAATAAAGGGGATATAAACCAGTGAAATGACACCAAAGAAAATCAATTAGTAAATATACGACACTCAAGAAAATCGTGCCAGTCTCAAAAAAAAAAAAAACAAGCTTATGAGGCGGGAAAAGTTGGTAACTGTTAGGAGAGACTGAGGAAACGTACCAACCAAATGCAACTTACAAACCCGGACTGGATCCTGGTTTGGGAAAACTGGCTATGCAAGGCTTTTTTGATACAACTGGGGCTATCTCAACAGTTGTGTTAGGGATCAGATGGTACTAGGGAAATAATGTCCAATTCCTTAAGCATGACAGTGGTATCGTGATGCTGAGAGAGGACATCCTAGTTCCCACAAGATGCATGCCAAAACACTCACACCTACAACTTACTCACAAATGCCTCTGGACAACTGTTCGCTGTTAAATCTAGGGGTGGGGGCACGTAAGTGTTCACTGTACTGGTTATTCTAAATACCACTTACAAAACCCTTCAAAACAGGCTTGTAGGCAAGAGCTCCTCCTGGTCCACTCACTGAAGTCACTGATCGAGAAGCTTCAAGAAGCCGAGGAGAAATAGCTATTCTACAAGTATGCAAAAGGGAGGCAAACCCTAACAGGTGAAAGATGCTACCTCCAAACAAGCCTCACTTTTGACAAAACCATTCATGTATCAAGGCAATGTTACTATCTGAAAACTGTTTTTAAAAAGTAGCCTTAAGGGGGCCTCCCTGGTGGCGCAGTGGTTAAGAGTCCGCCTGCTGATGCAGGGGATACGGGTTCGTGCCCCGGTCTGGGAGGATCCCATATGCCGCGGAGCGGCTGGGCCCGTGAGCCATGGCCGCTGGGCCTGCGCATCCAGAGCCTGTGCTCCGCAACGGGAGAGGCCACAACAGTGAGAGGCCCACATACCGCAAAAAGAAAAAAAAAAAAAAAAAAAAAAAGTAGCCTTAAGGACTTCCCTGGTTGCACAGTGGTTAAGAATCTGCCTGCCAATGCAGGGGACATGGGTTTGAGCCCTGGTCCGGGAAGATCCCACATGCCACAGAGCAACTAAGCCCACTCGCCACGACTACTGAAGCCTGTGCACTCTAGGGCCCGCTCGCCACAACTACGGAAGCCTGTGCACTCTAGGGCCCATGTGCCGCAACTACTGAACCTGTCTGCTGCAACTACTGAATCACACACGCCTAGCACCCGTACTCCACAACAAGAGAAGCCACCGCAATGAGAACCACACACACCGCGACAGAGTACACCCCGCTCTCGCCAGAACTAGAGAAAAGCCCGCACGCAGCAACCAAGACCCAACATAGCCAAAAAATAAATAGAATTAAAAAGATATCTGAAGAAGCATTTAAAAAAACACAAAGTAGCCTTAAAACCAAGTTTGACAGCAAAGCATTATGCCTACGCAAAGTGCCCACTGGCTCCTAGCAATTAGCTCAATATCCCTGTAAAACACATTTTCTCACTGGATTTGTTCAGTCATCAAGGTCAATGCAATGAAATGCTACCTTATGAAAACACACTTTGTGGTCTGTTTCAAATAGGTCCTTAATTATGTGCATCAAAGGGTCTTGAACAAAAGGCAACTGCTAGGTACTACAAACGTAGCACAAAGGATGGTGCTACGCTGGAACAAAGCAGTTTTAGAACAAAGTAGTTTTAAATATCTTGTTTGCTGTTTTGTTTCCCACTTGAGGTTGGAAACCTTGGGGGAAAATAACCTCATGTGTACTGGCCCCCAACCCTGAATTTAACTGCATGTAACAGTGATGTCTTTGAAAACAGGGCTTCCCTTACACTGTCTCATGCTTGTGCTAGAAACTAAAAAAAAAAATCAAAAAGAAAGTAAGCTTGTACTCATAAGGAAATGAACCCATGTCATGATTTCATTTTCTTGCCTGCTCTGGACTATTAATTTGACCAAGCTGGAATTAGCACAGCACAGCTGAAACACCAAATCTTAACACTACAGTGATACACCAACACAAACTGACCAGACTTTACAAGGAGGGTGAAAAATGCACAAAACATCCAAGGTGAAATCACATGGCAGTATGAAGGGGGAACAAAGGAACTAACCTGGGGAAGCAAGTGCCACTAACTGTATGTAGTTTGGGGTGGGGTGGGGGGACGACAACAAAGTATAGAGGGCATAGGGTAGGAAGCTTACTTTAAGTTCCCGGCTCTAGGCACCCTTCAAGCAAGTTAAGCTTCTAGTAACTCACCTATAAAGTGAGTTCATTAAACCAGATAACTTCTAAGGTCCATCTCAACTCTAGCTCAGACCCTAGGAAAAAAAGAAGGAATCCAACATTTCAGATCCCCGTGAAGCCCTGGAAAAATATGAAATGCTAAAACAGCAATGGTGTTAGAACTGTTCAGAATGAACACAGAGCCAAAGGCCATCATTATAATGAATGGATTAGAACGAATTAAATTTTCTATATCCCTGCAAAACAACTGACGCCAAAGTATATGAAGCCTGGGCTTCCTTGTAACAGCTATTTTTCATTATTGAAGACGTGACTTAGTACAAAAAGAAAAGTCCAAACTGTGAGCTTTCAGTCCTCCACATTCCCCCGTTTAATATGGCATTTGGCACTATATACATTAATGAAAATCTGAAACAAACAGAAAGAACTGTAGTCAAACTCCCCTTCCTCCTCCAGCTTTATTGGATAGTTTAAAATTACATTTCTATTTTCTAGGACTTCAGTTGCTTTTTCCATCTGACTTTTAAAAACTGATTACAGCAAATGAAACACAGTTGTCTAAGTGATATAGTATACAAAAATAACATCTTGATTTCTGTGAAAATGCATTTCTCTGCAATTCCTGAATAGCTCCAAATTATGCTAGCTCTGAGCATAGATGTTTACTCTGGGTTTTAGATTTAGTCTTTGAAAAAATGTGTTCTACACCTTTGCCATCGCCATCTGTTTACCCAGCATCAACGCTGCGGGGAAGTCGTTCCTGTTCAGGCTTTTATCCCAAGTTTTCTCGCACAGCCGTTAACACGCATGTTTGGTTTTTATTTTGTTTACTCCCAGTCAACTGTATGTCCTATGTAGGGCCTGATACAGATGTTACTTGATGTTATTTAACAGCTACTGAGGTCAGACAATCCAAGGCAGTCATTATGCTAAAATTAAAGTTATTTATGGAAGCTCATGGACACTTCCAGGATTGGTTTTTACCTCCTACATGGGAACATATTCGAGAAACCCAGAATGGGCTTAGCGGTCTGACTCAACTCTTCCCATTCATCAATCCCTATTCACCAGTGGCGCGGAAAGGGGGTTCTTTAACAAAGCATTATACATAACACCTCTACCAAACTAAACATAAACTTTTTTTTGTAGTTAAATGCAGGAAGTCGGTTTTTTTCCACCCCTTTCCTCCTTTTACACGGCAAGTAAAGCTCACTGGCCTGGGAGTAGCCTCTATCTGCCAACCTTTGGCCAGTGAAGAGGATTCAATCAGAAAAGGAGGGGCGACAGAGGACAGTAATTAAGCCGTGGCCTCGATCGTGCACTCCCGTGCAAGGTGCCCTGACTCGCCACAGCGGTAACAGTTGACTTCACTCGTCTTGCTGCAGTTGATGGCTACATGACCAGTCTCGCCACACCTAAAGAAAGGAAAGGAGAACAACTTCGTTAACAGCGCTCAGAAAATGCCGAACTGGACTAAAGCAACAGTTACTGCAGAACACAACGCAACAAAAACCAGTACAATTTTGTTTTCCGGACAGTAAGTCTTATTATCCCCTAAACTAAGACCAAAAAGGAGGAATTTGATGGCGAAGCTACCCAATTGTGCAGCCTAAGGCATAAAACCAAAACCTTTGCCATAAGAGTCCAACCAACACCACAACCAAAACACTGGCCAATGTTATAGTTTCATACAAATTAACCCCTAAGGTTTCACAGGTATATACATATCAAAACTTATATAAAATTTGACACTTTCACGTGTACATATTATTATATGAAACAGACAGTCAGAGCCTTCTGGTTTCATAACAAAAGATTTGTGTGTATGAAGTACACGGTTTTCTACAAAGTATCTGAGAACCCCAAATTATTATAACAGAACATTTTTTTTGGCGGTGGGGTGGGGTGGGGGGCGCCCACCCTGCACAGTAGGCGGAATCTTAGTTCCCTGACCAGGGACCAGACCCATGCCCCCTGAAGTGGAAGCACGCACCGAGTCCTGACCACTGGACCGTCAGGGAAGTGCCAACATTCTTATTGAGACCATTAAAAATTCCAAAGTTGTGCTGCATGCTGCCCAGCTGCTATAAACCACCAGGCATCACAGCAGGACACTGCCCAAGGCAGAGAAAGTTGGGCTATGCAGGCCGGAAACCTCTCCTACAGTCGCAGCCACCTCAGGGAATGTACTATCCCCAAGGCCCTCCCATGTATAGTCAACTCACTCTCCAGGAGCCCCTGCAGTGAGCTCGCCGCCAGCAGCAGGCCAGCAACTCACCTATAGCACTTCACTTTGGTGCAGTCTTTCTGAATGTGTCCGAACTCTCCGCAAGAATAGCACTTCTGCTCGTCTGCGTGGTCACAGTCGCGGGCCAGGTGGCCGGGTTTGCCGCAGTTGTAGCAGCACTGCTCTCGCTCCCGCTTGGGCTCCTTGCAGTCCTTGGCAATGTGACCTCCCCGGCCGCAGTTATAGCAGGCTTCAACAATAAGGAAAAGAAGCAGACCAAGACTATAAAACCTTACAGACGCCGCTACGTTTCAAACCATACAGCACACACCCTCACAGGTGGAAAATGTCTTTCAACGCAGCAGGGGATGCTCGCACGAAGAGGAAGTGTTAAATGCTTACCATCCTCCTGAAGATCACAATCCTTGGCAAGGTGACCAGACTCACCACAGCGGTAACAGATGTCTGGAAGAGACGAGGAAACAAACTGGAAACCTATTTGGGGCAGAAACAAAAAGAATTTGGCTAATTAGACCAGTCTTGATACTTATGAATACTGAAGTACTTCAAAATTTTTTATTCGACAAAAATACCTCTATCCGAGGTAAAACCACCTCTGCCACGGCTTCTCATTCCACGACCACGGCCCCCACCAGTGGGGCATTCCCGGGCCCAGTGGCCAGATCGTCCACACTTGAAGCATTCATTACTGCTCATGGCTGCAGCCAGATCTTCAAAACATTAAAAGTGACAACATTGAACCACTTGAAATTACTTTTAGCTTTTATTCCCCGTTTAGTGTATTTCTGGATAATTATTCTGGAGAAAAAAAGCCAACCAATATATTGGTTAGAAAAACAATCACATAACTATATATTTAGGCATTATATATCTATTATGAAATATATTAAAAGTGAAAAACACATTAAAAACATTATACGTTTTCATAAAACTTGTGATCTTTATAATCATTAAGATTATGCATACATGTTAATCCCATCATTAATGAGATGACGGGACTTACAGGGTTAGTATCCATGAATACCCATTATTATAAATAATCAGTAATACCTCACTCCAGGTCCAACTTAATGGACATTTTCATGGTTACAAGCCAGTAAACTTTACTGTGGGCAACTGGAAGTCATTTACTGGTTATAAAATTGGAATAACCCAGTGGAGCTGTAGTATGGATTCTGAGAGAGGATGAAGAAACACTCTCCTCTGCGCCCTTAGCACCTAACACAGTGCCTAATTAAACTGCAGCACTACGTACTGATTCAGTATTTAGAGCAGACACGTTAGAAAAAAGGCAGGCAATTTTGTCTCCTTAAAAATATTAGAAAAATGACAAAGAGGAACACCAAAGTAAAATACCAGTAGCACTGGGACCATTTTTTCCCTCGTCTATTCTCCCATTTCCAAATTTTTCTGTAATTTTACATTTAAAACAAGGTTACTTCGAATTTCATAGTAGACTCCTTTATTGGGTATTGTTTCAAAATAAAAGCAAAACTCCAACTAAAGCAAATGCATTTTATACTTCTTATGTAACAACCTAAAAATAAGCACGGGCTATTCCTAGAATAGAATAGAATGGAATGGAATAGAACAGAATGGAATGTTGCAGGACAAAGTCCCAGTGAAGTGGCCTTTAAAAAACAAACTAGTTAAAAACAATGTAACCTTTACATTTCCACACTTCCATAGCTAGACATTCTTACCCTTAATTCCAGTGTCAAACAATGGTAAACAAAGTTTTTAAAATACGTTGTAGAGAAATCTAGTGACTAAAAATTATGCTCAAGTTTCAAGTCTCCATCATCAAATATTGAAAAGAACTCATTACCTATCCCAACTCTCTGCAATCAGAGCCAGGATAAATCTTCAGAGGCATCTTTCTACCAACTCTTGCCACTTGCTGTATAAACTTATTACCAAAAGGGGATAGGGGAGAGTGCCTGAATGCATAATGCACATTTCTAGTCAGATGAAACCAGTCAGCGAAGATTAAAAACGTATTTTTGCAAAATTACATTTGCCTTCTTATACGGGTGCTGGCATTCTAAGTCATGGGGAGGGCTGGTTTCCACCAGAGAGAATACCCATGATTAAAAAACGAATGGCACATAAAATGATCACAGAAAAACACAGCTTATGGCATGTCGTCCTCCCCCAACCCCATTTTCTTTTGCATCTTCTGTTTACTCGGGACCAATCTGAGCACATTAACTCTTGGTCCCAAGGAGTTCTTTGCACAAACGATCACTTCCTTTCACAAGGTAATCCAGGCAATTTGACAAGTTCTGAGTATTTTATAATTTTTTTATTTCAATAAGATACTTATCTTTTAGAAAAATGACAACCCAATATTCAATATGCACTTTCAAAGCTAAAGAACTGATAGCTCCGGGCAACCCCCCTTTGAGACTCTGCTTTAAAAGGACCTCTTGTTTCATAATGGTAAAGTACAAAGGAAATACGTTACAATGGATCATCAGATGTTTATCAGTGTATTGAATAAAGTCAGCAGTTAAAACTGCAGGTTCACTTTTAGCCTACAAATATTAGCTTTAAAAATGTAGCTACTCAAGAACTGATTGAGCTAAGTGTGGCTTTTCCATGAACTGTGTCTCCCTCTTTGGCCAAGCCGACCTCCGTCAGCTGGTCTACATTTTCACCTGACTCCTCTGTGACAGGGCTCTTTAGTAACATTAACCCAGCTGATTCTCACTATGTTTTTAAGGCCTGCTACTGGTCCTGGTACTCATCTTACATACAAATGTATTTAGTTATAAGGTCTTTAGAGAATGGCATGCCATTATTCCTTAGGAAAACTAGAGGTGGTAAGACAAAGCTGCAAATCTATCATGGCTCCCTGACTCCCACTGCTCTTGGCTGTGGGTGTGAGGCACTGCCCCGCCCCCGCCTCGCCCGCCTGTCACAACCTTTTGCAGCCTTCAAGGGCCAACTCTATAAAAGAACCTGACCACACCACCCAGCCTGGAGCTAGCCTTAATCCCTAGTAAGACCCAGGGCACTCTGCACTACCATTTTGCTTTTTATCATATTCCTTCGGAGCAGACACCAAGTAATTAACCTTTGAATCATAATACCCCATACAATTATCCTTTTGGTAGCAGTATAACTCAGTATTTTTAACCGCTCGGTGGTTGTTGTTTTTTTGGGGGGTGGGGGGGCACCAATAGTCATATGCTGAATGAAACAAACTGTGTTTCTTGTACAGACCCGATCCAATCCAGTAAGTACTGACAATAAAACACCTGAATTCTTGCTATCAAAAGAGGTGCTGCACCATTAATTTAAAGTAGCGATGCTGAGAATTCCCTGGCGGTCCAGTGGTTAGGACTCAGCGCTTTCACTGCTGGGGCCCGGGTTCGAACCAAGATCTCACAAGCCGCGTAGCACCGCCCCCCCCAAAAAAGTTAACGATGTATTTTCAACTACGTACTCAATAAGGATTGACTACAATCACTCTAAATTCAGTATGTATTTCAGATTGTCTAGTAAAATCCCCACGTGTAACTGAGAAATGTTCACTCCAGGTGACTAAAATCAGAAACTGAGCCAGGACCCCTAACTTGCCATCCAGACTTTCAGCAACATTTTATGGAATGCTACAAAACATACATACGAATTTAAAAAACAAATACCATATTTTCACTGTTGCCAGGCAGTAGGAGAGCTTATTTTTCTTCCTTTTGCTGCTAAAAATCATTGTTGCATCTACACCCCTGTATCCTCACACAGTATAAAAAGACTTGGGGACTATAGGGCTAACCACTTAACCCAGCTTAACCACCTGCTGCGTTACCTCAAGACACCTGACCCCTCTCCTGTCTTGAGGAAGATAAAACTGATCTGTAACCAGATTAGTACCAGGTGCCTTGTGCTTAATAGGTGCTCAATTTTAAAAAAGTATGGATTTATGTCCACTGCTTACACAGTTATTCCTGCCTTTCCACTCTTCTCCCAGTTAAGTTGGATTGTAGACAGATAGATGAGCATTCAGTCCAGGGAATTCCCTGGTGGCCCAGTGGTTGGGATTCTGGGCATCCATCCCGCAAACCGCACAACACAGCCAAAACAAACAAACAAACAAACAAAACCAATCTACACAGCAGGCTTGAAGTGGGCCCAACTCTGCTTATACTCAAGCTTCCCATCTCATAAAATCTACTTCCTGAGTGGAATGGATTAGACGTAAGACAAGAAAAAGGGTGAATTCCTAATGACTTCACATTTTCAACAACAGGAATCAGGATCTGTTTCCATTTCGACTGCTGTGTATTGAATTTTCATTGACATAAATCACATGTGAAGATGTGGTAGGAGCACAAGGCATGCCAGCAGCAGGAGAAGTAAGGCAGTCTAGATATGGTTTGCAAAGATCCACCGTGAGGGCCATGGGAGCTAAGCTATGAGGCCTCTTTTACAGACACCGGACTCGTCTAGGCTTTAAGGCTTAAATCCTGGAATTGGTACCAAAACGCAAATGGTAATACAAATGTCTTCGTGAATGTAATTCTACCATATTTTTCATACTAAGAACAAAGCCAGTAAACTACTTAAATCTTCACAGCACACGGTCAAGACTAACAACGCGTTCCAACGAATAAGAGACCATTAACTCTATAAATACATTTAAAATAAGTAGCAACAGGCAAGGGGGGAGTGGGGAACGTGACATAAGGCAGTTGATGAGGATCGGGTGAGACTGTTTTCCTAACGCAGCCATATCGATTCACATTTGCTGCATCCCCAGTCACCTTCCCCAAACTCAGGGTTACCCCTGAACTCATCCACGTTGACCTAAACTGCACTGAGGCCAAGGGGAGCTTCTGCCCCTTGACTGCACTCACCCATTTCTACGCCCTAAAAAGCTGGTTCAGAGTTCCAACATGGTACTGAAACACTTCAAACTGTTGAAATAAAGATAAACTACAGATAGAATGGAAGGAAGCAAGTTATATTGTGTACCACCTGCGTTCTGGCCAGAATACTGTAGCACAGAGTCCAGTCCTGGGAGCAGTGCTACTCACACCCATTTCTGCCTGCCCTGAAGGGTTTTAATCAGTAGCTGAGTACCTACTATAAGTCAAGGATTGATAAACGCATTATCTGTAATTCCTACAACCTTGCTAGTCATGTAATCTTGTCCCCATTTTACAATAAGGAAACTTATTGTATAGGATCTGAGATCAAAGCCACACAACTACTGGGTTGGCCACAAAGTTCACTCGGGTTTTCCCATAACATCTTATTTCTGACCTTTCTGGCTAACCCTACAGAAAGTTCTAGAGTCAGGATTTCAACAGTTGGCTCTCAGTCCTCTGCAGAGGCTTTTGTTAGGGTTAAGTAATACAGTACATGAAAATGCTATCAGAAAAGCACACCAATTTAGAGAAGTCAAAATACAACTAGAATTGGTACGTTTCTAAAAATCCACACCCATGAATGAATTTAACGCCACTTGAGATTTTAACCTTCTTCCTGAGGCAGAATTTAGGAGTGTCACCACAGACCAAAGACTGGCAAGCTGACTTCCCTAGTTAATACCCTCATCTGCAATTATGGAGCCACTCCAGGCGACCACCACGCTGCACGCTCAGTCCTGATTAACAGAGCCCATCCGCTCACAACGTGAATGTTGGTAGCCACAAGCTCTATTTCATTATTCCAGCAGTTTTTTACAACATGAAAATGGTGTACACTTTGCTGTGAATCTCTCCACAGCACGCCCTTACTGCGGCAGCATCTGACACTGCCAGGATAAGAGTTCTATTAAATGAGCCAGTACAGAAAGAGTGTTCTCCACACAGCAGGCCAGGATGCCTTGGCACCAGTCTTCTGCTCTCCACTGACTGTCAGAAGGCTAGGCAGAGGAAAGAAGCCAGCAATTCTTAAAAGAGACTCTCACTCCTGCAAGGGGAAGAAAAAAAAAAGCAAAATCTCTCTTGTGGTCAAGCGTTTAGACAACAGACCAATCGTTCCAATTAGTCAAACTGTGGTTCCACTGCCTTTAAGCACCCATTTTAAGCTTCCATTTAGGTACCACAGACTTCAATTAGATTTTAAGAAAGGTAAAAAGAATCCAATCACAAAACTGTATCACAAAACTCGCTTATAATACCTTAAAAAAGATAGCATTCGGCCTGTTCCAGATGTTCAAATGCAAGTGTAATAAATGCCCCTTAAGTTTTCCACTGATTTGGCTCACAATATTTTAAAGAGACTGCACGTATGAAATACCCAGCTTGTTATCAATATGAAAAGGAATGTGGACCTTTGGTTGCTGAGAAAAACTGACCCAATTTATCTGTGACATATTAGGTAAGTACACAAATATATACTGTTAGCTTTTTTCAAATACTGTTGCCAAGAGTTGCGATTTGGAAAAATTTTAAGTCCTTAATTCAGCCCTTGGGAACCTAATAAATTATTCCTTTTATATTCCAGTACAGAGAGCTCCTTGTAGACAAGAATCAGGCTCAACACACTAAAAACAGCATGAAACTATGTACGCGGCACTTTGTAGGTGTTTGATTAAGCCTCCATCACGGTAATTTTTAAGAAGCATTTGAAAATAACTGCTTTGCAGAGGGGAAAACAAAAAGCCTAAGAGGTAGGAACTTCTTTTCATCCGTCTCTTTAGAACCTCAAAACCTTACACTCAACTTACAGGGCTTGAGCAAAAGAATAACAAAGTTCTTAATTTAAATTAAGGCTGACTCACTGATGCAGAAATTAACTGGTTATGTTTCTCTCCCAAAACTGCGTCAAACAATAGGAAAAAGGGAAAAACCTGTTTTTAAAAACTTGTCATTTGTGGGTACAAGATGAGGACGTAAATTAATCCTCCTGAAAAGAAAAAAAACGAATGCTGACTCCTGGCTTCATAACCCTACCCTTTCCGTGGATACTTCTGAATACTGCCTCAAACACACTATCTGAAGCCACAGATGAAAACTGAGCAATGTTTTCTTTTCCTAAGACCCCCAAAACCAGATGTAGTCACTTCCTTTGGAAGTGCCCTGTGGCTGCGGCCATGTGGCTAACATGTGGCAACAAGCACAAGCTTTACCCATAATAAAATCAACACCCAAACCCAAATGTGGGCCATTATGCCCTTCGAAAGTAGGTTTTCACGTTTGGAAACTCCAAATGGAGACTGGCTAATTAATTTCCTCGCCTCGTTTTTAGATTAAACTGTACTCGTCTCACCTATCCAAGAGATGATGCAAAGGTTACTGCTGCTGCCATGATTGTGGAAGTTTGACAAATTCATGCTTTTTTCTGACAACGGGCTTTTTAAAAAGCCTCCGTAACTTAGTTGACTCAAGAAAAGCGGGCCTTATCTGCCCCTTCCCGAACTGCACAGTAAAACAAGTAACTTAGCATGTCAATGACGATAAAAATTCAAGAAGCGAGAAGCTATCGGGAAGTAGGCAGAGCGAGTCCCTAAGCCTCACGGGCCTTCCGGCGGGGTGTCCCCCCACCCTAAACGGAGAGCTTCTCCAAGGCCCCACCTAAGCCCACAGAGCCCCTGGCACATGGCCCGCGCCAGGCCCAGCCCCCGTGCCCCCCGCCGCTCCAGGGCCCTCCCCCACACACGGCCCCCTCCCCGCACGTTCCCGCCAAATCCACCCCCGCCCTACGTTCCGCGGCCCCGGAGCCCCCGCCTCGGCCCCAAGGACGCGCGGCCTCGTCCGCGGAGAGGCTGCGGCCTTGGCCCGGCGGCCCGATTGCGGCGGCCCCGCGTCCCGGGCTGCAGGGAGGGCGGCCGGCCGCGGGGCGCAGTCCGGGGCCGGACGGCGGCGGCCCGTTTCCCGCCTGACGCAGCAGCGGCGCAGGCCGGAGCGCGGCCGCCATCGCCGCCTCCCTGCTCCCGACCCCTCGCCCGCGGCCCCCGCACTGCGGCCCTCGGCATGCTCGCGGCCTCACCTTCGGCGTCGGAGGGGCCCGCAGTGGCGGAGACTCGGACGCAGGCCGAGAAGGCGGCTCGCGAGGCAGCGGCTGTTTATTTTCAGGGTCCTCGCCTGCGCCACACGCGGGTCTGCACACGGCCCCACACACGCCGCTGCACACGGCTCTCCTCCGCCTCGCCCACGCGGCCAATCAGCGCGCGGGGCTCTGCCGTCCAATTAGGGCCGCCTGTGGGGAGGGCCGCCCCGCCCGACGCGGCGCGGCGGGCGGGGCTCTTCCCGCCGTGCCCCGCGTGCGGCCTTCCCGCTCCGAGATCCGGCCTCTCAGCGTCGGGGATGTCGGGTTCCTGGCTCGGCGACCGTTCTGGCAGCAGCGCCGAGGGGCGCCGAGATGGGGTCTCAGGGAGGCGGCTGTGGTGCGCGTGGGGCCGGGAGGACTCCTCCCGGTGGCGGGCTCCGGAAAGCGTGTGCCCGCGGACCCTGAGCTGGCGCGGCCGGAGCCCGGCCCCACTTCCGGGGCCTCTCGGCTTGGGAAAGTCGGACTGCCCAGTCACGCAGGTGGCCGTGGCTGCGGCCCGCAGCCCTGTGATTCGTTTGGGTTTTTCTGGGGCCCAGGCAGAGCCCCGGAGGCCTCGCAGCTCCCACTTGCAGGACTGATAACACCCCCTTTGAAATAAAAGTCCCTCCCTGGGGAGCGGGCGGGGGTGGAAGGACAGCCCGCGACCTCGGCCCCAACACCCTTGTCACCGGAGGAGCATGTGATGAGTGACGTTCCCTGCTACAGGAGGGCCACCCGGCCTGGGCTGTCACGGTCCCGAAAGGCCTTTAGATTTTCTCCAAAAGACATTGTATATATAGCATAGATACTCTGTGAAGGTGGAATAAAGTCAAACTGTTAAGTGGTAAACTAAGAAGTTACAGAATTTTGTGTCCCATTTGGGAATGGCCTTTATTAAAAACATGAAGAGAAAAAAAAGTAAGAGTCCCAGTCTCTTGAGCCCTAAAAGGCCCTAAAATCACTTCAGCCTCAACTAAACTTGGTGTGCTCTTGAGGTTAGTCTACGGCCCATGTTGGCTGATGCATGCCAGGAGTGTATTTTTCATTCTTTTAATGACTTACACTTGGAAAGTAAGCGCTCCTATCTTTTGTTATTAAGATGTTAAAACTGGGGTGATCAGTCCTTATTTGTAGCGTTAGTTCCACAGGTGTCTGTGTAGACTTGAGCTATTCATTTTCCCCCGATTTCACCTCATTTGAATCCTAGTCGCAAGGCTGTATGGCTTCTTAAATCATGTTGTGAGGAGGTAGTATAGCAGAGTGGTTAAGAGCTCAGATGCTGAGAGGGTTAAACCTGATTCAAATCACTTAATTATTGTAAAGCATTTAGCAGATTGTATTCAACGTAGTGCTCAAGAGAGCAGTATCAGAGTGGATGGACTATTTTAAGGACCAATGATTTTTTTAAAAAACTGTTGTTAAGGCAATTTAAAGTAAAAACATTTTAAAATTAAGTACGAAAAGTCCCCATTTCCAATAAGATTGAATTGCCTGGCACTTTATGCATTAAGTTACAACACCAGAGTGACCAATAATAAGACGGTATTTTGTGCTTACATAGTTTTATTACCAAGAAGCTTATACAGCTTCATGGACTTCCCCTCCCTAACTGTTGAATCTTTATAATATCTTGAGGTAAGGCGTAGTGTGGTAATTGCAGACACAACTAGTGATTTCCTAAGCCCTAACAGTGAGTCAGTGCAACACAAGAGCCTATGTAGGAAGTCCAGCCTGGGTGCCTCCACGCCACACCAGGAGGATGAATTAAAATTGTTGTAGGAACCATAAATTAATATTTTCTGACTTGATTTTTGTTTACCATTCCAACCACAGTGCTACATAAAATATTTGCTATTCATTATAGACGCAGGGACTGAATGTTCCTAATATTTTTTTAAAAACTTTAAAAAAAGGGTGGGTGTGAAATAAAGATATTAGACAATGTTCTTCTATAGGTTTAAAAGACTTAAGTAGAGGAATGGAAACATAATGTGGTCTTTGCTGTTTGGCTCTGGGAGGAACAGCTAATGGCTCTTCTCTACCTGGCGTCCAGCTTTCCGCAATGACTATTATTAATACAGCCAGTCTGGTCATGAGGCATTCTGACTGACCCAGAGAAGGTGTGGGATGGAGCTGAGCTACAGTGACTCGTGTTGCGTGGATATGCGCCTCGGTACACCTGTTTTACTAGCGATGTTTGAAAATAAAGGGCAAAGGCCACCCCACTCAAAAGATAAGCTGCCAAGTGTATTTGAAGGAAGAGACTCCTATTATGTTTCCCTCCCCTGGAGATGTATTTTATCCCCTCCTGCCCTCCAATGTTCAGTCTAACCCAGGGTATTGTGCGCAGCATTGCAGGGGTTACAAAGGTGAGTTAAGACACAGACCATGCCCTTGAAGATCTTGCAGGATGACACGGCCCAAAAGAAAGTATTCAGTGTCCTCAAAGGACCAGCTAAAATGCTGTGATTCAGCATGATTCAGGATTCTTTCAAATGAGTGCCAGTTGAGCAGCAATATCTGCCAACTCCTAATTTCTGCCTAAAATGCCCGACTGTCCAGCACAGGCCTTAGATCCTGCTGTTAAATGGAGATGATACTGTGTATATCCTTCTAAACCCTTCCATGTCTTGTTTTCTCTGCCAACAGGGAAATAGTCTCTAACTTTGCTTGGAAAGTATGCAACTAAGGTTAAGGAGAATAAATTGTTTCCACCTCTCATGTCGGCTTCTAAAGCAGAAACATAGCTTACTAAGCTAGATCCTGAAATAGGAAGCACTTATACAGTACTAATAATAGCTAATAGGTGGGCTTCCCTGGTGGCGCAGTGGTTGAGAATCTGCCTGCCAATGCAGGGGACACAGGCTCAAGCCCTGGTCTGGGAAGATCCCACAGGCCGTGGAGCAACTAGGCCCGTGAGCCACAACTACTGAGCCTGCGTGTCTGGAGCCTGTGCTCCGCAACAAGAGAGGCCGCGATAGTGAGAGGCCCGTGTACCGCGATGAAGAGTGGGCCCTGCTTGCCGCGACTAGAGAAAGCCCTCGCACGGAAACGAAGACCCAACACAGCCATAAATAAATAAATAATAAAAATAAAGGAATTCCCTTAAAAAAAATAGCTAACAGGTAATATAGAGAGAGTTCTTAGTACAGTGCCTGGCATAAAGTAATTACTGTAAAGTATTATCCATCATTATTGTTATTATCTACTGAGTGTTTACTATACACCAGGCACTGTTTATAACCTCTTTGTAAGTTTTCACAAAACCCCTGTGAGATAAGTACTTTTATTATCCCTATGGGGAAATAGGTCCAGAGAATTTAAGTAATCTGCCCAAGGTCAGAGAGTAAATAAATGACTGGGCAGGCTTCAAACATGGGCGGCCGAAGTGCTTCACACAAAGCTTCCAGCCTCCCAGTAGTTATTGAGACCGAATCCTGCAATTCCCCATTGGCTCCTTAAAGCGACAGAGTGGGGAAGGATAGCTGATGACAAGGAGAGTATGAAACACTGACTAATCATTTAGTGAGCTTTCCATTGGTTGGCTTCCTCCTCTGTGACCTTATGTTGAAACTGTCTCTACTTCTGCAAACTAACTGGTAAAAGAAAAACTTTATCTGCAAATAGTTTAAACGTTTCAAAATAAAACCAGCCATCTTTTTTTAATTAATAGAAAAGTAGATGCATTCATTTTTAAAAAGTAATTTCGGGACTTCCCTGGTGGTCCAGTGGTTAAAACTCCGCGCTTCTAATGCAGGGGGCCCGGGTTTGATCCCTGGTCAGGGAATTAGATCCTACATGCCGCGACTAAAAGATCCCACGTGCCACAACTAACAGCCCGCATGCCGCAATGAAGATCCCTCGTGTTGCAACTAAAACCCAGTGCAGCCAAATAAATAAATAAATAAATATTTTAACGTAATTTCATGTCAAGCATCTACATTATTTAAACTTTGAAATAGGTAGTGAATAGCAAGATAATGGTGTGTTTAAACTGTTTCCAGAGAGTATTTTACAAGATGTCTTCCGTTGTGTTTTGAGGAGCATTATACAGTGTAAACTTGGATCATGTAGTTCTCATAATCTATCAGCATCATGTAATTGATTTTTAAAGATTAAATTTAAAAAGAACTATTATATAATTGGGTGAATTAGGATCTAAAACCTAGAAGGACATCTAGTCTAATCTCATAGTATTTAGTCTAATCCTCTCATTTTAAATTTAAGTGTAAAGAAGACCTATAGAGTTGCACAGAGTTCCTACAAGTGCTAAAAAGAACTGATGTTTCTTCGGCCATAAAAAAGAAAGAATGCCATTTGCAGCAACATGGATGGACCTAGAGATTATCATATATGTGAAGTAAGTCAGAAAGAGAAAGACAGATACCCTATGATATCACTTATATGTGGAATCTAAAATATGACACAAATGAACTTACGTACGAAACAGAAATAGACTCACATAGAGAACAGACTTGTGGTTGCCAAGGGGGAGGGGGTTGGGGGAGGGATGGATTGGGAGTTTGGGATTAGCAGCAAACTGGTATAGATAGAATGGATAAACAACAAGGTCCTCCTATACAGCACAGGAAACTATATTCAATATCCTGTGATAAACTATAATGGAAAAGAATGTGTATACACACACACACACACACACACACACACCAGAATCACTTTTCTGTACAGTAGAAATTAACACATTATAAATCAACTATACTTCAATAAAATACATTTTTTTAAATGTGAAAAAAAACTTTTTAATATGAAAACAGGTGCCACCCACATGTCATAAGGGCTGTTAGCTGTGCTTGTGCCCTGATTAGTCCAGTTAACTGCAGTGGAGGTAAGAAAAGGAGGGCCCAAATCTAATACTATCCATTTCTTCATTGTGTCTCCAGCCCTTTTCTGTGGAAATTTACACAAACGGCCATTCTAGTTTATAAATTAGTAACTTATGAGTTTGGCAAGGATGAATCAATAATCAGTTTCTCAATCTTGAGAAATATACTCAGACTTCAATTTAAGAAACATAAACTTTAGACTCTACATTTTCATGAGGACTATGAAAATGTCCTCCAATTATGAATTATATCTACAAAAGAGAATGTTTGAATTTATACCTGGCTGAAGAATGGCTTTTAGGTAATTAAATATTACATACAGTTACAGCCAATGTTCCCTTTAACCATCCCCACCACAAGTCCCACTTCTTTCTCTTCCTTCCAATATCATGCAAACGGTATATATCCTTCTGGTCCATTTTTTTTTTTTTTCTTTTTGCGGTATGTGGGCCTCTCACTGTTGTGGCCTCTCCCGTTGCGGAGCACAGGCTCCGGATGCGCAGGCCCAGCGGCCATGGCTCACGGGCCCAGCCGCTCCGCGGCATATGGGATCCTCCCAGACCGGGGCACGAACCCGTATCCCCTGCATCGGCAGGCGGACTCTTAACCACTGCGCACCAGGGAGGCCCTGGTCCATTTTTTATATTACATAAATAAATGTATGTATACATTAAATGTATAAACTTGGGCAGACTATTTAAATATAAAATTTTTATAAATATGTAAAATTTATAATATATTGTATTATATATTCTGTAATTTATATATTACCATATGTATAAATTATATAAAATTTACATATAATCTATAATATGAATAATTTAATTACATAAATATAGGTTATATATAATTTTTATATATGGTTTATATATATCAAACAACACATACATAGTATCATATCTATCTGCTTACTTGTTTGTGCTCCCTTACAAGAACCTAAGAGCTGCAAGGCAGGGACTTTGTCTTGCTTTGTCTGTTTTCTGCTGTACCTCCAGCTCCTAGAATGGCTCCCTATACATGAAAGGCACTCAAATAGTTGCTGAATGAATAAATATCAATCTTTATCTTGCTTTTTTAATTTGGTATTATGTTTCTGAGATCTGTCTATCCATATAAATGTATATACACACATATATCTGTATTCTTTTCATTATTCTTTCCATTATTTTTTACTGCTGTGTATTATAGACATACTATATTTTATTTATCCATTTCCATATCCATTTCCCTAATGGAGGATCCCCTCCATTATGTTATCTCCACTCTTTTGCTATTATACAATGTTGTAATAAACACCCTTGTGTACAGGTCTCCTCAGGCACATGTGTGAGAGTTTCTCTACAGTATACAAACCCAGAGGAGAGGTGCTGGCAGTGAACAGGCTGTATTTTACGTTTCACTGGTTGCCTGTCATGTGACTCTCAAAGTGGCCATACCAAATTATACTCCCAGCTGCAGTGGCTACGGGTGCCATGTTTCTCAAATCTTTGCCAACATTTTATACTGTGAGATGATTTAATTTTTGCCTATCTGATGGGTGAAACATGGGGTCTCTCTTGTTTGTTTGCTTCTATGGAGATAATTGTAGAGTCACGTGTAGTTGAAAGAAATAATACAGAGAGATCAGATGTACTCTTTACCCAATTTCCCCCAACAGTAAGTAACATCTTGCATAATACAATGTCACAATCAGGATATTGAAGTCGATACTGCCCACTGATTCTGTTCAGCCGTCCTCAATTTTACTTGTTCTGTGTGTGTGTGTGTTGTTTAGTTCTATACAAGTATGTCTCATGCATAGGTCTGTGCATCCATCTCTGCGCTCAAGAGACTGAACGGCTGCAACGTTGAGTTCCTGCAGAACTCAAAGACATGTATGTTATGTATATCTCTTTAGGAGGAACTAGGACTCTATTTTATTGCTGAACTATTGTTTCTTGACTGCTTTTCCTTTATTCCTGCATTCCCTCACTTCCCTTAAGATCCTTAATTACTGAGACCTGTTCAAGGGCAAGCACTGTGGCCAGGCTTCGATCCCAACATGGCTTAGGCCCAAAATGGCTTCTCTTATGTCAAGAAAGCCATGCCTGGTTCTCTTTCTCCAGAGACCACCTGCCCTACCTGGTTACACAATCTTCAAGTATTACAAATAAAGCTGCTGTGAACATCTGTGTAAAGGTTTTTGTGTGCACATGTTTCCACCCGGTATTTTGTCTTTTTCCCACATCACAGTGAGGTTGAACATACTTCATACATTTGTAGGCCATTCAAGTTTCCTCTTGCGAGAAAGGCTGATTTGCTCATTTTTTCTATTTTGTTGTTTGCCATTTTCCTACTGACTTGAAAGAGTTCTTTATATGTTCTGGATACCAATCCTTTGTCAGTTACACGATGTTGTGTTATTGATGGTTTAGTGATCACTGTTTCTCAAAGTGATGTAAAGAGTCGGAATTGATAAAGAATTCCTGAAACTCGCATTTGGATGCAGGGACAGAGGGGTCCCATTCAGGCTGCCCACACTGTGTTTGCGGAGACGGCTTTCCTCTCCCCAACGCTCTGGAGCACCACCTTTGCCTCTGTTATATGCCAACTATATGTTTTAACGGTGGCATGCGGGATGCCAGCCAGACAGCATCAAAGCCTCTGCCTGCTGCAGGGCAAACACCAGGCATCCTTATGTTTGCTTTTTTTTTTTTTTTTTTTCCCCTTTGCGGTACGCGGGCCTCTCACTGTTGTGGCCTCTCCCGTTGCGGAGCACAAGCTCCGGATGCGCAGGCTCAGCGGCCATGGCTCACGGGCCCAGCCGCTCAGCGGCATGTGGGATCTTCCCGGACCGGGGCACGAACCCGTGTCCCCTGCATTGGCAGGCGGACTCTCAACCACTGCACCACCAGGGAAGCCCCTTACATTTGCTTTTAACAAACCCTTTGCCTCATTCAGAGGAGGCATTCAGACGCGTTATTGCATCACACACCCACGCTTCTCAGCATTTCCACCCTCAGAAGCTGTTGACTTCATGATGTACTTTCTTCACGATGATGCCATTTTCCCCAGCGCTGCAGCCAGAATTTAGAATCCTGACTCACCCTCCAGCCAGCCACCGAGAATGCTGATTATTCTGGTATGGTCAGTGCTCTCAAAGTGACTTTGACGGGGGAAATAGCTTCTGGACAACCCAAGCCAGTACAACCTCAGGTAACAGGGAGGTCTTTTCTTTCCTGACTCCCATGCTCAGCCTCTTGTTCTTTCTGCCTTGGCAGATGCAGAAGCCACGCTCCTGCAATCCTGGCCAGAAAGCTGCAGATTGTACGAGCTGGCAGAGCCTGCACTGTCCTTCTGAGCTCAGAGAGTTGTCTTTCCCATCAGCACTGAAGCCCCGGCTGGGGAGGGCAGCATCCACAGTGCAATGGTCTGTAGAACTGAGTTACGATTCCAAATTCAGTTTGCATTTCGATAGATTACCTTATGAAACAGTCACTCACCAAAATGATCTTGATTATCTTTTTTTTTTTTTGTGGTATGCGGGCCTCTCACTGTTGTGGCCTCTCCCGTTGCGGAGCACAGGCTCCGGATGCGCAGGCCCAGCGGCCATGGCTCATGGGCCCAGCCGCTCCGCGGCATATGGGATCCTCCCAGACCGGGGCACGAACCCGTATCCCCTGCATCGGCAGGCGGACTCTCAACCACTGCGCCACCAGGGAGGCCCCTTGATTATCTTTTATGCACATTGCAGTTCCCCAAATTGCCAATGGAGAAACTGATACACAAAGTTTCTTATAATTTCCCCTCAACCCATAGCAAAAACATAAAGGCAGGTAATAGGATTTCGAGGAGCATGAAATTTATACATATAAAGTGTTATACCAAATAAATATTAAAGAAAAGAAGTTTTGGATATTCAAAGGTCTGTGGTGAAGGTCAAATAGTTATAATATATGAAAGTGCTTTGCAAATTCCACACTGTTTTACCAAGGTAAACTGGGATTAAGATCAATTTCTGTTAGCCTGACACATGTCATGAAATTCTTTTTCTAGGGCTTCCCCGGTGACGCAGTGGTTAAGAATCTGCCTGCCGGGCCTCCCTGGTGGCGCAAGTGGTTGAGAGTCCGCCTGCCGATGCAGGGGATACGGGTTCGTGCCCCGGTCTGGGAGGATCCCATATGCCGCGGAGCGGCTGGGCCCGTGAGCCATGGCCGCTGAGCCTGCGCGTCCGGAGCCTGCGCGTCCGGAGCCTGTGCTCCGCAACGGGGGAGGCCACAACAGTGAGAGGCCCGCATACCGCAAAAAAAAAAAAAAAAAAAAAAAGAATCTGCCTGCCAATGCAGGGGACACGGGTTCGAGCCCTGGTCCCAGAAGATCCCACATGCCGCGAAGCAACCAAGCCCGTGCGCCACAACTACTGAGCCTGCGCTCTAGAGCACGTGGGCCACAACTACTGAGCCCACGTGCTGCAACTACTGAAGCCTGCACGCCTGGAGCCTGTGCTCCGCAACAAGAGAAGCCACGACCATGAGAAGCCCGTGCACTGCAACGAAGAGTAGCCCCTGCTCACTGCAACTAGAGAAAGCATGCACACAGCAATGAAGACCCAACACAGTCAAAAATAAATAAATTAATTAATTAATTTTAAAAAAGAAATTTTTTTTCTACACTGATTTATTACAAGTAAAGAAAATATTTTGGACACATGAATAAGCAATCATAGTATTTCTCTTGCATTTGAAGAATGATTGAACGTAATTTTTCCCTTTATTTAGGGGTTGGTTTCCTCATTTAATGCAATAAAAGTTCTCGGGGGACTACAATTGACTCTAAAAGTTACTGGTGCTGCAGATTTATCCAAAATGAAGTCTGCTTTGAGTGGCACAGAATTCAAAGACAGCTCTGGACCAAACTGAAGTGAGTGGTGAATTCAATCTTTTCTGTGCTTCCTCCTTTCTTCCTTTTGGACACTTCAAATCCACATCTAATTTCCTAGGGATTTCCTGAGTTGACCAGGGCCACTTCCTTCTCTCTTCCAGGTTGACTAGCCCCATTCCATCAGGGACTGTCATTTTATCAACCCACGTATGCTACGATAATAATCACCTCATTTACATAGCATTTCATAGTTTGCACATAAAAATTCAGTCAGAATTTATTGTGAGATTATTATGTGCCACACTCTGCTGGGCAGTTCCACCTTTGTTACATTATTTAGTCATTTGTCATCTTATTAGTTGAACCTACGAGGGTTTTTCAAAAAATAAATAAATTTATTTATTTATTTATTTTTGGCTGTGTTGGGTCTTCGTTGATGCACGGGGGCTTTCTCTAGTTGCGGTGAGCGGGGGCTGCTCTTTGTTGCAGTGAGCGGACTTCTCATTGCGGTGGCTTCTCTTGTTGCGGAGCATGGGCTCTAGGCACGTTGGCTTCAGTAGTTGTGGCGTGCAGGCTCAGCAGTCATGGTTCGCGGGCTCCAGAGAGCAGGCTTAGTAGTTGCGGCGCATGGGCTTAGTTGCTCCGCGGCATGTGGGATCTTTCCGGACCAGGGATTGAATCCGTGTCCCCTACGTTAGCAGGCGGGTTCTTAATCACTGTGCCACCAGGGTAGTCCTGAACCTATGAGGTTTAGAAATCTCATGGATTTAAGCACGACCTGTCTAAGTGGAATCTAAATATTTAAGTAGGAGGCATTAGCACCCTAACCTACTGTTTTTCACAGGGAGGGATGCCTGGATGCTTTAGGTGGTATATGACAGGGCATCGAGTCAAATTGCGCCGTATGGTAATAAAGTGTCATCTCAAGGAGAAAGCCTCAGTTTGGTGCTTACCAGCCTTTAACTCCTCTGTGACACGTTACCTACCCTGTGTTGAGTAGCCGTCTTGGATGTTATCAGTTTACTGTGATAACACAATATAGAAGTTATGCTGTTTCCTCACTTGTGCAGTAGGGTCTCCTCTTTTTTTTTTTTTTTTTTGGACATACACACATAGATGTTTTATTTTATGGCTGAACGATCTGAGAGAAAGTCGCAGATTTTGTACATTGTTTTTACAGAGATATAATTGACATATAACATTATATTAGTTTCAGGTATGCACCACAATGATTCCATATTTGTATATATTGCAAAATGATCACCACAAAAGTCTAGTTAGCATCCTTCACCACAGTTACTCCTTTTTTCCTTGTGATGAGAACTTTTAAGACCTATTCTCTCGGAGGGAGAAATCAGGAGTTTGGGATGAACACATACTACTATATATACATTAGATAACCAACAAGGACCTACGGTATAGCACAGGGAACTCTACTCAATATTTTGTAATAACCTATAAGGGAAAGGAATCTGAAAAAATAGATATATATGTGCGTATGACTGAATCACTTTGCTGTATACCTGAAACTAACACAACACTGTAAATCAATTTTATTTCAATAAAAAAAAAACACTTCATACCAAAAAGAAAGACCTGTTCTCTCAACAATTTTCGAAGACGCAATACAGTATCATTAACTATATTCCTCATGCTGTATGCTCTATTCCTAGGACTTATTTATTTTATAACTGGAAGTTTGTACCTTTTGACCCCCTTCCCTGATTTTCACCTACCCAACCCCTCACAACCCAGCAACCACCAATCTGTCCTCTGTTTCTATGAGCTCAATTTTTTTTTAATTCCACATATAAGTGAGATCATATGGTATTAGCCTTTCTCTGGCTTATTTCACTTAGCATAATGCCCTCGAGGTCCTTCCATGTTGTTGTAAATGGCAAGATTTCCTCCTTTTTTACGGCTGAATAATATTCAGTTGTTTATATGTACCAAAATTTCTGTATCCATTCATCTGTCAAAAGACACTTAGGCTGCTTCCAAAAGCTTCCACTTAAAATAAGAATAAAATGTGAGTTAATCTAAAAATAAACATGAAGTAAATAAGAGCAGAGGAAGTACACAAATGTGAAGAGTCAAAGGGACAGGTGGATGGGACAAAAGGGAGTCACGGCTGTGCCAGGGGAGCCAGTGTAGAAACCTAGTGAAATCCAAAGGACTGTCTATCGGCGGAGGAGGAGAAGAAAGTACCGAGGGCAGCATCTTCAGAGCCTGTCTCCTGGCCTGGGGTCTGCCTTTGGGCTCTGATGGGCCTTCAGGGTCCACTGTCAGAGTAATCTGTGTGATAATCAGGGTAGAAGAAAAGAGCCTCAAGAAATACACTATTGCCATTAAACGCAAAACCCAAGATTTTCTTGAATATGGCAAGAAAGCTGTTGAAGAATCAACACAACGGTCAACTATCCTGGAGGACTGACAGTGTTTTAAATTGAGGGGAAAATAAGAGGACAGAACCAAGTTCCTGCCACTTCCGTCTTCTGTGTGCAGAGTCTTCAGACAGAAGAAGCTGGAGCGGGGCTGGCGCTGGGGCACTCGAATGTCTGCAGACTCGCAGGTCCACCGGCTTTTCCTGACGCCTTGCTCTTCAGGGGCAGCTGTCTGCAGGGCTGTTGGGTGGGGGTGGGGAGGGGGTGCAGTGTTAGCAGAAGGGACTTTGAAGAGGTCCAGCCCCTGCATGTCGTGTATGTCTAACAATCCAGTGTAGGTGGTAGGTGGAAGGTCTTTTTAGCCACAGGCGGCATCTCAAGTGCACAGCAACAGTCTCACTCTGTGTGTGTCTGTGTGCATGTTCACACACACACACGCCTGCATGCACCACCTTACACGCCCTTCGTGATTGGAAGACTGGAAGAATAACACAGATGGTAAAACCCCCTCTCAAGATAAACAACCCCAAGTGTGTTGACTGGGCCTCAGGGGGATCTAAGACCCCACTGGAGGTGAAAGTTGTCTTTGGTTTCTGGTTTTTACTTCCTTTTCACTCCCTTTCCCCTTCCTTACTTTTATCTTTCCAGTACTCTTAGGTAGTGGCCCCAGCTGAATAGAGCCAATAAATCACTTTCCCCGGAGAGGTTAGGGGACATTAGCCAACAGTCTTAGATTTTCCAGGGTTTCATCCATGGCTCCTTCCTGGAGACCCCATTAAAGCCTTTGTGGTAGATTTCACGGAGAGGCTAGCAAATACAATCTCCTCAAGGCTGTTCACATCATAACCACAGACCCTTACCTACTTTCTTCTCTTACCATCTTTTAAGACCTTTACACATTCTTCTATAAAGGACAGACTTTGGGTTATTATATAGGGACATAAACAATAAAACTGTAGTTTAAGATCTGCAATAGGGAAAAGAGAATTCCGAAAAGTCAAATCATAGGAAGTTTTGGAAAACACACGGCTTAGTTTCATTACATGATTCTAAACTGTAGAGCCTCCAAGGTCACGGGCAGGCAAGATGTGCCAAAGGTTTACAGTAGCAGCTTCTAGCAGAGGCCTACGGGGGATCGTTACGGAGTGCACGAGGACTGTCCTTGTCCACATCACTCCTGAGATTGCCCAAACTGCCCATGATCCTCAGAGCCAGCATTTCTCAGATCTCACTAGAAAGTTGCTAAGACAAGGCATCTTCCACAGGCTTTTCCTGTTTCCTAAGTACCTTCCAACACCATTCCGGTGACAACGTCATTGGCATGGCTTTTATGTTGCCTTTGCGATGACACAGCAGACAATGTGGAATCTCCAGAATCGATATTAATACAAATAGTTTTTAAATGGAACCACCACACAAAGGGAAGGCTGACACTTACCTCACCAGAGAGGGTTGTGAGTTTAGAATAATGTAGGTCAGAAGCGCTTTTTACACTGTAAAGTGCTATCCATTTATTAGTTATTACTGGAATATCAGAAAACAACCCACGGGACCTTACAAAGAGTCATTATTCCAGGTCATTTTTACTCTCCGTAACAAAGCACTGATTCTCCAACATTTGTGGTCAGTTAATCATTTTGGCAAAAATACCTCAAGACTTTTGCCATCTCGTTCACTCTTAGCATCCAATCCAAGACTTTTATGAGAATAAGTGGGAAGAATAGAGCTATTTTTAATATCCAGATATGCTATAAAAGTCACCCTTTTAGGTCTTCCCTGGTGGTGCAGTGGTTAAGAATCTGCCTGCCAATGCAGGCGACACAGGTTCAATCCCTGGTCCGGGAAGATCCCACATGCCGCGGAGCAACTAAGCCCGTGCGCCACAACTACTGAGCCCGCACGCCTACAGCCCGTGCTCCGCAACAAGAGAAGCCCCACCGCAGTGAGAAGCCCGCGCACCTCAATGAAGAGTAGCCCCTGCTCGCCACAACTAGAGAAAGCCTGTGCGCAGCAATGAGGAGCCAATGCAGCCAAATATAAATAAATAAAATAAATCTAAAAAAAAAAAGTCGCCCTTTTATAGTGTACAGTTCACTGGGTTTCAGGACTTTCACAAAGCCATGCAACCATTACCTAATTCCAGACTTTTTTTTTTAGGGCAGCTTTAGGTTCAGAGCAAAACTGAGTGGAGAGTACAGAGCTCCCACATCCCTGCTCCGGAAACCCTGGCAGCCACCACTCATCTCACTATCTTCCTAGTGCTGCCTTTTCCAGTGTGTCCGAGAGTTGGAATCATACAGTTTGTAGCCTTTTCAGATGGGCTCCTTTCACTTAGTCATATGCATGTCCGTTTTCTCCACAGCTTTTCATGGCTTGATAGCTCCTTGCTTTTTACTGCCAAATAATATTCTGTTGTCTGAATGGACCACAGTTTATGTATCCATTCATTTACCGAAGGGTGTCTTGGTTGCTTCCAAGTTTTGGCAATTATAAATAAATCTGCTATAAATGCCTGTGTGCAGGTTTTTCTGTTGACATAAATTCTCACCTCCTTTGGGTAAATACCAAGGAGTATGATTGCTGGATCATACAGTAAGAGTATGTTTAGTTTTGAGTCTGCCAAACTGTCTTACAAAGTGACTGTACCATTTTGCCTTCCCACCAGCAACAAGTGAGAATTCACGCGGCTTCGTGTCCTCGCCAGTGTTGCCAGTCTTTGGTTTTTGGCCCTCTGACAGGCGTGTAGCGATATCTCGTCACTGTTTTTAATCTGCAGTTCCCTGATGACGTATGACGCTGAGCATCTCTTCACATGTATATTTGCCATCTTTACATCTTCTTTGGTGAGATGCTTGTTCAGCTGTTTTGCTCATTTTTAAATTGAGTTGTTCTTTTTCTTATTGTTGAGTTTTAAGAGTTCTTTGTATATTCACAATATTTAAAAGTTTCTTTGAGATTTCTTCTTTAACCCACATGTTATTTAGAAGTGTGTTGTTTAATCTCCAAGTATCTGGGGGAGCTTTCCAGATCTCTCTCTGTTACTCATTCCTATTTTAATCCCACACGGTCTGGGAGTAGGCTGGCATCATGTGGCCACCCCGTGTTACAGGGCAGAGTCATGGCCCTGAGTACTGACATCACTGAATCTGCAGCATCTGAGCTGAGTCTGACTATAACTTTAATCTGGAAGGATTAATCATCTAAAAAAAAAAAAGTCCAAATCTCCACCCCTCTATGTTTTAAACGGATTTATACAATTTAAAATAAAAGGCTCAGTGTTCAGTAAAGGAAAACTAAGCAGATTTCTGTTTAACAAACCATGGCCTAAATGGACCAAGCCACGCAGATTGGGGGTAGATTCTCCTTCTGAATTTTTTTGTGGTAAAATATACCTAACATACAATTTACCTTCTAAACCATTTTTAAGTGTACAGTTCGGTGGCATTGAGTACACTCACACTTGTGCATCCATGGCCACCATCCAGCTCCAGAACTTTCTCATCTTCCCAAACTGACACTCTGTCCCCACTGAACACTAACTCCCCTCCCCCTCCCCCAGCCCGTGACATTCCCCCACCCCACACACACACCCCGCCCATCCTCCTCTCTGTCTCTATAGATTTGACTGCTCTAGGGACCTCATGCAAGTGAATCATACAGCATTTGTCTTTTTGTGACTGGCAGAATTTCCTTTCTTTTTAAGTCTCCATCTGAATTTTTATTTCTCCATTTTGTTTCAAATTAAAACTACAACAGTACAAATCAGTCCTGATTTAGCAAATGAACGTGCTGTGTGGAGGCGACCTAAAGACAGGGTAACCACCGTCTCCACAGGCTGCTGCCTTTGCAAGGATGGTCATTTGCACAAAGAGCTCAAACCTTTCTATTGACAGTGGCTGAGAAGCAGCAGAGCATTATTTAGTTTTCTTTGCCAAAAGAGAATCTAAATTGTGCTGAATCAGAGCAACTATAAACATTGCTTGCTTTTAGATATTTCACTTTATCAGGCAGGCTCTGAGATAATCAGCCTGTGTCCTGGAACTGTGTTTCTGAGAAACAGATACAAATGAGTTGGCAGAGTCCATAAGCAGAATATTTCAGGCCCTCCTAATCTAGGACAAGCCAACTAACATAAACTGTGGTTTGTATTACACAAATCTTTATAAAAGGTGAGCATTAATTGGTGCAAGGAAATTTCTAGTCTATAGAAAATGGCAACATTATAAAGCAGTTAATGATTTATTCTTGTACTTTAATATTTTACTATATATACTTTTTCATATAATATTTTCTAAGTACTGTAATTTTATCACCTCTTCCTATTGTAAATTTATCAAACTGAAAAGTCAAAGCAATAACTGCTGGTGCATCTAGAAAAAAATCCAACTGCTTTCTTACATTGCATCACCATAAAAAATGTGGTTATAGTCTGTATGTATAAGTATATATACTGCATATTTATACTATTATGAAGAGTGTAAATATATATTTATGTGTGTGTATATATGTAAAATTGCATGGTATTTACTGGTTTTGACCAAATTTAAAAGATGGCCTCCAAGTGTATTAACTGTGACAAATAAAAGCTGCCTTGATGATTTTATCAACATCCACCATAGGAGGAAAATTCAAGACAAGATAAATACTGTTATTTAAAAATGGATACAGCCAGGGTAGGGGAGGGAAGGAATGGGAGTTTGGGATTAGCAGAGGCAAACTATTATATACAGGATGGATAAACAACAAGGTAATACTGTATAGCACAGGGAACTATATTCAATATCCTGTAACAAACCATAATGGAAAGGATATGAAAAAGAATATATATATATATACACATATACGTATAACTGTACACTTCACTGTACAGAAGTTAACACAACATTGTAAATCAACTATACTTCAATAAAATTTTTCAAAAATAAAAATGAATACAAATAATTATAACAATATTTTAACTGTATGTGGAGTGTGAACTTGAATGATTCCATATGAACTGAAATTTTAAAAAAATGTTTAAATATAATTAGGAGCTCAGTTTTAAAAGCTCAACCTGAAACTTGAGAATATCAGAAATATTGTGAAAGTATACTATATAACCATGTTCTTTTATTCCAAGTAGCAAGACAGTCTTCTGAAAAAAATAACTCAGACTTCACACCTCCCAATATCCTCCACAAAGCAACAAGCCCAGAAAACTTCAGCAACTTGCTGATGGTCACAGAGCCAGGACACCAACCCTTTCCTGAAATCCAATATGCTCTAATAGGAAGGTTTTCAAGGACAGGAGAAAATATACAACAAAACAGAAATATTCTGGAATAAGGGAAATCTGTTTTGCTGACCATTTTTATACAGTGAGATGTATTAGGATTAAGGAGAGAGGTAATCACTACAGAGTTAAATACTGACACCAAAAAGAAAAGAAACCCTCAGGTGTGGCACTGAAATAGCCCAGAAATAAGCAGTTTATACAGGAGAAGTGATGTTCTAATCCCTGAAAAATGCTAAAGCAGGCTAGGAGGGAGGTGGCTTGGAGAAGGTTATTTTCTTCACAACACTGGAGTGGCCCTTGTACATTACTCCTGGGAATGTAAAATGGTGCAGCCACTGTGGAAAACAGTTTGATGGTTCCTCAAAAAGTTAAACATAGAACTATTGTATGACCCAGTAATTCCACTCTGATGTATATCCCCAAAGTAATTGAAAACAGGGACTCAAACAGATACTTGTAGGCTATGTTCACTGGAGCATTATTTGCAATAGTCAAAAGGTGGAAATGACCCAAGTGTCCATCAACAGATGATGAATAAATAAAAAGTGATATATACATTCAATGGAATATTACTCTGCCATAAAAAGGAATGAAAACAGAAGATAACAAGTGTTGACAAGGATGTAGAGGAATTGGAACCCGCTTGTATTGCTGGTGGGAAAGTGAAATGGTACAGTCACTGTGGAAAATACTTTAGTGGTTCCTCAAAAAATTGAACATAGAATTACTGTATGATTCAGCAATTCCACTTCTAGGTATAAACCCCCAAAGAATTGAAAGCAGGGAGTTGAATAGACATTTGCACACCGGTGTCCACAGCAGCATTATTCACAGTAGCCAAGGGGTGGAAACAACCCAAATGTCCAACAATGGATGAATGGATAAACAGAATGAGTGGATAAACAAATATTCTACTTTAAAAGTGAATGAAATTCTGGGGACTTCCCTGGCGGTCCAGTGGCTAAGACTTCCCCTTCCAATGCAGGGGCTGCGGGTTTGATCCTGGTTGGGGAACTAAGATCCCACATGCTGCGTGGCATGGCAAAAAAAAAAAAAAAAAAAAAAGAATGAAATTCTGATACATGCTACAACATGTATGAACCTTGAAAGACATTATGCTCAGTGAAATAAGCTGTCATGGAAAGACAAATACTGTATGATTCCACTTAGATGAGGTCCCTAGAGGAGTCAGCTTTACAGAGACAGACAGTAGAATGGGGGTTGGCAGGGCATGGAGCAGGGAGGGGGAAGTTAGTGTTTAATGGGGATAGAGTTTCAGTTTGGGAAGATGA
The DNA here is from genome assembly GCF_025265405.1 of Mesoplodon densirostris. Lineage (NCBI taxonomy): Eukaryota > Metazoa > Chordata > Mammalia > Artiodactyla > Ziphiidae > Mesoplodon > Mesoplodon densirostris. The sequence continues at coordinate 108,676,771 of NC_082670.1, forward strand.
AAAAATTCTGGAGATGGATGGTGATGGTTACACAACAACATGAATGTACTTAATACCACTGAACTGTACACTTAAAAATGGTTAAATGGTAAATTTTATGTTCTGTATATTCTACCAAAATAAAAACAAAAGCATGATATATTCAGCACCAAAAAAGGGGGAAGGGGATGGGGGAATTGAGTTCTGACACATTCTATAACATGGGCAAATCTTTAAAACACTTCTAAGTGAAATAAGCTGGACGCAGAAGGACAAATACTATACAATTCCACTTATATGAAATACCTATCGTGAGAAAATTCATACAGGCACAAAGTGGACGAGAGGTTATCAAGGGTTGGAAGCAAGGGGGAGTGGGGAGCTATTACTTCATGGGGACAGAGTTCCTGTTTGGGGTGATGGAAAAGTTTTGGAAATAGATAGTGGTGATGGCTGCACAACACTGTAATTAATGCCACTGAATGGCACACTTTAAAATGGTGGAAATGGTGAACTATATATATTTTCCCCCACCAAAACAAACAAATAAGCAAAATCAAATGAACAAAAAATGCTTCAGTGGCTCCACAGCTTTTTAGAACTCAAAGTGCGTGCATCCTGGCTGGTGGGCAGGGCCCTTCTCTGCCTTTTCAGGCTCCTCGGCTGGTCCTGGCCGACACCCAGTCCTTCTGGCCCAGCTCAACTGGGCCTTCTCCAATTCCCAGTCTGAGTGTCTCACCCAGTCCAGTGAGTAACTGGCCAATGCTGAACCACCTACTGCCCCACCCTGCCCCCTCCTAAGCCTCAACTCTGAGTCATCTGGGCTCGAACAGGGGCTGTCTGCTCAGTAATCTTAAGAACCCAGAGAGGAAGGAGAGAGAGCAGAGGTAGGGGCTGGCCAAGGTCATGGCTTAGGACACAGTGTGTGCTCCAGCAGAAAGGCCACAGGACTCGGCATCAGAAGACAGAGGTTCCAGGTCCCCTCTGCCACCAGCTAATAGGGTGATGGTGGACCAACCACTGCCCCTCTCTGGACCTGCTTTCTCTTCTGTAAAATGAGAGGGTTGGACTGGGATCTCCAAGAGTGCTTTCAGTTCCAGGCTTTGGGGAATAAACTTGGGCACAGAGTACAGCAAGATAAAAGCAACGCTTTTTCTTTTTTTAATTTGGCTGCGCTGGATCTCAGCTGCGGCATGTGGGCTCTAGTTCCCTGACCAGGGATTGAACCCGGGCCCGCTGCATTGGGAGCATGGAGTCTTAGCTGCTGGACCACCAGGGAAGTACCAGAAGCAACCTTCTTCAAAGGAGAAAGTTTTCCTGAAATTTTCAATTGATGATTTTATTCTCATCAGAGCACCTGGGGCAGACTTGAAGGTTTCTTGAGAGAGAAATGAAAAAAGTTTAATGTGTCCAAGTTAAGAGTTTTGAGGCTGTTACACAATAATTTCAGTTATGCAATAATTTCAGTCCATTACAATATTAGGATTTTTGTAAAAGAAAATTTCCAGAAGAAATAGCAATTATTCTTTCTACTCTTAGCCTACAAATGTAACCCTAAGATGTTGAGTAGAATCTGGATATTAGTAATGCATCGTTGAAGGTAGAAGCAACTAAGAGGAGGCAGTAAAACAGGTGTGGCAGTGGAATACTATACAGCGGTGATTCAGAACTCAGGTGAGTCTCCCAATCATAGATGCTGTACCACTCCCCTCTGTGAAGCGTTCAGAAGTGGGTGAAATTAATTGACCATGCTTTTCCTGATTCCACAGCATTGCAGCATGAGGTAACTTTGGTTTTAAAGATAAAATATGTAACAACTGGAAAATATTTAAGATAAGATTTTATTTAACTCATCAATTTCACTTGTGGGTATTTATCCCAATGAAATATTCAGTGATGTGCACAACTATTAGTTATAGGCATATTCACTGAAGGATTGTTGTTACAGGCTAAATGTTTATGTCCCCCCAAAATTTGTATTGAAACTCTAATCCTCAGTGTGATAGCATTAGGAGGTGGGACCTTTGGAAGGTAATTAGCTCATAAGGGTGGATACCTCATGAAGGGGATTAGTGCCCTTCTAAGAAGAGGTCAGAGAGCGAGCATGCTCCTTTTCTGCCATGTGAGGATACAATGAGGGGACAGCTGTCTGCAAACCAGGAAGCGGACCCTCACTAGATACCAGCTCTGCCAACACCTTGATCTTAGACTTCCCAGCCTCCAGAACTGTGAGAAATAAATGTCTGCTGTTTAAGCCAGCCAGATAATTTGTTATAGCAGCCCAAATAAGACTAAGATAATTGTTTATAATACCGAAAAAGAAGAAACAACCTAAATGCCTTAAGGAATTGGTTTTATATGTATAATACATATATGTATTGATATAACAGCATACATATAAACATATGGCAGTATATACATACGCCATTATATCAATATATCAATTCATATGCCAGAGATATATCACATATACAAGTAAATATAATATAAATTACATGTAAATATATTTGTATTATATCGATATATATTTATTTAACAGATGTCAGTGTATCAATACAGTGGAATGCTATACAGCCATTTAAACTTTTGGAAAAGAATATTTAATCACTTAATGATAGTAACTAACATTTACTCCAATTAAGCATATATATTATCTCATTTAATCCTTACACTATAACTCACTGTGATAAAATACTTGTATTTATAGATGAGAAAACTAACGCATAGGGAGTGAAGTAACTTGCTCAAGACAACCTCGTTAAAAAGTGACAAGCCCAGAAACATATCTATTAATTTTTGCTTAAGTAAAAAATCAGGTATGTAACAATATGTGCAGTATTATCCCATTTTTATTGCTGTAGTTTTTGTTTTAATTTTTTCAAAATATGTGTCTGTGCACCTATGTAAGACATAAGAACAACACACACATAACCTCTACAAAATGCAGTGGTGGAATTATGAGAAATTATGCTTCTCCTTCTTCTGGTTGACATGTGTTGAGTGGGTCTGTCTACGAAATATGGTGCAGGATCTTACCGATTACCAGCCCCTGGGGAATGCCCTACCCGAGGGTGAGTCAACATAACACAATACGCGGGGGTTGCTGTTTGCATGTTCCTAAGACCTACAGCAGGGCCAGAGATGCACCTGTCATCCCTAGGACCAACGTGCCAGGGGTTGCTCATTTGCATGGGGCCTATCAGGTCAGAGGGCCACGCCCCACTCTGGAGTTCAGGATCCCTGAGCATGGTGGCATCTGTACCCAGTGCAGCAGGGCGGCATGCTGTCCTCCACACTCCAACTCTGGAAGTGGGGGGAGTCTCTGGCTGCAGGTTCTGGCCCTCCCTCCGGTGGGGGAGCCCTTGTCCTGGATCCAACCCACAGTGAGCAAAGGCCTAGACAGCTGCAAGGAGGGGCCACCCTAACATGATACCACCTAGAAGTTATGGTACCAGGTATGGCCTCTGACCCTACCTCACAGAAATCTGCCGGTGTGCTGTTGTTCAATAGGATGCTTGGGTAGATTAGATACTTGTATCAATATATTGGACAATTTTTGTTAGGTTGAATAATTTTACAATAAATACAAATCATTTGAAAAGGCTGCCCAAGTTACCACATCACTCTATTAGAGCAAGTGGTGCGACTATAACTCAATTCACTAAATAGCTTTGACAACGTCTATTGTCTAAAGTTTCTTTAATGAAGCATTTTTTCATAAAAACATAATCTGGGGGGAGGAGCAACATAGGGATGGGGGGAGTGGGAGGTACAAGCTATTGGGTGTAAAATAGGCTCAAGGACGTATTGTACAACATGTTGTAATAACTATAAATACAAAGTAACCTTTAAAATTGTATTAAAAATTTAAAAATTTTTCAATAAAAATATTACAAGTATGTTTTCAACATTTTGGAAGCATTCATTCATTTAACAAATACTTGGGAGCTGGCCACAAGGAGAAGACACAAGATTCATATGTTGTGCATTTACGGTGTGCACATGGAAATCTCATTTTCCTCTACACCCCTGACAAGGAAGCCCCTAGATTCTCTGCGTCTGTGTCTCTGGGGTGCAGGCACCCTGCCCTCCCTCTGGCTCTTTTCTGACTCACTCTTATGGCTGCTTGAGGTCAACGGGAGCACTCCCCTCCCTGGGCTAACTTGTAATATTCTGATACCCATGATATCTTATATTTATTGGGTGCTCCGTGTGTGTCAAGCACTTTGCCTTCCCCAGCTCTTACCCCTCCCAACAGCACAGCCAGATGCTCTTCTCACTTTAATGCTGAAAAGCACTCATACACAGAGAGGTCGGGTATCAGCCCAGGCAGACCGGCCCCAGAGCCTGCACCCAGTCTCAAGCCCTTACCTTGATGCCATGTCCACCCCCAAAGCATGTATACAGCCCACCCTGGCTGGCCTGGAAAGTACTCAAGGGAGAAATCCATCTAGGCATTCCCGAATAGCAGCAGACACTACAGTGGCCAAGACTTATTGTTTCAAAATCCAGTTTTTCTCTTGCACTGTTGGTGGGAATGTAAATTGATACAGCCACTATGGAGAACAGTATGGAGGTTCCTTAAAAAACTAAAAATAGAACTACCATATGACCCAGCAATCCCACTACTGGGCTTATACCCTGAGAAAACCATAATTCAAAAAGAGTCATGTACCAAAATGTTCACTGCAGCTCTATTTACAATAGCCAGGACATAGAAGCAACCTAAGTGTCCATCATCAGATGAATGGATAAAGAAAATGTAGCACATATATACAATGGAATATTACTCAGCCATAAAAAGAAACGAAATTGAGTTATTTGTAGTGAGGTGGATGGACCTAGAGTCTGTCATACAGAGTGAAGTAAGTCAGAAAGAGAAAAACAAATACCGTATGCTAACACGTATATATGGAATCTAAGAAAAAAAAAAGGTCACGAAGAACCTAGGGGCGAGACGGGAATAAAGATGCGGACCTACTAGAGAACGGACTTGAGGATGTGGGGAGGGGGAAGGGTAAGCTGTGACAAAGTGAGAGAGTGGCACGGACATATATACACTACCAAACGTAAAACAGCTAGTGGGAAGCAGCCGCAAAGCACAGGGAGATCAGCTCGGTGCTCTGTGACCACCTAGAGGGGTGGGATAGGGAGGGTGGGAGAGAGGGAGACGCAAGAGGGAAGAGATATGGGAACAGATGTATATGTATAACTGATTCACTTAGTTATAAAGCAGATACTAACACACCATTGTAAAGCAATTATACTCCAATAAAGATGTTAAAAAAAAAAATCCAGTTTTTCTCTGCAATCCAGACCCTTCCTTTTCTTTCAGCCCAGCTGCCTCTGCTAGGCCCTCACTGTCGCCAGCCTGCACACAACCACCACTCACTCACGTGCAGTCATATTTAAGCCCCTCCACCGGCTCCATACTGACCCGGGGACAGAGTCCAGCCTGTTGCGTGGCAAGCAAGGCTCTCAGTGACCCAGACCCAGCCAGCCTTCCCAGCTCCATCGCCCACCTCCATCCTGCCACCAAGCTGATCTCACCATGCTGGACCCCTCCTGAGGCTCCACCTGCAAAGGCACTTCCTGCCCTCCTCCAGAGAGACCCACTGGGCCAGAGGAGCCGAGCGTAGTCAGGGGGACTGATGTAAAGGACAAACTAAAATACAGTGTAAATGGTGAGACCATCCCGAGAGAATGAGGGAAGACTGCTCGGAGGAGGAGGTATTTCCCCTGTGTCTTGAAGAATGAGAAGGCATTTACTGGGCTGAGAAAAGCAGGGAGGGAATCCCGTTGTTAAAGGCTGTGAAAGGGCCTTTGTAAACTGTAACGAGATCTGTGCTCTACAAACATTACTTAATTCACGGACACAGCCCGAGGATGAGGCTTTGGAGTCAGTTCAGAGCTGGGATCCAGTCCTGGCTCTACCGGCTCAGCTCGGAGCTTGTTTACGCAGCTGTAAAGAGGAGGTGGGAGCAGGGAGAGGGGAGAGACGGGACCCCTAAATGAGGTATGGGGATGCGTAGAGCAGATAACATCGTTTCTGGTTTTTTTTCTACCACAAACTAGATAGCAGAGGGTTCTAGGCACACATGGGGCTGCTGTGTCATGCCTTGATCCTCTAGGTCTATTATTAGCCCCGTTTTACACTCAAATATGAAATCATGAATGACGCTGTGCCGGTATTTCTCTAGATTACTGATATATTTTATAAAAGACATAATGGGGAATGCCTGGCAGTCCAGTGGTTAGGACTCTGCACTTCCCCTGCCGAGGGCCTGGGTTCAACCCCTGATTGGGGAACTAGGATCCTGCAAGCCGCAAGGCGCAACCAAAAAAAAAAAAAAAAAAAAAAAAATCACATAATACATTCAAAACCTAGGGCGTTACTCTTGGGAATTTATTGAAAGTAATTAAATTAATAACTAGAAAAAGGCATGCACACAAAGATGTTTCACTAAAAAGTGAAAAATCGAGTATCCAAGAGAAGAACAATTTTCATTAATTTATGGGCTATCTCTGGATGCTATCAATATTGTGCAGCCATTAACAATTATAATTTTGAGGGCTGTAATACATGAGAAATGCTTACATCTTAAATGAAGAAACAGAAAACGAAAGTACATAGACATTATGCTTATCAGGGAATCCAGAAGCTATAAAAGCAAAGATAGTCATATTTGACTACTTGAAATTTTAAGTTTTATGACAAAAAACACTTAAAAAGTTAGAAGAGGGCTTCCCTGGTGGCACAGTGGTTGAGAGTCCGCCTGCCGATGCAGGGGACACGGGTTCGTGCCCCGGGAAGATCCCACATGCCGCGGAGCAGCTGGGCCCGTGAGCCATGGCCACTGAGCCTGCGCGTCTGGAGCCTGTGCTCCGCAACGGGAGAGGCCACAACAGTGAGAAGCCCACGTACCGCAAAAAAAAAAAAAAAAAAAGTTGGAAGACAAAGGATAGATCAGGGAAAAAAGGATAATATCTACAACAAAGGTTAACATCTTTAGTAAACAAAGAATTGCTAGAAATCAAAATCCAATAGAAAAATGGGTAAATGATCTGTACAGACAATTCATAAAAGAGGAAATCCAAGAAGCACAAACTCGGCAGTCGGCGAAATGCAAATTCAGGCAATAATGAGATACTCATTTTCATCTGTGGAATTAGCAAAAACTGAAAAGAATGAGAACACCCAGTGCTTGCAAAGATTCAGGGAAAAAGACATTCCTGTTCATTGCTGGGAAGAATGTGGCCAGCTATGACCTTTTTGGCAAGTAACTTGGCTCTCTCAAAATTACACTCGGCAGCAAAAAGGAAGAAACTTCCTAGATGAGCCACGAGGTGGATGAATGTCCAGGTCGTTGGGCCAAGTGAAAGAGCCAAACCCGGGCAGCTACACACTGAGTGATCCCAGGTACATGAAGTCCCAGGAAATGGGAAACTGCATGGGCAGTGGGGGAAAGGCTCTCCTGCGAAGGTGCAAGGAACTTGGGGGGTAGGAAGTTGTGTATCTGGGTTGTGTTGGTGGTGATACTGGTGAAGACGCTTGTCAAAACTCACTGACTCATACACTGAAAAGGGAAGCATTTTATTGCATGAACATGGTATCTGCAAAAAGTTGATTAAAAATTTAAAAATACAAATAAATATGTTTTTTGACCTTGCGAATCCCATTTTGGAAAATCAGGCCCGCAGATATAAAAGTACCAGTATATATATATATTTTTTAAGTCTTTATTGAATTTGTTAAAATATTGTTTCTGTTTTATGTTTTGATTTTTTGGCCGCGAGGCATGTGGGATCTTAGCTCCCCAACCAGGGATTAAACCGGCACCCCTTGCACTGGGAGGTGACATCTTAACCACTTGACCACCAAGGAAGTCCCAAAGTACCAGTATAGAAGAATATATGTAGATGGACGTTTTATTGCAGTATTGTTTTTAGAGGCAAAAAAACTGGAACTGATAGGAATGTTTATCATCAGGAAAATATAATAAATTACAACAGATCCTTAATGTAAAATATTATAAACCCACTTCAAAGAATAAGTTAAACTAGTATCTATTGGCCTTGAGGAATATGCATGCTATGGTAAAACAAAAAGTGAGGTGCCAAGAAATGTGCATAGTATTCCATTTTTGTAAAAAAAAGTGTATATTTTTTGATATATCGTTTATATCTGAAAGATAGAGGAAAAAATATGGATTGAGCACTTCAGGCTGTTAATATTTATTTATTACTTCAGGGGATGGAATTAGAGTAGGGTGTGGGGTAGATATAATTTTTCTTTCACGAAATTTTGAATTATTTCAATTGTAAAAAATAAGCATGAATTACCTTTGTAATTCTTTCAAGTCTTAAAGAAAATTTAAGAAAAAATGATAACGAGTATAAGGAATCATTAAATGTTTTATAATATAAAATAGGATAAAAATATTAAATTGAATTCATGTTTTAATTACAACTGGAAAAATGAAATATGCATGTGGATAAGGACTGGTAAGGAGAACTCAAAACAGGTTTTTAGAGTTTTGTAGAGTGTAGGAGTATGTATTCTTTTTTTTTAAACCTGTGAATGCTTCCGGACAATAACCAGAATAGTTCTATTACGTAAAATATGCAAAATATGGACGCAGTGAACAAAGTATAGATAGAAAATGCAAAAACTGAAGTGGTTCAGTAAAGATGGCAGACTTATGAATAATTTTTTTTCCATTTCCCCAAACTTTATGTAATATTACAGCATCTTAGAATAAAAAGTAACTCCTCCCCTCTGAGAAGCTAGGTACTCTTTTCTGGAATCAATGACATTAGGACAAAAGAAGAAATGTTATCAGCTTTGTCAACATAAACCCCTATATGGACAAGGACGAGAAAGAAGAAGGCTTAGATGGTTGAGGTTTCTAATTTCTATTTCCTTTACTGTATACTGCAAAAAATACACATCAAGAGTAGGGGGGGGATGGGCTTCCCTGGTGGCGCAGTGGTTGAGAGTCCGCCTGCCGATGCAGGGGACACGGGTTCGTGCCCCGATCCCGGAAGATCCCACATGCCGCGGAGCGGCTGGGCCCGCGAGCCATGGCCGCAGAGCCTGTGTGTCCGGAGCCTGTGCTCCGCAACGGGAGAGGCCACAGCAGTGAGAGGCCCGCGTACAGCAAAAAAAAAAAAAAAAAAAGAGTAGGGGGGAAGCCATTCGCAGCAACGTGGATGGACCTAGAGATGATCATACACTAAGTGAAGTAAGCAGACAGAGAAAGACAAATAGCATATGATATCACTTATTTGTGGAACCTATACAAAGGAACTTATATACAAAACAGAAATAGACCCACAGACATAGAAAACAAATTTTTGCTACCAAAGGGGAAAGCAGGGAGAGGGATAAATTAGGAGTTTGGGATTAACATATACACACTACTATATATAAAATAGATAACCAACAAAGACCTACAGTACAGCACAGTGAACTCTACTCAATATTTCGTAATAACCTATAACGGAGAAGAAGCTGAAAAAATAGATATATATGTATGTATAACTGAATCACTTTGCTGTATACCTGAAACTAACACGTAAATCAACTATACTTCAATAAAAATTAATTAATTAAAAAAAAAGAGTAGAGGGAAAAACTTTTACTTTGTGTTTTCCCGGTTGCCAGAGGCTTTATGTTCTTTTTCCAATTATAAAAAGTCTCTGTTTTAAATTCTAGCTGATCGGGTCGTCCCTGAAACACATTACCTCAAGCTGCTGACCTTTGGAAAGCAAATGAGAGACCATGTGGAGATGTGATCCGGCTCCAGCTTCAGTGAGGGTGATCCACCCCCAGTTACAGCCCCGCCCTGGGCAGGGGGGTTGCTGGGTCCGACACATGGAGGGGACACCGGAGCAGGTCTGAAGCTGATGTTCCAGGAAGGAGGCCTGGGACTTCCCTGGCAATCTCCGCCAAGCTCGCGGAGGATGTTTGTGCCATGTCTAAACATGGACTGCAGATTGAACATGACCCAAGCAGGTCACTTTCCCTGCAGTTTTAAAAACAAACTCAATCCAAGACTTAACATGGTTCAAATCAGCTGGATCAGGGGGCCTCTCGGCTTGAGAGAGGCTCCAGCCACTTCTAATTTGGTTTTAGAATATGAAGAAATATCAAATTGGTATTCAAAATCGTGATATATTTTAAATATTTAGATAACACTTTCAACACATTTGCATTTGTAATAGTGCTATCCTAAAGATGACTACAGAAATATATATACATATATATGGATGGAGATACATATATTTCCTTTTTGGAATGTATAGATATATTTTAAATTCAGGATAAAGGATAAGTTTATTTTATTTTTTTGCTTTTTGTTTTTGGCTGTGCCACGCAGCTTGCTTTAAAGCAAGAGCTCCAATTGTTTATTTGAAAAAATACAGTAAATACACAGGGAAATTTTTACACATATTGTGTAATAGTCTCTATATATCTGCTCATGGTATACCACAGGTGTACTGGTTTGATAAAGGAAGACACATTCAGGGTAATACGATAAGCATTTTTTTTTTTGATCCTTCTTTTCATCTCTGACTCACGGAGGCCCTTGTATGGAGATGGAGCTCTTGGAGAATGCACAACCTGGACACCTGCCCAGGGCAGGCCCTGCTAGGAGACAGCAAGAGCTGCAGGGGTGGAGCCTGTGACTCGGCATCAAAGGACTCAGGTTGGAATTGAAGCACTGCTCTTTCTTGTGTGACTCTGAGCCTATATCCTCCACAGCGAGATGGAGATAGTCGTAGAGCCTGCACAGGTTTGTGGGGAAGGTAAACTGAGGTCATGCGCAGAATGGCTTAGCACAAGATTTAGCACAAAAGTTGGTCAAATGTTTACTTCCTTGGACCATCTCCCTCTGGCTGGACGTGAGGATTATGTGGGATGATATATGTGAAAACAAATGTTGGTTATAATTAGAAATGGGCAACAGGGACCCGGAATCTGTGTCAAGACAGCATGTCTGTGTGTAAGATGGTGGTGGCAGGGGGTTTTTGCACTGCCTCTCAATTTCCAGCACAGGGATGCTAGCCCTCAAATGCTAGGATATTTTTTTTAGCTTCCTTCTGAGCTCCCCTGACCTTTTGGCAGTTCCCAGATCTAGCTAGCTTCTTAGAATGCTTCTGGAAATGCAGAGGAGCACAGGAAAGGAGCAGGCCTATGGGCAAGGAACTACAGGTCGCAGCTCCTGACACTCAAGCAATACTTCTGGGCTGCATCCAGAGGCTCAGCAAGGCCTGGCCTCTTCCCTCCGACCTTCCCTCCCCTTTTTTTTTTTTTTTTTCTGTATGTGGGCCTCTCACTGTTGTGGCCTCTCCCGTTGCGGAGCACAGGCTCCGGACGCGCAGGCCCAGCGGCCATGGCTCACGGGCCCAGCCGCTCCGTGGCATGTGGGATCCTCCCGGACCGGGGCACGAACCTGCGTCCCCTGCATCGGCAGGCGGACTCTCAACCACTGCGCCACCAGGGAAGCCCCCTCCCTTCTTTTATGCTCCAGCCACCCTGGCCTTTCTTTTGTCCCTAAAACACGTCAAGCTGAGTCTTGGTCAAGGTGTATTCCTGCTCCTTCCTTTGCCCTTGGTTCCCTCCTCCTAGAACATTCTGACCCAGATCTCCACAAGGCTGGCTCCCCCTCCTCATCTAAGTCTCAGCTAAGCTACCTGCTGCAAGGAAGGCCTCTCCTAACCCCCAGAGCTAAAGCATCCACCCCTCAACCCCTGCTCACTCTCTGTCCTATTGTGCTGTTTTATTTTCTTTACAGCACTTGTCATCATCTGAAATTGTCTTATCTGTGTATAGGTTATTTGATACCCTACAGAAGCAAGAGCTCGCCTAACGTGTCCAAACTGAACCCCCAGAGTCTGCACATTCAAGAAATACTTGTTAAATGAATGAATGAGTGAAATCCTTCATGGCATCTTCATAGCTGAATGGATAGCTTCCTCCTGGGTGATCCATGGCAGTTTATTTACTCCTGTATGCAGTACTCTTCCTGGTTGTGGTGGTCCGATACATCAGTGGTCTCCAATGAACATCAGCCCCTTTGTGGTCCCTCAAGTGTAAATTCCGGGATTGGCCATGTGACTTGCTTTGGCCAATGGTATGGTAGCAAGTGTGCTGGGCAGAGCCTTGATAAGTACTTGAATGCTGGGGTCTGTCCTCTTGGGACACTGTCTCTTAAGGTCTTGAGTTACTCTGTAAAGAGGTCCAGCTACCATGATGAAGAGAAGAGACCACACAGAGGGACGAGTGAGCCCAGCCAGCCCCCTTTTCCAGCCATCCCAGCTGAAGCCCTAGAAATGTGAGAGAAGATGCTCTCTTACTCACCTTCCACCACAGGAGATACCAGGTAGGGTGGAAGAACCACCCAGCTGAGCCCAGCCCAGAGTGCAGAGCCAGGAGAAATATGACATCACTTTAAAAATAAGCTTGACTTGCTTACTTCAGCAGTAAGTAGCTGAAACACCAGCTTACCTTCCATTATGAATGGTCGTGTGTGAGTCTATGACCCAGAGCCCAAGGCAAAGGGCTGCAACATAGCTCCCTTTGTCTTCCGCACTTTGCCCGGCATCCCACACAAATTAAAGTCAACAGTTCCTTCAGAAGTTTATTGAACTCCTCTCCAAGCTAGTCTCTGTGCTGCTTGTGTGTGTGATGGACAGGGTGCCCGTCATTTTCTCCGTGATCTTTAAGGCCATCCCAGAGGTGTCAGTAGGGTCGTTTCCCGGCTTGTCCTTGGTCACAGACTTGTGAAGGGCTGCAGCAGCTGGGCCAGCAGGGGTGAGCTTCGTGCAGACTCTGCAGCTGGGTCACTGCCCTCTGCCTGGGCCTTACGTCCCGCACTCTTTCCCTCAGCAACAATTGCTCTCTGGGAGAGAGAGAGAATGGGGTAGGTCTGCCTAAACTTGGAGTTCATTCATGTCTTAAAAAACAAGAAACAGGGCCTCCCTGGTGGCGCAGTGGTTGAGAGTCCGCCTGCCGATGCAGGGGACACGGGTTCGTGCCCCGGTCCGGGAAGATCCCACATGCCGCGGAGCGGCTGGGCCCGTGAGCCATGGCCGCTGGGCCTGCTCATCCGGAGCCTGTGCTCCGCAACGGGAGAGGCCACAACAGTGAGAGGCCCGCATACCGCAAAAAGAAAAAAAAAAAAAAAAAAAAAAAAACAAGAAACAAACTCTACTCTATACTGCCCCAAACCTATGTTTAATTAGAAAGTCTTATTTCTTCATTTCTTTTTCCCTCTTGGACGAATTAAGTAAATCCAGAGTGATGACACAGTTTTTCTCAGGTAGATTAGAAGCTATGATTGGTGATTTGAAAGTTAAAAAATTAATTTTACAGTTAAAAATAAATACATTAAAAAAATTTAAGGGAGGAAGTGGGGGTTCTTTTACCCCCAAACTTTTTATTATTAAAAAAAGTCGAATATTCAGACTTAAAAGATGCAACAATTGTCATTAAATTGCCATATTCACTTTATATGTGAATGTGTGTGTGTGTGTGTGTTTTCCTCAAAGATTTGGAGGAAACTTCAATTCTCCAAACCACCACAGCATCATCACACCTAAAAAAAGTAACCTCATGAGACAGTCTTCGAACACAGGGCTTGGGGGAAAGAGATAACACCTTTGTCTTCGCTTCTTACCTGAGAGCACAGGCTAGTTGGCCAGGGTGCTGGGCCAAGTGTGGGAGAAGGGAACGAGAGGGCTTTCTGATCCTCAAAGGCCGGGCAAAGGCGTGGACTTGGCGCCCTTCAAAGTTGTGTTTAAAACCATTTATGCGGGGGCTTCCCTGGTGGCGCAGTGGTTGAGAGTCCGCCTGCCGATGCAGGGGACACGGGTTCGTGCCCCGGTCTGGGAAGATCCCACATGCCGCGGAGCGGCTGGGTCCGTGAGCCATGGCCGCTGAGCCTGCGCATCCGGAGCCTGTGCTCCGCAACGGGAGAGGCCACAGCAGTGAGAAGCCCGCGTACCGCAAAAAAAAAAAAAAAAAAACCATTTATGCGAGCGCCCCAGCTCCTGGATTCTGAGCCCGCCTGAGTAACTGCCTTTGCGTTAGCAAGCTCCGGGCTAGCTCACCCATCAGCAGTGTGGAAATGGCATGAAAGATAGAACTGAGTGGGTCTCCGAGAGACGAAACAAACTGTAGCCACAAGTCAAGCACGTGCGGGAAACAGAAAAGATTCAGTGCAAACAATTTCTGCTGTGAATGAACCCAGGTCTTCCCAGCGGGGAGACCTGGGTGGGGACAGTTGGACTGAGGAAGGACATGAGGCTCAGGCAGGAGGAAATTCCTGGTTGTGTTAACTGAGTACGGAATGTGCTGGAGGGGCACCTCGCTCGTCCACCTCTGCTGGCTCGGGGGTGGGGGGGTGCCACAGGGGATGCTTCCTGGCCTGGAAGGTTTTTGCAGAAGCCCTCTGTGCCTCCTCTGCAGCCCTATCTCCATTCCTCCACCCCTCTGGCTCCATCTCCCTCACAGACTGTTTTTCTTTATCTGAGTCCCTAAACGTCCTCATCCCTGTAATGCAGAGGCGATATCTGCTTGCAGGGCAGTTCTCGGGCAGGGCCACATGGGGTGGGGTGGGGTGGGTGACCATGGCTGGCACATTGTCAGGCACCTTAGAACAGGCCTTAAGTAAATGGTGTCTGAGTCATTTCCTGGGGAACCCCCGCCTTGCTCACGGCTGGGTCCAGCCAATGGGAGATGCCAGTGGGGACTGGGCAGGCAGGAGGAAGGAGAAACCAGGGTTCTTCTCCTCTTCTCCCTGGCAGGGGGTAGGGTGGGAGCTGACCCTCCTCTGTCGTCTGGCACCTGCCGACAGCTCTCCCTCTGTGCCCCAGCGCCCAGCAGGCAGCCCCACACCTGAGTCAGCCTCTGGGCTCAGGCAACACCACCCCTTGTCCTGGGGCAGCAGAAGTCTCCCCGTTGCTGCTGCTGGTTTCTGGGTTCCCTGCCTCCTGCGTGGCTTCCCAGCTCTTCAATCACCTGGGAGACCAACTCCTTGTATTAAATTCTGTCAGTTCGAAATACCTACAGTGGTTTCAGTTTTCCTGGCTGGACCCTGGCTGGTACACATGGTAAGTGTTCAGATCAAGTATGCAGTAAAGGGATAACTCAGCAGGCTTGGGTAGCCCAAACCCCGCACATTCCATGGAAAGCACTGCCCTTGACTGGCTCCTGGGAGTTAACCTATAGACTCTTGGTATATCCCGCCTGGTAAGAGTACCTTTGTGTACCTGGAGTCTGGGGCCACGCCAGACAGCTAATGCTAACAATGCGATTTATGGTGAATGCTTATTTTTATTTGCCTGGGGCCTTGGGCCACACTGTTTTAGTTCGACGTGGTTGGGGGGTGGTAGTGGAGACCAAATACCTGTGGTCAGTCATGGGGTTGCTCCCTGCCTACGAGACTGGCCCTCCAAAAAAACCTCAAACTCTGAGGCTCAGATGAACTTCCCTGGTTGGCCACGTTTTGTGCATATTGTCACACATGGTCGCTGGGAAAACTAAGTGCTGTCTGCAGGTCTCCTCTGGGTGAGGACACCCAGACACTCTCACTTGGTTGCCCCTGGACCCCGCTCTGTACATTTTTTCCTTTGCTGATTTTATAAATCTAGTTATTTATTTTTGGCTGCGTTGGGTCTTCGTCGCTGCGCGTGGGCTTTCTCTACTTGCGGCACGTGGGGGTTACTTTTCATTGCGGTGCACAGGCTTCTCGCTGCAGTGGCTTCTCTTGTTGCGGAGCACGGGCTCTAGGCGTGCTCCATACGTCAATAGGCATCTATTGAACTCTTCGACTAAGTGACCACTTGCTAGCCAGGGAGTGACCAGAGTAGTTTTGTGTGGGTGAGGCCACTCTAGCTGCAGAGTGAGGGAGAACCAGGAGTAAAACAGGGCGGAGGCAACTGCAGAAGCCCAGAGAGACAGGCTGGCGTGTGGACCAGGGGGGCTCAGTAGTTGTGGTGCACAGGCTTAGTTGCTCCACCGCACGTGAGATCTTCCTGGACCAGGGCTCGAACCCGTGTCTCCTGCATTGACAAGCGGATTCTTAACCACTGCACCGCCACTTCCAAGGTCCCTCCTTTGCTGATTTTTATCTCTATTCTTCTGCTATAATGAACTGTAACCACGAGTTTAACAGTTTTTCTGAGTTGTATGAGTCCTCCTAGCAAATCACTGAAGCTGAGGGTGGTCCTGGAGACCCCCAACACACTAATTAAACAGGAAACTTTGTTCTTCCCAGAGACAAAATGTCTAGGGTCCCCAGAACTTAAGTAACTTAACTGAACTGGATGCAGGTTCCACTTGACTCCAAAGGCCTGGCCCCCATCACCACACACCATGTACTGCCTCTGGTAAGGACGGAGCAGGGAGTGAGGACTGTGGAAGCAGGAAGACCACTTGACTGAGGAGCTCAAGTAGGGACGGCTGAGGCCCCTCCTGACTCCAACAACTCATAAATCCATAAGCCAATAGGCATCTATTGAACTCTTCGACTAAGCGACAATTTGCTAGCCAGGGAGTGACTGGAGAAGGTTCGTGTAGGTGAGGCCACTGGAGCTGCAGAGCGAGGAAGGACCAGGAGTGAAACAGGGCGGAGGTGACTGCAGAAGCCCAGACAGACAGGCTGGCGCGTGGACCGGGGGTGGCAGTGGGGAGAGAGAGGCAGGGTGGATTCAAGCCACCACGGGAAATGGCTGTTGGGCCTCTCCACTGGGAATCCCCCCCTTCCCCAAACCGGTGGCGTTCCCGGCTTCAGCACTGCGGTAGGTGATACAGGATAATTAGAGTGAGAAACACAGCATCCTCTGGTTCCTTCCTTCCCCTTGCTTCACTCACCCCAGCACACCATGTCATGTCTACTTCTGAAATAGATCTGCGAGGGCCCTCTTTTCTCTCTCTCCACCTCCACCACCAAAGTCCAGACCGGCACCCCCTTTGCCTCTGCACCACCCGCTCTGTCCCGGGATGCTTGCCTGGCTAGTTCCTTCTCATCCCTCTGGCTTCGTGCAAGACGTGGCTCCTCAGAGAAGCTTTCCCTGCCCACCAGGGAGAGGAGGCCACGCTGTCCTCTCCTCCAGCCTCCTCTTTTGTTCTCATTTACAACTTTTCTCACTTTCTCCGACAATCACAGCTAGGACCTGTTGAGAATTTACTGTGTGCCAGACACTGCTCGAAGCATATTACTTCATGTTAGTTCACTTGGTCCTCATTCACCCAATTCCATTTTAAATTAACTTTACAACTAAGGAAACAAGTTTAAAACTACCGCCTCAACAAGCCTGCGGGCACGAGGAGGGCAGGGAGCCTGCCTGTCCAGGTTATCGCTGATCCAGAAGCCACGAACACAGCCTGGTCCATAAGCAGGAACTCTGGATGTATTTGCTGGAGAGAGAGAGAAGCACGCGGATGGACTGGATGTGGGGACGGGGGAAGGGAGGTGTTGAGGATGGATCTCGGTCTCTGGGTGAGGCAACTGGGTGGTACCCTTGGCAGAGGTGCGGAGGTCTGCCGGGTGAGCTGCTGTGCAAACCCCGTGCAAAGCCCTCTCTGAACGTGGGCTGGACCTGATTACTTGATTCTACCAAGTAGGACATGACAAAAGTGATGTGAGGTCACATCTGTAGCTAGATTACAAAAAATTCTGACTTCCATCTCACTAGGAGACTCGCTCTATTGCCCTCCTGGTTTGCACACTCTAAGGAAGTGAGCCGACATGTGGAGAGGACCGCATGGCAAGGGGCCGAGGGCAGCGTCTGGCCAAAGCCATTGAACGACAGAGGCCCTCGGGCCAGTGGCACACAAGGAACTGAATCCTGCCAACAGTGATGCAATTTTGGAAGACCTTTCCCCAGCCTTCAGATGAGACCCCAGCCCCTGTGCAGCCTCGTGAGAGAGCCTGAAGCACAGGACCCGGCTGAGCTGGGCCCAGATTCCTAGCCACACAAACTGTGAGATAAGAAGTAGATGTTTTTTTATTTTTTATTGTGGCAAAAAGCACGTAGCATAAAATTTACCATCTTAGCCATTTGAAGTGTCCTGTTCCGTACTGTTAACTACATGCATGTCGCCCCAGGGCTGAACTTCCTGGGGGTTGCCAAGTCACAGGCCCTTTACAAGCTGCACCAGGGTCACCCTCCAGGGGAATGCCAGTACCAGGCCCCTGCACATGAAATGTGTCCCCGCCTTAGTCACACAGTGTGACTTGTGTACACTCCACGATACCATGCGTGTGTATTTTAGCTGTTCATGCAAAGGCAGACTTGCTCTGGGGCCTTTCTGACTACAAAATCCGCAGAACCACGTACAAGGTTGGTGGGCCCCGTGGGCTGGGTGTAGGGCTCGGAGAGCTCAGCACAGGCACCCCTGTTGGTTCACTGAGCTGTCACTATTCTGTCACTGTCCTCCAGTCTGCTGGCGGGTGGAGATGTGCTCAACCCTTTCTATTCACTGTCACCCGCTCCTGGTGAGTCACTAATAAACAATCCAGCCCCGCCACCCCTCCTGGAGGGTGGGAGCCTGCAGAGGACTGCTTCTCCTCCTACTTGGCAGTGACAGGAAAACTGTCTCTGGGGAACCTCGAAGCTTTGCTGCAGGCCTATCAGGCTTACAGCCACACACCCAGAGAAGAGCAGGATGGGTGTTAATTCTGTTGCTTGGGAACTGAGAAGCCACAAGAAGCTGAGTTGCCTGACACGCCCAGTCCGGGGCTCTCTCACCACACAAAAAGAACACCCTGCATTTGCGTGCCGAGCGGACACTGATTGGACTGCAGATGTTACGTTTTTCTTCTCAGTGAACCAGCAGTGATCAACGTGAAGGAATGTCTTATTGTAGAAAAGGAATCAACATGGGATCGCTCAGAGCAGGGCTGGAGTCTGGGCTCTGTCATTCATTCATCCCACTGCTATTTACTGACCACTTATTATGTGCCAGATGTCAGGAATATGCCAGACAAGGAGCTGCCTTAGCAGCTGAAGGTGGAGAGATGACAGTAAACAAGTGTGATGGTTAACTTTATGTGTCAACTTGACTGGGCCATGGGGCACCCAGATATCTGGTCAAACATTACCCTGGGTATTTCTGTGAGGGTGTTTTTGGATGAGATTACATTTAAACCACTAGACTGAGTAAAGCAAACTGCCCTCCCCAATGTGGGTGGGCCTCACCCAAACAGCTGAGGGCCTGAGTAAAACAAACAAACAAAAAAAACTGAATGAGAGGGAACTAAACCTGCCTAACGGCCTTTCAAACTAAGATATCAGCTTTTTTCCTGCCTTTGGACTCAAACTGAAACATCAGCTCTTCCTGAGTCTTGAGTCTGCCAGTCTTCAGACAGAAACCACTACTCAGCTCTCCTACTCCTCAGCCCTTTGGACTCGGACCAGAACTTAATCATTGGCTCTGCTGGGGCTCACAGTGCCGACTCACCCTGCAGGTCTCAGGACCTGCCCACTCCCATAACTGCATGAGGCAATTCCTTACAGTAAATCTCCACCTCTCTGTCTCTCTGCCTCTATATATACACACACACACAAACATACACATCCTACTATTTCTGTCTTTTTGGAGAATCTTGACTAATACGACAGGCCAACAAATGATCAATTCGGACAGTGATAAATTGCCATGAAGAAAATAAAACAAGATCGTGGAAAAGAGAGGCGGTGGTACTTTAGCCACAGAAGTCAGGAACGCCTCTCTGAGCAGGTGGCCTTTCAGCTGACCACAGCAGGAGAGCAACAGGCACATAAAAGCTGTGGGGGACTGGCTGGGCAGAGGCCTTGCCCACAGGGCAGGGTCATGGAGAGCTGGAGGAACAAGAAGAATCCCAGAGAGGCTGGAGGGGACCATGGCAGGAGAGTGAGGCAGGATGCAGGGTGTTAGGGCCTCACAGGCCACGGGGAGGAGTCTGGATTTTATTCCCAGTGTGAAGGGAATCCTCTGGAAGCTTTTCTACATTTTTTTTGGGGGGTGGGGGGGACCGCACCTCACAGCATGCAGGATCTTAGTTCCCTGACCAGGGATTGAACCCGTGCCCCCCGCAGTGGAAGCACGGAGTCTTAACCATTGGACCACCAGGGAAGTCCTGGAAGCTTTTAAGAAGTTGTTAACCCTCTGGCTGCTTTGTGTCCCTAGCTTGCTGTGTGATCTTGAGCAAATGAATGTACCTCTCTGAGCTTCAGTTTTTGCTGGTGTTGTTGTGACGATCAAATGAGATAGCGTGAGAGAATGAGTTAGCATTCCGTCTGGCGCAAAGAAGCGGCTGTGGAAATGTCAGTTTCTTTTGCTGGTTGTTCAACGGGGGCACTGATTGGTAAATGCTGACACTAGAACTAGCTGGGGAAGTAAAACTGACATGAACTTTCTGGAAACGGGGGCAAAATGTATACCAGAGATGTTTATCACAATGTCGTTTACGTGTGGAGAAACTGGAAACAGCTAAATGCCTGAGAGGAAGAAGCTTTGGTGCATTAAAACTAGAGGTGTGGGGACTTCCCTGGTGGTCCAGTGGTAAAGAATCCACCTTGCAATGCAGGAGACACAGGTTCGATCCCTGGTCAGGGAACTAAGATCCCACGTGCCGCAGGGCAACTAAGCCCATGCGCCACAGCTACTGAGCTCGGGTGCCTCAACGAGAGAGCTCACGTGCCACAAACTACAGAGCCCACGCGTTCTGGAACCCCCGCACCACAACTACAGAGCCCACGCGCCCTGAAGCCTGCACGCCACAACTAGAGAAGAGAAACCCGCATGCCACAACTAGAGAGAAGCCCACGCACCACAACTAAGACCCGACGCAGCCAAAAATAAATAAAATTTAAAAATAATAAATACATCTTTAAAAAAAAAAAACTTGCAGTCAGACAGACTTGGGTTCAAACTTTGGCTCTTCCGCTGCCTCCCCCAGGCAACTTTTGTCAAATCATCAAATTCTGTCAGCTTCAGTGAACTTGGAAAATGGAGATTGTGAGAATTAAATTAGAAAGCTCGTGCAGCCCATAACACAGTACCTGGCACCTGTCAGAGACAATGGGGGAAATGCAAGTACCAAGGTTACCTTTATTTTTTTTAATTAATTTATTTTTTACTTTATTTATTTTTGGCTGTGTTGGGTCTTCGTTGCTGTGCACGGGCTTTCTCTAGTTGCAGTGAGTGGGGGCTACTCCTCATTGCAGTGTGTGTGCTTACTGCAGTGGCTTCTCTTGCTGCGGAGCACAGGCTCTAGGTGCACAGGCTTCAGTAGTTGTGGCATGCGGGCTCAGTAGTTGTGGCTCGCGGGCTCAGTAGTTGTGGTGCATGGGCTTAGTTGCTCCGCAGCATGTGGGATCTTCCCAGACCAGGGCACGAACCCGTGTCCCCTGCATTGGCAGGTGGATTCTTAACCACTGCGCCACCAGGGAAGCCTGATTTAATTCAATTCTAATTAAAATCCCATGGTTTGGGGCTTCCCTGGTGGCGCAGTGGTTGAGAGTCCGCCTGCCGATGCAGGGGACACGGGTTCGTGCCCCGGTCCGGGAAGATCCCACATGCCGCGGAGCGGCTGGGCCCGTGAGCCGTGGCCGCTGAGCCTGAGCGTCCGGAGCCTGTGCTCCGCAATGGGAGAGGCCACAACAGTGAGAGGCCCGCGTACCACAAAAAAAAAAAAAAAAAAATCCCATGGTTTGTCTATGGAACAAGCAGAGGCAAGACATGCTCTGAGAATAAGATGGAAGGACTCGCCTTCCTAGATACTAACATCAACGCTTATCCTGACTATGATGATTAACGCAGTACAGAATTGACACAGGGATAGACAGACTGACAATGATACAGAATAGGAAGCCCAGAAACAGACGCACAGAGATGGCCTTTGATAGATAACATACAAACAGAATATAAATGGAAGTTTGATATGGGGCAAAAATGGCATTGCAAATCAGTATGGAAAGAAAGGATTATTCAATAAAATGTTAGGCAATTGATTATCCAAATGGAAAAAAATGAAATTGACTCCTTACCTCACACCATACAAAAAAAAATTTATGACTTAAGTCAGAACTTAAATGTGAAAGGCAAATTTAAAATCTTTGGAAGATAATATAAAACTGTGCTGTCCGATACAGCTCAATATAAAAAAACCAAACAACTCAATCAAAATATGGGCAGAAGACCTAAATAGACATTTCTACAAAGAAGATACCCAGATGGCCAACAGGCACATGAAAAGATGCTCAACATTGCTAATCGTTAGAGAAATGCAAATCAAAACCACAGTGAGGTATCACCTCACACCAGTCAGAATGGCCATCATCAAAAAGTTTACAAATAATAAATTCTGGAGAGGATGTGGAGAAAAAGGAACTCTCCTACAGTGTGGGTAGGAATGTAAATTGGTGTAACCACTATAGAGAACAGTATGCAGGTTCCTTAAAAAAAATAAAAAATAAAAATAGAACTACCATATGATCCAGCAATACCCATCCTGAGCATATATCAGGAAAAGACGAAAACTCTAATTCAAAAAGATACTTGCGGGTCTTCCCTGGTGGCACAATGGTTAAGAATCCGCCTGCCAATGCAGGGGACACGGGTTCAAGCCCTGGTCCGGGAAGATCCCACATTCAGAGCAACTAAGCCCGTGCACCACAACTAGTGAGCCTGCGCTCTACAGCCCGAGAGCCACAACTACTGAGCCCACACACCACAACTACTGAAGCCCACGCTCCTAGAGCCCGTGCTCCGCAGCAAGAGAAGCCACTGCAATGAGAAGCCCACTAGAATGGCTATAATCAAAAAGTCAATAAATGTTACTGAGGATGTGGAGAAATTGGAAACTTCAATACACTGCTAGTGGGAAAATAAAGTGGGGCAGATGCTTTGGAAACCAGGCAGTTTTGCAAAAAGTTAAACAGGGTTATCATATGACCAGCATTTCTACTCTTATATGCTCAAGAGAAATGAAAACATGTGTCACACAAAAGCTTGTACACCAGTATTCACAGCAGCATTATTCACAAGAGTCAAAAAGTGGAAACAGCCCAAGTGTCCATTAACTGATGAATGTTAAATAAACAAAATGTGTGTGTGTGTGTATATATATATATATATATATATATTCATAAATGCAATATAATTCAGCAATAAAAAAGAATGAAATACTGATTGATGCTGTGACATGAACCTTGAAAACACTATGCTAAGTGAAAGAAGCAGACACACAAAAGGCCACATTGTATGACTCTATTTACATGAAATACCCAGAACAGGCAAATCCACAGAGACAGAAAGTAGATCAATGGCTGGGGCGGGGAGTGAGGGATGGTGAATGACTAGTAATGGAGACAGATTTCTCCATTCAGGATTCTCCATGAGAATGTTCTGGAAGTAGTGGTGATGCAGGCTCAACTGTTTGTTTGTTTGTTTTTGCGGCACGTGGGCCCCTCACCGCTGTGGCCCCTCCCATTGCGGAGCACAGGCTCTGGACGCGCAGGCCCAGGGGCCATGGCTCCGCGGCATGCGGGATCCTTCCGGACCGGGGCACGAACCTGCGTCCCCTGCATCGGCAGGTGGACTCTCAACCACTGCGCCACCAGGGAAGCCCTCAGCTGTTTGAATATACTAAGAACCATTGAAGTGTACACTTAAAAAGGGTGAATTTTAAGGTATGTGGATTATATCTCAATTTTTCAAAACGAGTAAAGTTAATAAAAAAAAATACCACAAGCAGGATATTGATATTGGTACAACCTACTAATCTTATTCAGATTCCCTAATTTCTCCTGTACTTTCAGTATCCTGTGTTTCTACAAAGGACTCAGCAAGTATCATGAAGAATGTATATTACAGGGACTTCCCTAGTGGTCCATTGGGTAAGACTCCGCACTCCCAGGGCAGGGGGCCCCGGGTCCAAAATAAATAATAACTAAAAATTTTTTTAAAAAGGAATGAAGTACTGATACATGCTGTAATATGGATAAACCTTGCAAATATTTCTTTAAAAAAGAATGTATATTACAGTTAAAAAATAATAAAAACCCTACAATTACGTATTAGCTTATACAGAAAGCTGGACTCACAACCCACAATTCTCATTATAAAAATGAGGTATTATAAAAATTGCTCTTGGTATATAGTTCTATAGAATTAATATCATAATATAAAAGGATATTTATCTCAACACACTTTATCTGTACTTCACGGTCTTAACACAACAACGAAAAACTCTGGGGTCCTTTTCTGGCTTTTAACCATGAGGCATACTTATTTCACCTTAATTATGAACACTTTTACACCCTGCTTTTCCCTTTTAACGTCTCATTTTGTTTAAGAAGTTTGGATACTGCCTCCCAAGTCCTCAGAAATATCCCTTTATAAGGTTGTGGAATATTTCATCCGATGGATGCACCACAATCCCCTTAATCATCCCCTTACTGCTGGGCATTTAGGGTGTTTCCAGTTATCTTGCTGCAAACTGCTGCAGTGAGCAACTTGATTCTCTTCCTTTGGATGATTTCCTCCGGATAAGGAAGGGGTGGGGTTACTGGTTGAAGATTTTGCACATCTTTCTGGCTCTTGACAATTTCACATTGGCGCAAGACCCCCGCCCCCACGGCCCCGGGCCCCAGCTTCTGCAAAGCCGGACTGCAGAGGCGGGCCCCTGCGCATCGGGGTCCCAGCGCGTTGCGGTCCACGCTCCCCGCACCTTGGGCACCGCCCGCGCCCTGGCTTACCTGGACTCCTCCCCTCGGGCCAGGGGACTCCGTCTCGGTGTCGCGCAAGTCCTCACCTTGGCCTCGGGGTGTCTTCCCAGGTCCGTGGAGGTAACCCTGGGCGACGTCCGTCTCTCCTTCGCGTCCTTTCCCTCCCCCAGCGCCAGGCGGCGCATCCAGTAGGTGCTCGATAAATACCCACAGATTTAAAGAGCAAGTTGACGTTGCCGCGCCGACCTTTCACTCTAGTCATATCCCTGAAAGTTAACCAAGTACCAAGCAGTTCGCACCCGGAGCGGATGTGAGGGGGGTGGGCAGAGTTGAACTGTAGGAGCCCATTGATGCAACAATTGTCTGAGCACCTACTGTATGTCAACATCATCCACCGCAGGGAATAAAAGACAGTCAAAGCGGTAAAGTAAGAATGTAGTTAGTGTGTCAGACGGCGATTCGAGGTAGGCAGAGAAATCCGGCAGGCGAGGGGCTGAAGTGAGTCGATGCTGGCGGGCCTCTGGGAGGAGGTGACCAGAAGAGGTAGCACCTCGGAGGTGGGCGGCTGCTCGGGCCAGCGTGCTAGGGCCTCGCCTCCGAAAGCACGTTCAAACCCCCGCCACAGGCAGTGAGGCGGGAACGAATGTACCGAGAGGACGGCGTAAGGCGCCGAATTAAGCCCCGGCCCCTCCCGGCAGGGACGGGGTTAATGCCTCACGGGGCGAAGCGTCCCGGGTGTGCGCATGCGCGGAGCGTGGAGTGCGCCTGCGCACAGAGCCGGGCGACGTGGCCGACCGGAAGTGGCTCATGCGGAACCTCCGGAGGACCACCGTCGTCAGTCGGTCAGTCCTGCGCTAGGTGCTGGTTCGCGCCCCCGCTGGCACCACCATGCTGAAGAAATTTGACAAGAAGGACGAGGAATCGGGTGAGGGGGGCGAGGCCTGGGGGAGGCCGGACCACTGCCCAGGCTCTCGGCGCCCTCCCCGGAGGCCTCTGTCCTGACTCGAGGCCCCGGGAGGGACGGGGGCTTGTGCGAGGGGCTGCCGCCGGTCAGTGGCAAGCTCTGGAGAGCCCGAGCAGGCTCCACTGCCCCTCACTCGTAAGCTCGGACCGCGATTCGCTGGGTGACCTTGGGCGGGTCGCACGCCTCTCTGTGCCTCAGTTTCCCCATCTGTCAGGGGAGGGGGCCGCGCGCGATGCTCTTGTGGGGATTCGCTGGGGCTGCGTCGGTGCTGACCAGACTGGGGAGCACAGTGTCCCGTGGCTGAGAACCCTGACTCTCATGCATTTACCCAGTAAATATATATTGAGCGCTTACTGCATGCCAGGCTGTACTGTGCCCTGACACTGCAGTAGAACAAGTGAGACGTTCAGTGCTCGAGCCGGGAATATTAGAGTGGTCGCGACGTAGTGGAAACAGACGTCAGTCAGATACTGAGGTGTGTAACTAATTACATGTGTGATATCTGCCAAGCACAGACCCTAGTCACTGGAAGTGGTGGTCCCGCACGTAGTAGGAACTCAGTTAAGTACCAGCTGCATAAATGAATGCAAGCCGTGACACTCTGAGAGGCACACAAGGACTGTACCAGGGCTACTGGGTGACTGTGAGTCAGTGGCTTGGGATGGAGGGAGCTCCCCTTGCAGGAGGATGGCTGGATCTACTGGCAGGTTGTAGAGCTTTGGTTGTCGTTCAGAGGAGTTGGAGCTTGACTAGGTCGCGCACTGGGACATGTTTCCCTTGGCTACGTCTGAGAGAGTTCCGAAATTCAGGGTCCCAGCCTGTGCTCAGTCCTGCCTGTTCTCTGACTGTAGGTGGAGGCTCCAACCCGTTCCAGCACCTTGAGAAGAGCGCAGTGCTCCAGGAGGCAAGTGTCGTTTGCTCCCGTCTCTTCCATCACGAGTGTTCCTGGTCGGCGTGTGGGCGCGTTCAGAGTGCTGGTTTAAAGGACAGCAGGGGAGAGACCTGCTCCTGGAAAGGCGGGGGCACTTTGTTCCCGGGGAGGGTTCATTAGACCTGTCTTTTTCTTCATCTTCGTTTCTCGTTCTAGTTAATTAATAAGCGTTGCCTGACTATCCGTTAATCACTAAGTCGGCACATCCTCAGCTAATATTCAGGGGAAATTTCAGGAGTTGTTAATAGGTGAAGTAAGAAAAAAGCAAAGCAAGACTCTTTCCTTAGGAAAATAAGGTTGGGCAAGTGTATTTATTTACCCTGGGCCTTCTCGGACCTCGACGTGCTTGAGGGCAGTCAGGGAAGGGAAATAAACTCAGCCAGAAGGTAATATCCTTGGTCGCTTCTTCCTAGGCCCGCGTGTTTAACGAAACTCCTATCAATCCTCGGAAATGTGCCCACATCCTCACCAAGATCCTCTACCTCATAAACCAGGTAACAGGGTGAGGCTTGGGGGTGGGGAAGATGGTACTGGGGTGTGTTGGGGGGAGGGGCACAGCCCCTGTGTAGTTGTAGCCAGAGGCCCAGCTCTGGGTCCCCTCAGCGTCCCACTCCGATGTGTCGCCCTTGACGGCGCCTCTGCAGGGTCCGAGGATCTGGCCTGGGCTGATCGGGCAGGAAGAGCATTCTGGCCCGTCTGTCCCAAGCTGAGCCTTCTTTCTTGATTAAAACAGGGGGAGCACCTGGGGACCACAGAAGCAACCGAGGCCTTCTTTGCCATGACCAAACTCTTTCAGTCCAACGATGTAAGTGTCCCCACCCCAGCCCTCCTCCAGAGGGAGCAGCTCTGACTGGGTGGTGGGAGGGCCTCCGGTCAGCGAGGCTGCCTCATGCTGCGCCAGGGGTCAGAGGGCTTTTCGCATCTCTTGCCCAGCCCACCCTCCGTCGGATGTGCTACTTGACCATCAAGGAGATGTCCTGCATCGCAGAGGATGTCATCATCGTGACCAGCAGGCGAGTCTTGGTCTCTGAATGGTCCACCGACACAGAGCCCATCTTCTCACGAGCACCAGGCGCTCAGACTTTGGCTTACGCGTTGCCTGTGCCCTTTTTTTTTTTTTTTTTAATTTTTAACTCAGTCCTTCCTTCCTTCCTTCCTTCCTTCCTTCCTTCCTTTTCTTTCTTTTCTTTCGTTTTTTGCTGTGTTGGGTCTTTGTTTCTGTGCGAGGGCTTTCTCTAGTTGCAGCAAGCGGGGGCCACTCTTCATCACGGTGCACGGACCTCTCACTATTGCGGCCTATCTTGTTGCGGAGCACAGGCTCCAGACGTGCAGGCTCAGTAGCTGTGGCTCACAGGCCTAGTTGCTCCCCGGCATGTGGGATCTTCCCAGACCAGGGCTCGACCCCGTGTCCCCTGCATAGGCAGGCAGATTCTCAACCACTGCGCCACCAGGGAAGCCCACCCGTGCCCTTTTCTCCTTTGCTCTCCTGTCTGCCTCGTCTTTCAGTTACCCTGCCCACCAGTGGCGGCCTCCAGGGTGGGCGGTTTCCCTTTTAAATCTCTGGCCTGAACTTAGGCACAGAGCCTTCCTTCCCTTGATTCCTCTCAGTCAACTGAGGCAGCCGGAAGTTTCACAAAGACTCTAGCGAGTACTAAGAGAAAGCCCAGGGAGGATTCACGTAGGGGTATATGTACACGGGGAGCACACGCAGACTCGCTCACTAAGGACTGCTTTGCTCACTGAGTGTTAAGGCTGAAGGATTCAGGGGGCAGAGTGGACGGAAATATAATCCCTGGGCTCAGTTCTCTTACTTCTACTTGCCACAGTTTTGGGGGGGACGTTATACATTCGTGTGTAGGTTCGTTTAGACAATATTTATCGTCTGTCAGCCCCCGTGGAACTCTGGGAATAGAGCAGCAAACACGACAGGCGTGGCCTCTGCAGCCCCAGAATTTACCGAGAAGTAACCCAGCAGACAGGCGTTAGGGAAGCGTGACGGCTGTGAGCGCAGGTCAGGAGGACAGCGAACTTGAATGTGGGTCAGGAAAGGCCTCCTGGAACCATCTGGAGTCCTGAGGGCTGAGTGAGAAGTAGCAGGACAGAGGTGGAGATGAGGGGGGCAGTGCGCCCGGCTGAGGGGACGCAGGTGCCAGGGCCTGGGGTGGAGAGCACGGCTTGTTTGGGGATGTCTCTGTGAGGGGCTGATGGCGATGGCAGCAGGAAGCCTCTGGAAGGTTTCAGTCAGAGCAGGGGAGTGACCCGGTCAGTTTTCAGTTTTATGAAAAACCCTCTGGCTGCTGTGTGGTGTGTGGCGGGGAAGGGTTAGCACAGAGAGGACGCCCGTTAGGAGACGGGCGTGGTGACCCGGGGTGGGCAGGGCAGGGCCGGGGTGGGCAGGCCCGGCCCCTGCGTGAGGCCATCGCCTTGTCCCCGCAGCTTGACGAAGGACATGACTGGGAAGGAAGACAGCTACCGGGGCCCGGCCGTGCGCGCCCTGTGCCAGATCACTGATGTGAGTCCCCCTTGGCCATCTTGGTCGCCATGGGGTCTCACCCTTCACATGCTCAGCTCGTCCCCCGGCTCCTGGGAGGGGTGCGGGGACACAGGACGTGAGCCTGCTTCCTCCCTCCTGGCCGTTCCTCCTCCACACCCTGTCTCCTGCACACCTGAGGGTGGCAGGGACTGACCGCCCACCCCTTGTCCCCACAGAGCACCATGCTACAGGCTATCGAGCGCTACATGAAGCAAGCCATCGTGGACAAGGTGCCCAGCGTCTCCAGCTCTGCTCTGGTGTCTTCCCTGGTGTGTAGCCTCAGCAGGGGCCGGCGGGGCTGGGGGCGGGGGCTGGATTGGGAGGCTGAAGAAACATCAAAGTCGCTTTCCAAAAGAAAAGAAAAGCTTTGTATCCCCAGATCTGAGAGTCGCACCCCCTTCTCAGTAAAGAGCTCCCGGGGAACTCTGGGTCAGTTGAGGGGCCAGTTGGACAGCCTTGACCCATCCTTTGGGGTGACAGATTTTTGGAATTTGAGCCTGGCAGGAAGTCTGCCGGGGCAGGGAGAGTGAGGGTGGGAGCTGTCCCGAGTCTGTGTGCTTCTCAGAGGACCCGGACGACAGAGGGGCCCTGAGCTGTGTCTGAGGAAAGACCCAGAGCCAGCTGAACTGTGGCCAGGCCGGAGCATCCTGCCTGCCCACCCCTCAATGTGCCCTGTGCCCCACAGCACCTGCTCAAGTGCAGCTTCGACGTGGTCAAGCGCTGGGTGAATGAGGCCCAGGAGGCGGCATCCAGTGATAACATCATGGTCCAGGTGAGCAGAGCAGTGACATTGAAGGTACTTAGGCTGGTGGCACTGTCCTGGCCAGACAGCGTGGACTCTTACCACGGAGATCCTGGCGGCCCCTGGCTGGAACAGGCTTTAATCGTTTTGTCGTGTGGGGAGACTTGGGGGGTTTGGGGAAAGAATCCAGGGCACCACGTGCAGGGGGGAGTTGGGTTAGAGGCGTTACTAGCTGGTACCAAAATATCGAGTATTTTGATAACCAGAGCGTTGTTTTGGGGTATGCGACATGGCTGACCTGGCCCAGGCAGGCGGAGGGCCTTTGCCCAGCTGGCTTTGTTAGTGATGCATGGAAGCATCCTGGGGGAGCTTTCATGTGCTGATCTCTTCTTCAGTGACTTCAGCCAGGAATCCCTTTGTTTCCATGAGTCTCAGTTTCCTTGTCTGTAAAACAGGAATGAAAGTCCTTGCCTCACAAAGCCGTGAGGATAAAATGAGAGCCTCTGTGGCCTCTGCCCATCTGGCCCCCCTACCTGCAGCCTCCGTGTGTGGGCGTCTGTTCCCTCCCTCTGTGCCCTTTGTGCTGGGTCTCGTCTCCAGGACCAGCTGTGGCCCCTCAAACCCTTCCCAGGGTCACAGAAGCTTCCCACGTAGAAGGCCCTTGAGTGTCACCCTGGTAAGGAATAAGGGAAGAGTGGAGGGGACAGGAGGTAACTCCGTGTGCCTTCCCTCTGCAGACCTGGCCTTGCCGGCAGCAGCCACGAGTCCTGGGGCAGGGCAGTGGGGGCAGAAGTACCTGTCACGCGGGGTCACATGTAAGGTCTGACGCTGTGAGGCCTCACGTCTGCACAGCACCTTACGACACGAGTCCCCCTCGAGGCCTGGCTCCCGCTTTCTCTATCTGGTCAGAGACACCTGGTCTCCTCCTGTTCTTCCATCTGTGGCACCTGTTGTCCCCTCCACACCTGCACTCACGCTGCCTGTCGAGGCCCTTGCTGAAATTGGGGGCGAACGAGGACCGCAGACACCCAGGTGGCTGGTTGGGCATGGTGGCACCCGGGCTCTGGAGGAAGCAACCACGATGCCCATCCCAGAGACGAGGAGGCCGGAGCCCAGAGTGACCGTGACCTCCAGAGCCCCACGGCCAGGGGGCCCGGCCTCACCCGCCCGTGCTCTGCGGCCCTCTCCCGCCCTCTAGTACCACGCGCTGGGGCTCCTGTACCATGTGCGGAAGAACGACCGCCTGGCTGTCAGCAAGATGATCAGCAAGTTCACGCGGCACGGCCTCAAGTCCCCCTTCGCCTACTGCATGATGATCCGCGTGGCCAGCCGGCAGCTGGAGGAGGAGGACGGCAGGTAGTGGCGCCGTTTACCCCCCTTGTGCCACGCGAGGCCTTGCCTGTCTCCCGGCCGGTCCCCCCAGCGTCCCCTTGCCACCTGTCGTCCCGCAGCCGCGACAGCCCGCTGTTCGACTTCATCGAGAGCTGCCTGCGCAACAAGCACGAGCTGGTGGTGTACGAGGCCGCCTCGGCCGTCGTCGGCCTGCCGGGCTGCAGCGCCAAGGAGCTGGCCCCGGCCGTGTCAGGTGACCGGGCGCCCCCCACCCCAGCCCCACTCGGCTGTGCCTGCCGGGAGCTAGGCCCTGGGCCAGGGGGCGCGGGAAGGAAAGGAAATGCCCTCAGGCGGGCCGCAGGCTATGGTGAAGAGCGGGTATCAGCTCCCTGCCGGGCCAGGGCCTCTCACCTGGGCTCTGGTGGGGGGCGGAGGCGAGGTTCAGAGGCGCTCTGCCGCCTACGGGTGGCTGCCGCGGCAGGAGGGCCCGGCGGAGGAAGCCCACGTTTATGAAGCCATGGGCCCGGGCCGTCTCGGGGAGGAGAAAGAGGGCTTGGTCAGAGTCTGGACAGGAGCGTGGGTTGCAGTCCTGGTTCTGTGGCGGGGCAGCTGGGCGAGCCTGGGCGAGCCAGCTGTCCTGTCCACGGGAAGGATAGCAATCGTGCCATTACACGGGCAGCGTGGTGCACGCGGCACCTACGCTCTGGGCGGTCGTGCAGCAGAATCCGCTGGGCTCCCGCTGCTGTCGGGCCAGCTGCTGAGTGATCAGTGCCTTGATCGTGCGGGCCCCTGTGCTGAGCGTTGAGATCTCACTACATTGTCGGGGTAGCAGGCACGTGACAGTGGGCTAAGTGTTCGGTCCTGGAAGGCGGGTGCAGGAGAGAAGGGGCAAGCGTCCCAGAAGGAGAGACCTAGTAATGGAAGCCATGAGGTTCTCCCAGAGAGTTACAGCTGCAGAGGCTGAGGAATGGTTGGCCCTCCTGCTTTTCTCATGTTCTCCAGAATAAGGTTGCCGACCTGTCAGGCAGAGAGATGGGTTCGCATTTGCAGAGAGAAGTCTCTCCTCCTCTTTGGCGACAGAAGCAAAAGAACTAATTCATTCCCTGGTTCGAATGTTTGTTCTTTCTTGTTATATTACTCATGTTCCAGAATAACGAAAGTCAAACAGAGAGAGCTTTTAAAATAAGGGTTGTTTAAGAAAACCGTAAATAAGTGCTGAAAAAGTATAAGAGAATGGAAGCCAAGTTATGAGGAGAGGAGCGTAGACACTGCAGGAAACAGCAGTCACGTTCGCCGCTCCAGCGAGCACACCCGGAGCCTGAGCTTCCTGAGGCCAAGGCGCGGGCTGGGGCGGCCGATGCTCTGCCGGGACCCCGGCTAGGCAGCGGCTCGGGCCCCGGGGCAGGCAGCCCCGGCTGTCAGTCCTGGTTCTGCCGC
This sequence comes from Mesoplodon densirostris, assembly GCF_025265405.1. NCBI lineage: Eukaryota > Metazoa > Chordata > Mammalia > Artiodactyla > Ziphiidae > Mesoplodon > Mesoplodon densirostris. The sequence continues at coordinate 108,709,415 of NC_082670.1, forward strand.
TTCCTGGCTGCTGGCCTCGTTCCTTCAGTCGCTCTGCCCCTTTGTGCCTTGGCCTCTGTGTCTGTGAAATGGGGAGATACGGGAGCTGCTTTGCAGGCGTGTGGAGACTCGCGGGGACACGGCAGGCAGTGCTCAGCCCTGTGCCCGGCACTGTAGGCTCCCGCGTGTGAACCGCTGGTGGTTGCAAGCGTGCCCACGGGTCCGTGCGAGGCTCAGGTGCCCACGGGGAGGACGGCTGTCTCCTTGGTTGGGGTGGTGGCACCAGCAGGGAGACAGCTGGACGCAGCCTCAGTGCCCTTGCACGTGTGCCCCGCCGCTGTGCCTGGTCCCTGCCCCTCGTGGGGGCCCCTGGGCTTCCCGGCAGCACAGCAGCCGTATCTGTCCCCCCGCAGTGCTCCAGCTGTTCTGCAGCTCCCCCAAGGCCGCGCTCCGTTATGCCGCCGTCCGCACCCTCAACAAGGTGAGTTCGGGGTGGGCGGAGTGGGGCTGGGGGAGCCTCCTGGCCCCCGCCCTGCGGGAGGTGCAGCCCTGGTCCGCCTCTGCCCTCCGGCAGTGACCTGAGCTCACCAGAAGGACCAGCGGAACGGTGGGGGAACTGCTGTACCCCGTCCCTGTCCTCATCTCTTTCCTCCCGAATCAAAACAGGTGGCCATGAAGCATCCATCTGCGGTGACAGCTTGTAATCTGGACCTGGAGAACCTGGTTACAGACTCGAACCGCAGCATCGCCACGCTGGCCATCACCACCCTCCTCAAGACAGGCAGCGAGGGCAGCATCGACCGCCTCATGAAGCAGATCTCCTCCTTCATGTCAGAGATCTCGGACGAGTTCAAGGTCCACAGTCTCCGCCTGCCGCGTCCCCGTTCCGAGCCGGGGTGGAGGTTCTGGGGGGCTGGTGGGGCAGAGGGCTGGCAGAGGTGCGCGCGATGCTGCGTCTGGCTTTTGTCCAGCGAGGCCAGGAGCCTCCCGGACAGCTTGTTAAGTTCTTCAGTGTTTCTTGTGTGCTTGCCATGTGCTAGGCAGAGTTTGGAGAAAGGGGAACAGAGCAGTGGACAGACCAGTCCTGCTCTCCTGGAGCTTGCTTGCTGGGGAGGGGAGGGGGACAGTCAACGAGGCGGGGACACGGTAATTTCACACACGAGTGCAGGGAGGAAACCCCACAGGGTAGAGGTTCCCAGGAGGAGCCGCCCCAGGGAGGTACCTGGGCAGACACGGGAGAAAAGGCAGAAAAGCAAGCGTGTTGGGAACAAGAGGAAAGGACTGAAGTGCTTCGCGGCCAGTGGAGGCCATGAGGTCGGGGCAGGTGGTGGCGAGACCGTGTGAGGCCCCGGGGCTCGTGATAAAGAGTTGTGGTTTTAAGGAAGCTGCTAAAGCGTTTTCTGTAGTGTTCTCTAAACTTTTATTTTCAAACAATTCACGGAAGGTGGTAAAGAAATATACTGAGAATTCCCGTGCCCCCTTCCCCCAGCTGCGTCGTCCTCCAGCACCCGCAGGGCCACAGGACAGTGTCACAGCACAGGCACAGGCCGCAGTTTGCTCACCAGTTACACGTGTGTGTGTGTGTGTGTGTGAAACTGCGTAAGATACAGGATGCTCAACTGCACCACGACCAGGAGACTCCCTGGTGTTCCCTGCATAGCCGCACCCATCCCCTCCTCCCCTCCCTACGCGCTGTTCTCAACTTCTGTAACTATGTTATTTTACAACAGTTACATAAACGTTAGTATATTGTTGGAGAGCTTTAATCAGGGCAGAAGGCAGACAGAGGGCAATGAGAATGACTGAGATAGAGCATGGTGAGTTCTGTAGCAGGAATGACACAAAGTAGGCAGAATAAACTCTGCCTGTGGGTTATAGGAATACTTCGTAGACTGTGGAATGACACAGTGAGACTTGCACGTAGAGAGGTCCTTCCCAAGCTGCTGGAGGGTGAACTGGACTGAGGCTTGGTGGTGGGAGCTGGGCAGGGAGGCGAAGGCAGCCGCAGGCCTGGGAAGCAGGAGGGGGGCTGGTCTCAGAGCCCCTGGGGAACAGAGCCAGGTGTCAGGGCGCCATGTGACAGCTGAGGGCGTGAACGTCCTCAGAGGTGAGTCCGTGTTCTAGTTGGGGTTCATGGTGCTGTGGATGCGTCTGGGGAAGGAGGGAGACGGTCGGGGCAGAGAGGAGGGAAGCGGGGGTAATGGTGGTGATTGCGGCCAAGTTTGGGGTGCCCGTGGGCGCCAGGTGCAGTTGTGTGGTAGACATTGGGAAGCACTGCTCTTGAACTCAGACCAGAGACGAAGGTTTGGGCGTTGGGGGCATAGAAGGGGTGGTTAAAACCACGGGAGGAGGTGAGATTGCCAAAGAGACTGAGAAGAGGAGAGGGCTGGGGCCAGAGCACCCCAAGGGGCAGCCTGAGCTGGAAGGCTCAGGGGTGGGGATGGTGGGGGAGGGGAGAAGCAGGACAGGCGGGATGGAGCGGCTGGCGGACTTTCCTTGAAGTCTGAGTAGAGGGGCCCAGAGTCTGGATCTGGGCCTCGGGACTGCTGTGCATGCCTCCTTGTCTGGGGGGCTCGGGGCTGCGGGCCCCCTGAGGGTGGAGGTGGGGCTCCCCTCGCGTCTTGGCCTGTTGCTCCCAGGGCCCGGCCCTGCCTGAGGAAGGACTCCGCTGGCCCTGGGTGCATGAAGTAACCACCGGGTGGCAGGGCCGCTGCTCACGCATGTCTGTTTGGCCCAGGTGGTGGTGGTCCAGGCCATCAGCGCGCTGTGTCAGAAGTACCCTCGCAAGCACGCCGTGCTCATGAACTTCCTGTTCTCCATGCTGCGTGAGGAGGTAAGCACGGTGTGCTCGGGCACCAGGTCTCCTGTGCGGGTGGTGGCCTGGCCGCTGGCTCCACACCCAACTAGTTCTCGGGTGTACCCAGTCCACCTGCTGCCGGCTGCTTTCCTGGTGCCCGCGGCCCTTGAAACTCCTCGTGGGCTGACAGTGTAAACATGCACCAATCACCGTGATCACGCTAATAACCCTAATGACACACTACCCGGGCTCTAAAGACCTAGCAGATGCCCCAAGGTGATGCTTGTGTAGAAGATGGGAAACCGAGTTCTGTCTGGTGTCATCTCACGTAGAAATATTCCAGCGATTCCAGGAGCTCCAGGGTGCTTTCTTGGGAAACTGAGGCTAGTGATGTGACATTGGTTCTGTTTTTGTTCCTGTCGTGAACTAATGATTCACGTGGGCCACCTTTCTTGGTTGTCTCCACAAAACTGGTCCGTTCAGAGGAGCAGAAGCAGAGTGTTCATGCAGTAGATTTGGTCCCCGGGTATTTGGTGGCCCTTTGCCCCAGTCCCAGATGGGCCCTTGGACCAAGGCAGTAGAGGAACCATTGCCTTGGGTGCCTTCGGGATTCCCGAGAATATGAGAAGGGAACAGGGCTTTGGGTGCCTTCAGCTGACGGCCCAGCGTGGTGGAGACACCACACAGCGTATACGATCTTGTGATCCTCATAACAGGCCTTGTCGTAGACGTTACTTTCTCCCTTTAAAAATCAGGGATCTGGGCCTCCCTGGTGGCGCAGTGGTTGAGAGTCCGCCTGCCGATGCAGGGGATACGGGTTCATGCCCCGGTCCGGGAGGATCCCATATGCCGCGGAGCGGCTGGGCCCGTGAGCCATGGCCGCTGAGCCTGTGCATCCGGAGCCTGTGCTCCGCAATGGGAGAGGCCACAACAGTGAGAGGCCCGCATACCGCAAAAAAAAAAAAAAAAAATCAGGGATCTGAGACCACCTGCCTGTGGCCACCCGGTCAGTAAGTGTCTGGCTCCAGAGCCTGTTTTTTTCTCCCGGACCTCCCTGCTTCCCAGGACAACATGTGGCTCCACGGAAGACGGCGTGAGAGCTTCACTCATTAGAACACAGCAATCAGACACCGAGACCCTGTCTGCTAGGAAAGGGTCTGTCCCTCATCACAGGGCGTGTCAGCCATGAGCCGCTGCACGCGAAGCCCTGCAGTTAACTCTGAGCCTGTCGGTGCCCAGTCAGCGGGCGGGCTGCAGAGCCAGTGTTATAACTAGGGCACCTGCTGACAGAACAGCCTTATTGAAATGTAAGGTGCATGTGAGCGAATTTATTCTTCACAATAATCCATGAGGTCAGTACGCTAATGGTCCTTGTTATGAAGGTGCCTGAGGCTCAGACAAAGAGAGTGACTTATCACGGCCGTAAAACAAACTAATCTGAGAACAGGGGCCAGATTTGACCCACAGACAAGTTCTACTTGGCTTGTGCAGAGTTTTACACATTTTGAATTAGTAGCCGTTATTTAAAAATCAGGAAAACCACCTCGATAGATTTCCAGTTTCTCTTTAAAAACTTCTAAGACCTGGCAACGCTAGGCTGCGTGGTGATTTCGCTCTTTAGATGGGACGGGCACTATGCATGCGCCACCATCCCATCCAGCGTGCTGCACGTTGCCGGGTTACGGCCGGGCACCGAGGGGGTATCTCATTTGCCACTTCTGTTATTAAAGTCTGTAAGAGCCAGAGCATAGATTTGATCCTGGGATCTTTTGTCTCTCTACTGCCCTATTCTGCCTTTTTTCAAACTGTCATAAAATACCCACGACATAGAATTCTATCATCTTACCTGTCTTTAAGTGTAGAGTTCAGTGCTGTGAAGTACATGCACACTGGCGTGCAGTTAGCCACCAGAGCGTATTCATGCTGCAAAACTGAACTCTGTTCCTGTTAAACACTTAACACCCCACTCCTCCTCCAGCGTGCACATCACCCATCCTGCCTTTATCTCACACCTGGAAAGACAATGAAGTCCCAGATATTTCTCTTAAACCATCTACTCTTAGAACAGGCAGGGCCCCAGCGAGCATTCAGCCCGAGCCTTTTGTTTTACACGAAAGGGAGGTAGAGGCTGGGAGAGCCGGGCCCTCGTCCCCAGGTTCAGTGCCTGGACCGCCGTGCCGGGTGCCCGTTAGGCTCTGGAGAGAGCGGCCTCGGTGCTCAGCTCGCCCCTTGCGCTGCAGGGCGGCTTTGAGTACAAGCGGGCCATCGTGGACTGCATCATCAGCATCATCGAGGAGAACTCGGAGAGCAAGGAGACGGGGCTGTCGCACCTGTGCGAGTTCATCGAGGACTGCGAGTTCACCGTGCTGGCCACGCGCATCCTGCACCTCCTGGGCCAGGAGGGGCCCAAGACCAACAACCCCTCCAAGTACATCCGCTTCATCTACAACCGAGTGGTCCTGGAGCATGAGGAGGTCCGGGCAGGTGGGTCAGCAGGGCTGCCCCTGGGCCCTGGGCTTGCCCTGCAGTAGACCCCCCCCCGGCCAAGGGCCCTGAGCCCCTGGGGGACATGGGCACCTGGTGGTGTTGCCTCACAAGCTTGGTGTTTTATAATCTTGTAGCAAGGACCTTAGATGTTTGGGCGTCATCTAGGTAAATGGTTCTTAACCTCTAATTCGCCTTAGTGATTTTTTTGTTCTTAAGTGTCACTATATGTTGTCCTTTAACTTTCTTTCTCTCTTTCTCGCTCCCTTTTTCCTTTCTTTCCTCCTTTCTTTCTTCCTTTCTTTTTGGTGTTTAGTTTTTTATTTTTAATAATAGCTTTGTTGAGATATAATTCACATATGATAAAACTCACTGTTTTAAATGAGTGTGCAATTCAATGTGCAACCATCATATTCTTAATTTTACTTTTAATTTATTGCTCTTTTTTTCTCATGCCCTCTCTGGACAGATATTCCTCTTTCAGCAGCTGTTATTCCTTCAGTAGTAGTTTGTTCTCTTGTTTATGGTCGTGTACTGCTTCACTGTGAGCTGAGGCCGTTTGGATACAGAAGTTGAGGGCAGCTCTCATGGCCTCTTCTTAGTTAATACTGAAAAGGACTCCTGGGACCCAAGAACAGGGCTGCCTTCCCTGTGAGAGGCGAGGAGTTGAGGCCGGGTGGTGCCCACGTGACCGAGGCTCCTTGATTCATGGTGTCGGGTTGGGCCTGCTGGGTCGGGGTTGCTTGGCTCTGGATGGCCCGTTCCGAGCCCTGGCAGTAAATCGTATTTGCTTCATAAACACAGGCGCTGTCAGTGCTCTGGCCAAGTTCGGAGCGCAGAATGAAGAGATGCTGCCCAGTATCTTGGTGTTGCTGAAGAGGTGAGTCCAGGCCATGGGCCTGGTGGACAACAGTGTTCCCTTGGGCCCAGGCGGCTGTCCTTTGTCTCTTTTTAATTGGAAAAGGGGAGAAAAGATACACAACTATTGATTATAGGAAAAAATGGAAACACAGAAAAGTATGGGGTTTCCCTGGGGGTCCAGTGGGTAAGACTCTGCCCTCCCAATGCAAGGGGCCCAGGTTCGATCCCAGGTTGGGGAACTACATCCTGCATGCCACAACTAAGACCCTGCACAACCTAAATTAATTAATTTAAAAAAAAGAACATGAAAAATAATGTCATGCAAAAATCCCTCCACCTAGGCGTTAATTTGAGGTGTTCTCTACTTTAAAAAACAGCTTTATTGAGATATAATTCGAGACCCATACGATGTACCCATTTAAAATGTATAATACAATGGTTTTAGTACATTCAGAGTTGCATAACGATTGCCACAGTCTAAGTTGAAAACTTTTTTTTTGGCCATGTCACGTGGCTTGTGGGATCTTAGTTCCTGGCCAGGGATGGGACCTGTGCCCCCTGCAGTGGAAGTGCAGAGTCCTGACCACTGGACCACTGGGGAAGTCCCGACAGCATTTTTAGCACCCCTGAAAGAAACAGTGTACCGATGAATAGTCATCACAATTCCCCCCAGCCCCCCAGCCCTAGTCAGCCGCTTGCTTGCCTTCTGGCTCTGGATTTGCCCGTTCTGGACGCCTCATATAAACTCAGGCATACAGTGTGTCGCCTTTCATGTGTCTGGCTTCTTCCTGATGTTTTCAGGGTTCATCCGTGTTGTAACATGTGCCAGTACTTCATTCCTTCTTATGGGCAAATAATATTCCATCGCACGAATAGACCACATTTTGTTTGTCCGTGCATCTGTTGATAGGCATCTGGGTTGTTTCCACTTCGTGGCTGTTGTGACTCACGCTGCTGTAAACATTTGTGTGCGACTTTTTATATGACATGTTTTCAGTTCTCTTGTGTGTATACCCAGGAGTGGAACTGTTGGGTCATATTAAATTCTTTTGTGATGTATGCTGTGGATACAGGAGATTGCCTCCTCCACTGGGTGGGCTCTGGGGGGAGGGTCCAGAGAGTATGAATACGGCCACCTCCTAGTTAATTAGAGTCCCGCGGGCCCTTCTGTGCATCTGATGCCTGGGCCCACATCCGAGGACTGAGCTTTAAGAGACCAGCTTCCTCTCACTGACCTCTGCTGAAGCCCTGCAGCATGCCTCCTGCCACCCTGCGGGGCCCTGGTCAGGAGGACCTTGTGTTCTGGCCACAGGTGTGTGATGGACGATGACAACGAAGTAAGGGACCGAGCCACCTTCTATCTCAGTGTCCTGGAGCAGAAGCAGAAGGCCCTCAATGCAGGCTATATCCTAAACGGTGAGTCTTTCCTGGCTGACCCTGACCCAGCCCCATAACGGAGCTGCAGTCTCGCCAAGCAGGGGAATTCGGAGGCACGACGCTCTCGGCTGGGCTTTCATGGCAACTGCTGAGCATCACTGTGATCTCCAGAGACCCAGGGCCCTGCGTTCACAGCCCCGTGGGTGGAAACAGCCCAGTGAATTGAAACACTAGTTAGTCATAAGAGCCCCCACTTGCAGAGTGCTTTACCCTTTATGAGTCCCTCTCCTATGTCCGTTTTCTCCCCACATCAGTCCTGCGAAGGACGATGTCATGAGAAAGTGGGACCTCAGAGGCCTAAGTGGTTTTCTCAAGGTCCTACAACCTCGACCCCAGGACCTCAGTCTCCCACTGACCTCTAGGTCTGACCGTGTCCATCCCTGGTCTGGAGAGGGCTCTGCAGCAGTACACTCTAGAACCATCGGAAAAGCCTTTTGACCTCAAGTCTGTCCCCCTGGCCACCACACCCATGGCAGAGCAGAGAACAGGTAAGTAACACCTGCACTCCTTTCATAGGCCCTCCGGTCCAGGCCTCCGCTGGAGGGTCTGCGTTGGCTGCAAAGTCACTAAACCTGCCCAGGATGGATGGGGCTGTGCTGGGCGGAGGGAGTTATCCCGTCTGCCTCTGGCCGCAGGAAATGAAGACACGTAGGCCCAGACACCCGCTCTCTTTCTCACGTGCTCTGTGCTTCACACTCTCGGGGGTGGGAGTTATAATCCCTGAGTAACAGCACCGTGGTCTGCGCTACCCTGGCCCGTTCCTGGAGTTATGGGTCACCATGCATGTTTGTTCCTGCAGAAAGCACCCCCATCACAGCAGCCAAGCAGCCTGAGAAGGTGGCAGCCACCCGGCAGGAGATCTTCCAAGGTGAGTGGTGGTGCTTGGCAGGGCTTCCCGGGGCCGCGGCTAGGGTAGCGGTTCTTCTCCAGGGAATTAAGAGTAGGAGCTGTCATCGGTTGGGTCTCTCCTGAGTGCTGGGCTCTGAGAGTATTCAGACAGCATGTTGGAACCTCAGGTGGAGGTTATTGGGTCCATGTGGTATTGGAAGATGTGGACGTTCAGCGAGAGACAGTGATTTGCCTAAGTTTGCACAGCAAGGGGGGGCGGTGGGGGGGGCGGTGGGATTAAGATCCAGCTCCAACTGGCTCACAGCTGCCTCGGCCTCGGTTCTGAGGCTCAGTTCCCTGAGGCCCAGGCCAGTTCCGGATGTCTGATGCCATATAGCTGACCCAAGGGACATGGTCCTTTGTCTCGGGTTCCAGAAGTGTTCCGTCCACGTTGTCTTGCAGGGTTTTCTTTTGGTTTTCATCTGTCCCTCTGCATTTTTAAGGGGAGAGGCTGCGCGTCCAGTTGCCAGAGCACGTTATCCACTAGATTCGTACCTTGGAGGCCTAGCACGTGTCCCTCGCCCTTGGCGATGCCCTCCCTGGGCTCCTCTCTTCTCCTCCGCGGTCCTGTGCAGTTCCCCACGTGCTGTCGTCTCTGTTCTCTGTCCCTGCACTTAGCGCCTTCCTTCCTCACAGTAGGCCTCCCGGTTACCATTGAATTAAATTAAATCCCACCTTTTCCATTCCCTTCCCGAACCCTGTCTTCCATCATCATACTGTCTCAGATTCAGCAAAACTAGGATCCTGAGCTGACTGGGATCACTCTAATCCGAAGCTTTCCCTTGCGTGTTAGTTCTTTCTTGCTTCTGTCGCAAGTTACCATGAAGTTGGTGGTTTAACGTAACACAAATTTATTACCTTGTTCTGAGGACAGAAATCCAAAATGGGTTCCACCGTGTTGGCGGGGCCGAGCCCCCTCTGGAGACACTTTCGCAAGGGGTTCGCCTTTCGCAGCCGCCTGCATTCGCTGCCTAGAGCCCCCGTCCTCTGTCTTCAAAGCCAGAAGCACAGCCACAGTCACACCTCTCTGCCTCTGACCCTCCTGCCTCCCTCTCACCAGGACCTTGTGGTCACTTTGGGCTCACCCAGAGAAGTCAGGAGACGCTGCCCAGCTCAAGACCCAACGTAATCTCTGCGAAGTGAGGGAACATGCTCACAGGTTCTGGGCATTAGCTGATGCACATCTTGGGGGCCGCTGTTCTGCCACGCCCCCCAAGGAAGTCTCCTTTGAAGCCTCTTCCAGGGACTCAAGCCCATTTGTAACCAACCTTCCAAATCCTAATGTTTATGGATCACGTGTTAAGTTCCAGGATCTTTGCTAGATCTTGACCCTTATTGCCTCTTTTATCTTCACAACAACCCTGTGGACAAGATTATTGTATCTGTTTGATTGATGAAGAGTGTGAAACTCAGGCGTTAGTTTATAGCTACTAGCAGAGTCCCCCAGGCAGTAAGGGGCAGCATGTCCGCAAACTTGATGCCCAATGAAATAAATTCCCATAGAAAAGCACTCTGGTGGCTGAGGCTCACAGGGGGCCTGAATGTGCCTCCTAATATGTAAGCTGGCTCTTTCTGGGCTTTTTATCGCCTGCACGTTCAGAGGGCTGAAGCAGGCACACAGGCTGCCTCTTTGTCGGGGGAGAAGGCCAAATAATAATAATGCCTTCTTTCTCTCCCTGTCCCTGAAATGTGAATCAAGTACCTGCTCAGGCAGAGTATCAAATCCCTGGCCTCAGGCACAGTACTTTTCCACATGGAGTTCAATTTAACTGGGAAGACAAGTTAAAAATCTTGTGTAGTGGTCTTCAAATATCAGTATACATCAGAGTCATCTGAGGAAACTTGTTAGAAATGCAGATCGGTGGATCCCAAACCCAGAAATTTTGATAGAGCCGATCTGGGATGGGTCCAGGAATCTGCGTTGTTCACAAGCCCTCACCCCCAGGTAATTCTGACACAGGTGATTCATGACCACTCTGGGGAATTGTGCCCCTGCCGTAGAATAGGGGCAGCTGCCAGACGCCTTGTTCACCTGGACTCACCAGGGCTGGAACCTGGCTCTGGGCCACAGGGAGAGGCCTTACCAAACGCCCACCGTCCACACTAAGTTGGGTTTTCTGCAACACTCTGAATCTGCAGCCTCTCCTTTTGGGCCACTGTTTCAACTGCCCCGTGTCTAAGACCAGTTTGTTCTTTCACCTGGTTCGTGGCCATCACAGCATTCAGCTCCTCGTAGCCTTTTCCCAGTCTCCCTCTTTTAAGAATCCTTGCTGAGCTTCTAAGGTTGAGGGAGTCTCCAAATGGATTAGGCCTGGGACGTTGGGCCTAATGTCCATTGGTTGCTCTGGCGTCTTGTGTGGGACAGCGGGGCGGAGTGTTTCATGTGGGTGGCACAAGCTGAGCAGAGTAAGGGAGGTGAGGAAACGCTCGGGTTTGTTCGGGAGATCGGGAGTGCCTACTTCAGTGGGTGGGAGAGCTTGAGGACCAGGCCTGAGGATTTGGTTAGAGACATCACTGAGCAGCTGAGTGAGCGTGTGGCCTGGGGGTTTCAGAGCAGCTCGCGGCAGTGCCGGAGTTCCAGGGGCTGGGGCCCCTCTTCAAGTCCTCGCCTGAGCCCGTGGCCCTCACTGAGTCGGAGACAGAGTACGTGATCCGCTGCACCAAACACACCTTCCCCGAGCACATGGTCTTCCAGGTGAGCCGGAGGGAGGCCCTCCCGCAGGGCCCTGGCACCCCACACCGGTGCTTGGAGCCCAGCCCGATGCCACATCCACGACCAGCTGCTGTGTCCCTCGAGTCCTTAATGCAGGGCCCCTGTGGCTCCTGAGCATCCACGTGCAGACAGGGAGCCTGGGACGGGGGCCTGGGATGGGCGTCGGCGTGGCCGTGGGGTGAGAGGCAGGACCTCCTGGCCGCTCCTGTGCAGCAGGCTTGGGTCCAGGGCAGTGTCTCAGTGCCCGCCCCCGCTCCCTGGTCCAGTTTGACTGCACGAACACGCTCAACGACCAGACTCTGGAGAACGTCACAGTGCAGATGGAGCCCACGGAGGCCTACGAGGTGCTGTGTTACGTGCCCGCCCGGAGCCTGCCCTACAATCAGCCTGGCACCTGCTACACGCTGGTGGCCCTGCCCAAGGATGACCCCACAGCGGGTGAGCCCCTCTGCAGATGCCCTCCTGGCCTTGTGGGAGCCCCTGGTGGTGGGGTGGGTGGCTTGTGCACCAGCTGTTTGTTTCCTGTCAGAGCTTCAGCTCCTTGAGGTCAGTCCCGAGAAGAAGAGAAGGATGGCTAAGTCCTGGGGGCTTTTCACACATCCGCTCATTTCCTCCTCATAGACCCCTGGGGAGCAGGAAAGTAAGACTCGGGTTAAATGGCTTGTCTGAGTTCACGTGGCTGGTAGGACGCAGAGCCCAGGTCTGCCTGGTCCTCAAACCAGGACTCTCTCATTGTACCAGGAGAGAGCACAGAGGAAGGCCCAGAGACAGGCACAAACATGGACTGTCCCAGGTCCACTCCAACCAAAGAAACCAGGTGCTTTTTCCAGTAGCCACCATGCAGCATCTCTGCATTCCTCTCTCTTCCTTCCCTGTGAGGGCAACTCCTGGGGGCTGCAACCTGGCTCTCCTGCCTTCTACAAGCCAGTGCCCTCTGTCCAGATTTGTGGGGCCGGGTGGCATGTGCCACTAGTGCAGATGCAGCTGAGGCCTAAAAGCTAAAAGGCAGGCTGTGGCCGCCCGCCCACAGAGGACCTCACCCGACTGCCCGGCCTTCCCTCCCCGCAGTGGGCTGCACGTTCAGCTGCATGATGAAGTTCACTGTCAAGGACTGCGATCCCACCACCGGGGAGACCGACGACGAAGGCTATGAGGATGAGTATGTGGTAAGAAGCTGGGGCAAGGAGGCTTCAGGAGCTGACAGCCAGTCTTGAAGCATTTCCTTGCTGGTTTTGGTTTTGAAATAATTTTTTTTTTAGCTTAAAAAAAAATACATGTTTGTGTGTAAAAAGAAAACTTGGGAAATACAAAAACAAAGTATACACAAATAGGAAAACATTACCCATAGTCCTTGGGAATGACGGAGGGGGGAGGAGTTGTATCGTTGCGGTTATTCTGTACTTACAGATCTTGCTGTGCTCACTTAGAACCAGAGTGTATTTTCCTGCCATTACAAATACTTCATAAACACAATTTTTAATGACTTTAAGATACTCCCTTATTTTAATATATCCTAACTCACTTGACCTCGTATTCCTTAAACACTTGGCATTTGTGATTCCGAATTTTCACTTTAAAAAAAATTTTTTTTTTTTTTTTTGGCCGCACTGCACGGCTTGTGGGATCTTAGTACCCCAACCAGGCATTGAACCTGGGCCCTAAGCAGTGGAAGCGTGGAGTCCTAACCTCTGGACTGCCAGGGAATTCCCAAATTTTCACTTTTTAAATGCTACATTAACCATCCCTTTGGGTACAAATTTTTATCTGCATTTCAAGTTATCTTCTTAGGACAGATTCCTAGAAGTAGAATAATTAGGTCAAAGGCTAAGTCTGATTTTAAGACTTTTTTGAGGGACTTCCCTGGTGGCGCAGTGGTTAAGAATCCGCCTGCCAATGCAGGGGACGCGGGTTCAAGCCCTGGTCCGGGATGATCCCACATGCCACGGAGGAACTAAGCCCGTGCGCCACAACTACTGAGCCTTTGCTCTAGACCCTGTGTGCCCTAGAGCCCATGCTCCGCAACAAGAGAAGCCACCGCAATGAGAAGCCCGTGCACCACAATGAAGAGTAGCCCCCGCTCGCCGCAACTAGAGAAATCTCGTGCATAGCAGTGAAGACCCAACACAGCGAAAAAAAAAAAAGGACTGATTCATACTGTCAAATTGCTTTCTAGAGAAACTGGATCCATTTGCATCTGCTGGGCAGTCCTTTCATGCGCTGAAACGGCCCTTCCAGTTCCAGCTCTCGGAGCTCGCATGGAACTGAGTGCAGGGTAGTTCTGGGGTTTGCTCAGGTCACAGTGACTCAGTGCCCTCTGAGTGCAGACCCTGATACTAAACCTGGGATGGAGATTTTCAGAGCCCTCATGTCCAGAGGGGCAGTCACCGAATACAGCTGATGGTCACTTGTGTCCTCCTAGGTCCATTGTTGAGGATGGGCCTTCCCTGAGCCAGCAATGACCTGAGGGCGGGAACTGCCCTAGGACAGGAGGGCTGGGTCTGAGGCATAGCTTCTACCGTAGGATCTGAGTCCTACTTGTGAGCACCTTACACGTGCACAGGAGTAGGGGCTCAGTGAAGAGCTGTTGGGTGAATGAATGGGGAACGTTTATGTACAGTTAGCTCAAGGTGGGGGGCAGTACGACGTGTCGGCCCCAGGGGGGACACGGCTGAGTCACAGGATGCAGGCCTCCCTCCCGTCCAGTCTGGCACTTACTCCAGGCTTCAGAGTGCTGCGTTCTCCTAGCTGCCACCCGAGGGGGAGGACAGCAGGCCCTCCATATCTGTTGATTCTGCCTCCATGTGTTCAACCAACAGATAGAAAATATTCAGAATTGCGGTGGGGGATGTTCCAGAAAATTCCAAAAAGCAAAACTTGAGTTTGCCACACAAGGCAACTATTTCCATAGTGTTTGCATTGTACTTACAACTATTTACATAACATTTACATTGTATCAGGTATTAAGTAACCTAGAGGTGATTCAAAGTATAAGGGAGGATGTGTGTAGGTTAAATGCAAATACTGCAGCATTTTATATAAAGGACTTGAGAATCTATGATTTTGGTATCCGAGGGGGTCCTGGAACCAGTCCCCACAGATACTGAGGGACGGCTGTGAACAGGTGAGGCGTTTTCTGCTGAGGGCACACCACTTGGCTGTGAACACCCTGAGGACAGGGAGCCGGTCAGGTGGTGCCTGTCGCCTGACCACAGTGCCTAGCAAGCACCTGTGGCTGCGTGGTGGGAAGGGGCGGGTGGCCAGAGCGGAGCAGAGGCTTGGAGGTGTCTGTCCCCGAGCACTGTGTGTCTAATGCGCCCCTGCATCTCCCCAGCTAGAAGATCTGGAAGTCACGATAGCTGATCACATCCAGAAGGTCATGAAGCTGAACTTTGAAGCAGCCTGGGATGAGGTAGGGGATGAGTTTGAGAAGGAGGAAACATTCACCTTGTCCACCATCAAGACGCTTGAAGGTAAGTCCTGGGGATGCCATTTCCGGCTTGCTTGCCTTACAAGATCCTTGGCTACTGTTGAAGAGGTCCCCCCGTCCCGCGCCCCCACATCCCCAAAGATCCAGGACCATGTCTAGAGCACGTACTTCAGATGCCACTTCATTAAAAACTGCAGAGCGGGGTCGGGATGGGGGAGTGGTGGTGGCACCGGGGGAGGTCGTGGGTTAATAACACTGGGATTTCTACCCACAGAGGCTGTGGGCAATATTGTGAAGTTCTTAGGAATGCACCCTTGTGAGAGGTCAGACAAAGTGCCGGACAACAAGAACACACACACGCTGCTCCTGGCAGGTAAGCGGCATTTCTGGTGGGAAGGGCCTTGATGCCACCACATCCTGGGCTGGGGGCCCCCTCGGGAGCCTGGGAATTCAGAATTCACAGCGTTGAATGTTCACAGGGCATAAAGAGACCTGTGGTGAAATGTCTCCCTCCCAACACTTGCTGCCAGGCATTCAGTTTCCCTTCCACCAGGCAACCAGTGTTATATTATAAAGGATGCTGTATATCCTTCCTGTGATCATAGGGATGTAAAAGCAAATGTGTACGCATTTCCCTTTTTAAACTCAAATGTTTATATACAGGTGGTGTATATGTTGTTCTGCACTTGGTTTTTCACTTGACGGTGCACCTTGGAGAACTTCCCTAGCGATACTCAGAGCTTCCTCTTTTTTTTTTTTTAATGTAACATGAAATTTACCATTTTAACCATTTTTAGGTGTACAGTTCAGTGGCATTAAGTACATTCACATTGTTGGGCAACTATCACACCATCCAACTCCAGAACTTTCTCATCATCCCAGACTGTGTGCTCATTCTTTTTTGTAGTTGATTACTATTCCATTCTATGGATGGACCATATTTTGTAGAACCAGTTCATGTATTGATGAACATTTAGATTGTCCTAGTCTTTTTTTTTTTTAATAAATTTATTTATTTATTTTTGGCTGTATTGGGTCTTCACTGCTGCACGCAGTCTTTCTCTAGTTGCGGCAAGCGGGGGCTACTCTTCGTTGCAGTGCGTGGGCTTCTCATTGCGGTGGCTTCTCACTGGAGCACGGGCGCTAGGCACACGGGCTTCAGTAGTTGCGGCTCACGGGCTCTAGAGCACAGGCTCAGTAGTTGTGGCGCACGGGCTTAGTTGCTCCACGTCATGTGGGATCTTCCCGGACCAGGGATTGAACCCGTGTCCCCTGCATTGGGAGGTGGATTCTCAACCACTGCGCCACCAGGGAAGCCCCTGTTCTAGTCTTTTGCTGTTACAGACTGTGCTGCAGGGAATAATCCCATACATACATGTACACATAAACACTTTATTTTGCCTATGTGCACTGAGGGTATTTGTAGGGTAAGTTTCCCAAGGCTTTACCAGGTTAAAGTGCATTTTTCATTTTGCTAAATATTTCCAGTTGCCTTCCGTAGGAATTGTATTCCTTTTCTCCCACACTTTGGACAGCACAACACGTTATCAAACTTTATGGTCTTTGTCAGGTGTAAAGAATGGTGTCCCCATGTAGGTTTTTTTTTGTGTGTGTGTGTGGTACGCGGGCCTCTCACTGTTGTGGCCTCTCCCATTGCGGAGCACAGGCTCCGGATGCGCAGCCTCAGCAGCCATGGCTCAAGTGCCCAGCCAATCAGCGGCATGTGGGATCTCCCCAGACCGGGGCACGAACCCGTGTGCCCTGCATCGGCAGGCAGACTCAACCACTGCGCCACCAGGGAAGCCCCTCCATGTAGCTTTTTTTGTTTTTGTTTTTTTAATTTATTTATTTTTGTCTGCATTGGGTCTTCATTGCTGCACGCAGGCTTTCTCTAGTTGCGGCGAGCAGGGGCTACTCTTTGTTGCAGAGCACGGGCTCTAGGCGCACAGGCTCAGAAGTTGTGGCTCGTGGGCTCTAGAGCACAGGCTCAGTAGTTGTGGCGCACGGGCTTAGTTGCTCCGCGGCATGTGGGATCTTCCCAGATCAGGGCTCAAACCCGTGTCCCTTAGCATTGTCAGGCGGATTCTTAACCACTGCGCCACCAGGGAAACCCTCCATGTAGTTTTACTTTACATTTCTTGTATATTGAAGGAAGTTAAGTATCTTCTCAAATGCGAAGTGCCATTTGTATTTCCTTTTCTGTGAATTGTTTTCAGATCCTTTGTCTAATTTTCTATTGGGTTGGTTGGTCTTTTCTAATAGGAGTGGGATTTTAAGCACTTATGGGTGGTGCAGTGGTTGAGAGTCCGCCTGCCGATGCAGGGGACACGGGTTCGTGCCCCGGTCCGGGAAGATCCCACATGCCGTGGAGCGGCTGGGCCCGTGAGCCATGGCCGCTGAGCCTGCGCGTCCGGAGCCTGTGCTCCGCAAAGGGAGAGGCCACAACAGTGAGAGGCCCGCGTACCGCAAAAAAAAAAAAAAAAAAAAAAAAGTAATTTTCAAATTTACACAAAAATGGAACCCCCAAGTACTCATCCTCCAGCTGCAACAACAGATAGTGTCTCTACCTATACTCGTTCTCCACCCCCAGATTATTTTAGAGCAAAGTCCATATATAGACATTTCATATGTAAATGTTTCTGATCTGCATGCTTCTCTAAAAGCTAATGACGCTTTGTTTAAAAGGGAGGCAGTACACTGATCACACCTAAAACAATGAACAAAAGGAAATTCTTTTTTCTGAGTGTTTATAAACAGGGTTAGGAAGTAGTTCTGCTTCAGTGCCCTGCTCACAGCTGACAGCCCCCAAGCCCATCATTTCTGACCACAGTGAAGCAACCCAGTCCCCCGGGTTTTGCAGACACCTGTGCTGTGGTTTTGTCATGGCGGGGCTGTCCCTTTGCCTGTGCTCTTAGATTCCGTCAGCGTGTGGGAGCGCCCCTGCGATGTCAGACACAAGCCACATGTGTCCACTAATTCATGTTAGCCTGGCCGAAGCGTGAAGTACAGCTAGTAGAGTGATCTCTACTGAGATCATTGATGATGGATGATGCTGCAGCTCAAGAGGTAAAGGGACGTGCCCAGGGCCTCACGCAGGGATTTCAGCCAGTGCTCCTGGTTGCGGGCCCCTCCCATCTCAAGCCCCAGAGCTGCCTTCGCCAGTTGTTGCAGGTGCCCCTCTCAGCCCAGCTGTGAGCCCCCTTCTGCCTTACACACCTGTCCTTCTCTCTTCTCTTCCAGGCGTATTCCGGGGGGGCCATGACATCCTGGTGCGCTCCCGGCTGCTGCTTTTGGACACAGTAACAATGCAGGTGACAGCCAGAAGTTCGGAGGAGCTTCCAGTGGACATCATCTTGGCGTCTGTGGGCTAAGAGGCCAGCCTGCATAGGACCAAGTCCTACCCTTCCCCCCCCAACACTGTGCAGAAGTCAGGCCTTCCTTATGAACCCAGTGGAAACTCCTTTCCAAGCCAATTGTATTCAAAAACAATTAGGAATCAATGAGGTTTTTTGTTTTTTGTGTTTTTTTAAATTTAACCCCTGCCCCAAAACTCCCTGCTGAGGGTAACTTTTGAAAGAGGGGGATGATTTTAGCTTGTCCTAGAACTTGCTGCCTTGCCTGCCAGGGAAGGGACATCTCAAATGAATAAAGTGCTTGCACCACCTCTTGAATTGATCCCCTAAGGAACCATCTTATCCCTATAAATAAAACAGCATGTATTTATTGAATGACTGCTACTTCTGCAGACTCGTGCTTAGGAGTCCGGCTTCCCTACCCCCAAGAACACCTCTGCGTCCCGTTTGCACCTGCAGCCCTTTGCCACTGTACTTAGCATGAAGCAGGACCCTCTCACTGGCCCCCACCCGAGCCCCATGCCCAGGGGCAGGAGCGGTGCAGGTTTGCTGAGGGAATGAGAGCAGCTGGCAGGCGTTGAGTCTTTGCCCTTAAACCACCCTCCTTTTGTAGGAGATCAGTGAGGCCGGAGGGTCTGGGTGGATTACCCGGCTGTTGCCTAGTGCCAGGTCTGAGGTGGCCGGTGCACTTCTGCGGGAGGAACAGCCCTTACAGAGCAGAAGTCCCTGGTTTCCTCTGCTGGGCTTTTAAACACAGGCGAGGTGTTTTGCCAATTTTGTGGCTGAAATAGACCTGTAAAGCCTATTTTTAAAAAACAGGCCTCAACCCTTAGAGATTCAGGTTTGGCGGGGGGGGGGGGGGGGAAGGTGGGGCCTTGGAAAGTGTTCTGGTGCCCACCGAAGTTTCAGAGTGACTTGTGTGATCCATGGCAGTTTTCCTGATGGTTTTTCAATTTTTGCCCGAAACTATGGGCCGTTAGTAGGACTGCGAAGTAAAGAAAATTTCCCGATTTCACCCCTACGAGAACCTGGTGCCCTGGAGTCGTGGTTCCCGCTGTACGGAGAAGGGGCTGCGGGCCCCCGGGTCGCATCTAGGGCCTCTGCCAGCCTGCACCCTCGGGACCCTTCCCGGCCCATTCCCGACGTTCGCCCTGGGAGGGAGTTAACCCCGCAGGGGAACGGCCCACACGGAGGACGAGTCCCCGAGACAATCAGCGGCTCCTGCTTGGGCTTCAGGAGAGTCAGGTTCCGCAGTCCCAACCCTCTGCAAGATGCGGGAGGGGAAGAAGCCCCAGCGCTAGGCGGAACCGCCGGCCGCTGGGGGGCGGGGCCGGCCTGTTGGGGGCGGGGCCTGGTGCGGGGATCGCGGGCGCGCGGAGAGCGACGCGGCCGCTGCGTCTGAGGTGGAGGTGAGGAGGGGACAGGCGGACGTCCTGGCGGGCCTGAGGGGGAGGCGAAGTGGGACGGACGGGGGCTGAGCGGGGGTGAGCGGGGCCGAGGCGGGATGGGAAGGCGGCGGGCCTGAGGGGGAAGTGAGACCGGACGGGCGGCGGGGGTGGGGGTGGGGCGCGGTCCTCGGGGTCAGCGGTCCCGGAGGGAGCGGGGTGGAGCTGGGAAGGCCGGGGCCGGTTAGGCAGGGGGAGCCCCCGGCTGAGAAGCTTCTTTTCCTCGCCCGGCCGGGCGTCGGGGCGGGAGGTGTCCCTGTGAGCCCGGCGCGCGGGCCTGGGGTGGGGGTAGGGCGGGGCGGGGCGGGGCGCGGAGGGAGACCCTGGGGGCCGAGGTCTGAGGCGCTCGAACCCCGTCCTCGCGTCCAGGGCCGCGGTGTTCGCAGCGCCGAGGATGTGCGGGCGGACGTCCTGCCACCTGTCCAAGGAGGTCCTCTCCCGGGCCTGCGCCTACCGGGACCGGCAGGGCCAGCGGCGGCTCCCAGAGTGGAGGGACCCGGACCGGTACTGCCCGTCGTACAACAAGAGCCCGCAGTCCAGCAGCCCGGTGCTCCTGTCCCGGCTGCACGTGGAGAAGGTGAGCGCTGACCTGCCCTGCGCCTGTGCTGACGCCTCCGGGACGGGTCACTGTTCCTGGGGCCCCAGCTGAGTGCTGCTCTGCACGAGGGGCGCCAGCCCTGGTGCCTGCCCGGTTCATATGCATTTGAAAACACTTCGGTAGCGTCTTTCAGACCTCACTGATCATCAGGGACTTTTCAATATCTTAAAAAAAAAAAAAGGGATTTCCATGCCCCTTATGAGTCCAGCGAAGCCAGAATCTATGGGTTTAGGGCAGGATTAAGACTAGCTAGTCTAAAAACACCTCTGACGTTTCTTGAACGTTTAAGTTTCTATTCTTTCTGCTTGCGTGTTCAGTGTTTTTATGTTTGTCTTTTACTGAAGCTAGGAACAGAGGTATTTGGCTTGGTATTCTGAAGTTTCATTGCATTCTTTATCTTTGTAGAATCTACTTCTCTAGTGTTGGAGTGGCCGATAATTTATAATCATGTTTTGGTTCTTGGCTTTGTCTCCTGAAAGAGAGGGAGTGTGTGTCTGTATGCATGTATACCTGCAGTGTAATAAAAATGCTTCATTCCAGAAATTAGTAATTTTTCCATGTCTTAAATATTTTAAATATCCTTGATATGTTATTTAAAATCCTGATGGTTTCCATCCTGGATTTTTATTCCGTCTGATCCATAATGCTTCAGTCACTTGATACAGTTGATTACACCCCTGCTGCATGCTGTTCAGAACTGTTGTGATAATGTGGTAGTCAAAAAAGGTTCATTTTTCCGTTATGGGGATCAGATTATTTTGAGAAAAAAAAATACCAGGTGACTTTGATCTTTTTGGTTGAATGAAGCCATTTACATGAAATAGTTTATTCTCGAGCCATTTTTAGTGGATGCACACTTGTTGAAACTAAAAAAACTTTTTTTAATGAGAGGCAAATCAAAGTAAAATCAATATCATGGGGAACCTTGACTGGGAAAGGAAAAAATAAAACGTTTCAGAGGGAGGCATAATTTGAAGAGGCAGAAGGATTAACTGTTTGAGGTTTCTTATTTTTTAGCCTCGGTTCTCTTTGTTCCACGTCATTAAAATTATAGAATGAATGTTAGCTGGAAGAAAACTTTAACAGATGTAAAGACAGAAGTGTAGAAAGATTGTGAGTGGTCCTGGGTTACCCAGTCAGTGAGGGAAGAGCTGGTACCGAGGTCCAGTCCACTGTTCCCACTGCAGTGGATACTTCCTGGAAGTAGGAACGGGGAAGGTAGAGCCCCTGAGCACAGCATAGCCCTCCTCTTCAGTCAGTGGTGCCAGTTTGCTGATGGAATGTTCTGACTCCACATCTCTAATAAATTTTATAACGATTGCTAGGGGTTCCCTAATTTTGATAAATATTTGAGGTTTCATTTATCTGAAAATGAAAATAGTAAATTGGAAGCGAAAATAGAACTATTTCAGATCACTAATCCAGTATCATCAATGTCAGCGCATGTGTATAGATGGTAACATTTGCATTTGAAGCCACTGACTTGCAAATTACTTCCTCTTTCATTTATCTACCCCCAGTGCTACTAGCTGTTCAGGTTACAAGTCCAAGAGGGTGGAGGAAAAGATGACTAATATTGAGCAATACTTTCAGTATTTTGGCTTAGAAGCCGCTTTCTAGTCATTGCTCCCAGTATGGGGCAGCCCTGTATTGGGGTTTGGTTTACAGTTGTCCGTTGAACACACTCAGGTTAAAGGCGATCAGTGGAATTTGTACGAGCATGATTTCTCAGCCTTGGCACTATTGACATTTTAAGTGGGATAATCGTTGTGGGAAGCTGACCTGTGCGTTGTAGAATGTTCAGCAGCGTCACTGGCCTCTGCCCAGTAGATGCCAGTTTTCCCGAGGTCATCATAACCAAAACCGTGTCCCGACGTTGCCAAATACCCATTCGATACACCCACTCGATGCCCGTGGGCCAGCCCTCACCCCCGGGCTCGGTGAAGTGGAGGTGGGGGGGGTCAGAATTGCCCCATGTCCAGAACCTCAGATTTGGAGTTTTGTCTTGTAAATTTCTGATGCGAGGTTGTTTAGTTGGCTGTGAGATAATGTTATCTCTTATTTTCGTTTATGTTTTGTACAGGGGCCCTTCTGCTTGGAAGGCACATTTGACACATTTGATTCCGGAAGGGAAACAGGATTTACAAAAGCTCTGTGTTTTCACACATTCTTTCTCTTCCTTCCTTCTCTACCCTACCATTTCTTCCAGGGCCACCTTTTCCTTAGTTATCCTGCGAGCTCATGTATTGGTTTTAAAGGCTGCTTCTGTCTTTAAGGAGGAAGAAACACATATATGTATATATACATACAATTGATCCTCATTCTTCGTAGATTCTGTGTTGGTAAATTTGCCTACTTGCCTACTTTGTAACCCCCAAAATAATACTCATGATGCTTTTGTAGTCAGTCATTCGTGGACATACAGAGTGGTGAAATATTCAAGTTACCCAAATACGTATTCCTCACTGAGATCAAGTAAGATGAAGTTCTACTTTCTTGTTTCACTTTTTATACTATAAACAAGTGTCTTTTGAGATCTGTTTATTGCCATGTTTTTTGCATTTCTATGCTTTTTGTTGGTGATCTTAGTGTTTAAAATTGTCCCCAAGCATAGTGGTAAAGTGCAGGCTAGAATTCCTAAATGCAAGAAGGACATGATATGCCTTTTACAGAGAAAATACATGTGTTAGAGACGCTTCGTTCAGGCTTGAGTTACTGTGGCTGCTGGTCATGAATTGAACATTAATGAACCAACAATATATGTTAAATAAAGTGTAACATATAATAATAAATACGTTAAACAAAAACACACAGAAGACAAGGTTGTATATTGATCAGTTGATGAAAATGTTGTCACTGTAGGTTCCTGGCAACGTAACGGTGTTTCCCCTAAGAGCCGCAGTTCAGTGTTCCCTACTTCAGTGTTCGTGGCAACTTTGTACAACCTACCTGCCATGTATAACAATAATGGCTCTGTGTTTTGTGTGTGTGTGTGTGTGTGTGTGCGCGCGTATGGCAAGGGGATTAACTAATACAGGCAAGATTTTGAAAGAAGTGGGACAGGGTCCTGTGAAGAGCACAGTGGAGGAATTGGCTTTAAACAAAAGGGAAGCCCGGAACTTTCCTGGTGCTCCAGTGGTTAAGACTCCGCAATCCCAGTGGTAGGGTCCCGGGTTCGATCCCTGGTCAGGGAACTAGATCCCGCATGCCGCAGCTAAAGATCCCACGTGCTGCAACTAAGACCCGGTGCAGCCAAATAAATTTAAGAGAAAAAAAAAAAAAAAGGGAAGCCCTTCTAAGGCACTACTACTGACGATTCCCCTCTTGGAATTCCATCCTTTCAACTTTTTTCATCCTGCTTTTATCTCTCTAGGAACTTTTTGTTGGACTGCACTTTTTCCTCATTTCTCCTTTTTGTTTTTGTACCCCCAGGTTTGATCCTGTGATTGATTTGCTCTCTAAGAAACTTTATCCTAATGGCTTTACCAGTCATATTTGTATAGAAGATTTTGCTGTTTCTTTTTCATTGTAACCTCAAAAAATATTAAACTACAATTAGTGTGCCTACTCCATGCCACACATCTAACCTCATAAGTAGCGGAGAAGGGACTTTTGAACCAGGGTCTTCTTACAAAGGCCATATTCTTTCCTTTATACCAGAGGTTGGCAAACCATGGTCCTCAGACCAAATTTGGCTCACTGCCTGTTTTTTATTTATTTATTTACTTATTTTTACAACTTTATTGGAGTATAATTGCTTCACAATGGTGTATTAGTTTCTGCTTTATAACAAAGTGAATCAGTTATACATATACATCTGTTCCCATATCCCTTCCCTCTTGTGTCTCCCTCCCTCCCTCACTGCCTGTTTTTATAAATAAAGTTTTATTAGAATACAGCCATGCTCACTTGTTCTTTGGCTGCTTTCAAACTAGCAACGGTGGCCGAGTTGAGTTGAGTTGCAGCAGAGACTGTGTGGACTCAGAAAGCCAAAAATATTTACTGTCTGGTCCATTACAGAAAAAGTTTGCTGACCCATTCTCTATACCATGCTGCCTCTCTCCTAAGCTTTAACTCCACATGCTTGTTGGACATAGTAAACCTCTGTCTGTGGATTTTATTCTAGAACTAACTCAGAGCAACCTTTATATTATGTTCACCAGTGAGGAATTAGGACAGGGCATTGCAGGTATGGTTTGTCTCTTCCCTGGAGACTGGGGCCTCAGCTCAGCTGAGAAGGCATTGGGGCTAGAATCATCTAGAGCAGGAGGCAGAAAACTAGGGCCCTCTGATCATTTTTGTAAATGAAATTTTATGGGACAGGGTAGCATCCATTTATCTTTTGTCTATGGCTGCTCTGTCCCTATAATGGCGTTTATAACAAAGACTGTGACGTCTACAGTACTTAATATTTAGCCTTTTAGAGAAAAGTGTACCAACATCTGATCTAGAGGCATCTTCACTCTCTTATCTGGCAGTTGATCGTTGGCTCTGAACTGGGGCTTTTGACCAAAGCCCCTACATGTGGCCTCTCCACAAAGCCTGGGCTTTTTCACCAAGGTAGCTGGATTTCTTATATGGCAGCGAAGGCAGTGTCTCAGCAAACAAGGAGGAAGCTGAAAAACCTTTTCTGACTTAGCCTTAGAAAGCATGCAGTGTCACTCGTGCTACATTCTGTTGGATAGAAGCAGGTCACAGGGCCGTCCAGATTCAAGAAAAGGGCACATGGGTCCCCCACACAGCTCTTGATGGGAGAAGCGTCAGAGACTTCGGAACCATTTTTCTAAGCTGCCACAGACTTCCCGCTGTCATCTGAAATTCAACGTGTGATCTTTCCCCACATCAAACCTCTTTTCGGATTTTTCTCTTTTGTTCAATAGCATCATCATTATTTCAGGCTTCTGGGCCTGCAAACTTAATCATCCCTGTTTTCTTTGTCCATTTGACAGCACAATTTCTTTCTTTCTTTTTTTTTCTATCTTTTGAATGTCTTTTATTCTCGCTACTGTCACCAGACGTACTGTACCACCCTAGTAGAAGCTAAAATGCACTGTCTGCTCACTGGTGTCTTCCAACTCAGTGTAGTACACCTTGAGAATAGAGTGTGTGTGTGTGCGTGCATTTTAATCTGTAGATTTCATCAAATTCTCAAGGGGCCAGTTACCCCAAAAGAGTTTAACAACCACGTGTTGAGGGTGATGCCCCAAGACTACCCCCACATTTGGCGATGCGTTGGAAGGACTCAGCATATGACGTGGCTAAGGTTTATTACAGTGAAAGCATACACAATAGAATCAGCAAGGGGAAAGAAACAAGGAGAAATCTGGAGAATTTTATGCACAAGCTTCCTTATAGTCTCTCCTTCCTGTGAGGGGACACACCAAGCATGTTTTCTCTCCAGCAGTGAAAAATGTGGTAACTTTGTGCGCTGTTTCTGCCAGGGAAACCCATTAGAAACTTAGGCCCAAGGGTTTTGTTGGGGGCTGGTCATGTAGGCACTCTGCCTAGCAAGTACCAAAATTCTAGACTCCTAGAAGGAAAGCAGGTGCTCAGCATAAACCTCATTTTTTGCACAAAGTAGGTATAGTGTACCATCCTTATCAGTTAGGGAGAGGTGGAAACACTCAAAATCCAAGTTCTCAGATCCTAACTGAGGGCCAATCCTGTAAGTAGGCCTTCCTAAAAATAGCATCCTCAGGCTGGCTATAACTTGGCTGCACAAAAGCACTTCCTGCACATTCTTGACACGGCCCCTAATTTCGTATCTGGTCTTTCCTCGCATCTCTTCTCTGTCTGATTCCTGTACCTCTTGTGGGAGCCAATCCAAGATCCACCTCACCCTATTCCCTCCCCTTCTGCCCCTCGCAAGGAGCTGATGATACTTCTCCATTCCATCTCTGCAGAGCATTCTCCACTGAACTTTTCCGACACTCCTTGTACCACTTACATGGCCCTTAGCCTATAGTATCTTGTTACTTCATATTTTTAATGTGTGTGCAGCCTCACAAGTTGTAGTGCAAGCCCTTCGAGGTTAAGCACCTTCCATGTGCCCCCATACTACCCTATGTATCCCTCAATCATAGCATGTACCTTTTTGTATGATGGTTGCCTGTAACGTGTGCTTCTTGAGAGCTGGGGCCATGTGAAGTGCAGGGCCTAGGACTATGTCTCTCCTGCAGTAGGCACTAATTAAAAGTTTACAGAAGTTAAACCTCTTTGTATCCCCCATCCTACCCAAGCAGAATGTCATACACTAATAAATATGATTGCTAGAGAACTCAAATTACTCACATCATGATACATCATTATAATTGTTTTCAAGTAGAATCTTTCCCTATTAATAATCCTCTTTGTATTTTGATACTAGTAGTAATGTAATGCATGTACTGAACTAGGTTTTCTAAATTTCACTATGATCTCCTCACTGGATCTTAACCTTTTTCGTGGCAGGGCGCAGACTCATCTGAGCGTGTCATTGCTCCCATGCGGTGGGGCCTGGTTCCATCTTGGTTTAAAGAAGCTGATCCTTCCAAGCTGCAGTTCAACACTAGTAACTGTCGTAGTGATACCATAATGGAGAAACGGTCCTTTAAGGTAGGTAGCTGGTCTAGGGAAAAGGCACATATTCTGTTATTTTATCTAACGGAACTATTAGCGCTTTATATACCTGAGAATAGTTCCAAGTGTGTTCCCAGTTATTAATGTAGAGTGTTGTTCTGTTTATTACTGTATGACAGAGCATGCCAAGACAGCAGTTTATTATTTCTCATAATAAACCATAGGCTGCCTGGGCTCAACTAGACAGTTTTTACTCAACCAGAGGTTCTCATGTAGTTCTAATCAGATGACAGCTGGATGTCCCAGGTGGCTTCTTAACCCATGTGT
Organism: Mesoplodon densirostris; assembly: GCF_025265405.1. Taxonomy (NCBI): domain Eukaryota; kingdom Metazoa; phylum Chordata; class Mammalia; order Artiodactyla; family Ziphiidae; genus Mesoplodon; species Mesoplodon densirostris. The sequence goes on from NC_082670.1 coordinate 108,736,282, forward strand.
GACACCTCAGCTGGGATGAGTAGAACAACTGGAGGCCTTTCCATGTGCCTGCTAGGGGGTGTCAGGGTGGTCAGGCATCTCACATGGCATCTGGCTTACCCAGACTTCACCATCCAAGACAGCAGGGCAGGAGCTGCAGGGCTCTGTGACCTTGCCTTGGAAATCATAACAGTGTCACTTCTGCTGCGTTCTGTTGGTCATACAGAGCCAGCCTGACATCACTGAGGGAGGGGACCGCATAGCATGTGAATGTTGGTAGGCGTGGTTCTCCATGAGGCCAGCTTTGGAGACTAGCTACCCCAGTGCCTGTTGCCTGCTATGTACATTATTTAATCTTTTCACCATCTGTGTAAGTGTGACTTTATACATAAGAAATGTGACATACAGAGGAATTAACTGCTCTGAGGTCACACATTGGCAGATCTGAGATTTTAAGTCTGTAAAACATGTTTCTGTCACTAAGACCATATCTTGCTCATGTTTTCCCTCAGGTGCCTCTGGGAAAGGGAAGGCGCTGTGTTGTTTTAGCAGATGGTTTCTATGAGTGGCAGCGATGTCAGAGAACAAACAAGACGCAGCCCTACTTCATCTACTTCCCCCAAATCAAAACAGAAAAGGTATCATCAGCAGTGTGTATCTGTGTCTGTGTCTTCGTGTGTTTGGTATGTTCTCTGAGCTTCTTGGATTTTTGGTTTGATGTCTTTCCTATTTTTTTGAAAATTCTCAGCCATTATCTATTCAACTATTTCTTCTGCCCCATTTTCTCCTCTTTCTGGCATTCTAATTATATATGTGTTAGTTGGATATTGTCCCATAGTTTTTGGATGTTCTCTTCTGTATATTTCATTCTTTTTTCTCTGTTTCAGTTTGAGTGATTTTTATTGACCTGTTTTTAAGTTCATTCTTCCTTCTTATTTCACTGAAATTGCTTATCTGCCTGTTCATGCATGTTGTCTACCTTTTCTATAAGAGCTATAATATATATATATATATATAAAATACATAGCTAATATATATATATATATATATATATAGAGAGAGAGAGAGAGAGAGAGAGAGAGAGTAATTACACTTAAATTCCTGTCTGATAGTTTCAGCATTTGGGAAATGTAATCTCTTGAGTCTGGTCCTGTTGATTTGTATATATCTTGGCAGTTCATTGGTTATTTTTGGCTTTTTGTATGTCTTATAATTTTTTATTGATTGCCAGACATAGTAGATAGGACAGAGACTGAGATCAATAATATTTATGTCTGGAAATGGATATCTTTATTCTTTTTTTTTTTTTTTGGCTGTATTGAGCCTTTGTTGCTGCGGGCGGGCTTTCTCTAGTTGTGGCGAGCGGGGGCTACTCTTCGTTGCGGTGTGCGGGCTTCTCATTGCGGTGGCTTCTCTTGTTGCAGAGCATGGGCTCTAGGCGTGTGGGCTTCAGTAGTTGTGGCTCGCAGACTCAGTAGTTGTGGTGCAAGGGCTTAGTTGCTCTGCTGTATGTGGGATCTTCCCAGACCAGGGATCGAACCCATGTTGCCTGCATTGGCAGGCGGATTCTTAAACCGCACCAGCAGGGAAGTCCCTGTTTATTCTTTTATTAGGCCATTAATGTCCGAGGTTGAGTTGATATTGTCCGGAGCTGAACTGGGTTTGGTTTTGTTGTGCACCCCAGGCTTTAAATATTTCTCTGCTGTCACCTTGTGTTTAGGGTAAAGGTTGGTTTTCCAGAGGGTTTTTCTCAATAGCCCTGTTCCCTGCAGCTGTTGTTACTTCCCTTTGAGCCTGTGCCTTCGAGAGGATCTCTCCATGCTCTTGCCCCTCCCCCGGAAGTAGACTGCTGTTGCTTGTCCTCTGGTGTACAGGGAGGTGGAAAGAGCTCTCCGCTGCCTTGGTTCAGTCTCAGGCTTAAGCAGAACTGTGTCCCCGGCTCTCAGGCTCAGGCTTTCTCAGTGATCCTGCTCCTTCTCCAGGGGCTAAAGGGTTTTTTCTTTTGCCCTTTTCCAGCCTCAGGGGGTCTTTACCTGTATCTTAGGAGGATAGGATTTATCACTTTTCCCCTGGCCCCTTAAGCTTTTTGTTCCTTAGAGGAGAAGTGACCAGGTAAGGCTTCTCACCATCCCTGAGACAAAAGAGCTCCCCGTGTCTAGCACGCATTGGCAAGGAAGGAAGCTTTCTCCAGTCTCCTGCCCCCAGTCTCTCTCGTGAGCACCTGTGGAGGGTGGTCTGCAAGCTGAGGCAAACTTCCCTGATGTCTGCAGCCCCCAGGGGTTCTGTGCCCTCAGGCTAGCCCACACTCTGCATCGAGCCATTTGTTGATGATTTTATCTGAATTCTTACCTGCTGTATGAAGGAGGCCGTGTTTTCCTTCTGTTACCACTGGGAAGCCAGTATTGGTGTCTCATCTCCTCTTGGATGACCCTGTCTTTCCATAAAGTTCAGGCTAATTGGTTGCCCTGTGACCTCAGTTCTCCGATGAGTTTAAGTTACGGTTATTTAGATTCTCTACCTTTTTTTTTTTGTTAGGGTGGAGGTGACACTTTCCAGCTTTCTGTATTCTAGGCCTTGAATGAACGTTAAATGGCAAGTAGGAGTTGGCGTGATGAAAAAGGGAAGGAAAGACCTTTGGGGCAAAGGAAAGTTGCTTCTGCGAGATACAGGGGCATGAGAGTGCATGAGGGCCCCATTTAGAAATAGCTGGGCTTAATTCAAGTTAACATTGTAATTGAGAGCCAGAATGATGATCCAGATCATGGAAGGCCTGAATATCCACTGAAGGTGTTAAACTGTATTGTGAAAGCATTAAGGAGCCATAAATCTATTGCTTCAGTGAGTATCTGCCACCAAGCCTCTTTCCTTCTGCGACAGTGGATCAAGAGGACCCATGCTAAAGGCATGGGCTGAATTACTTCTAAAACGATTGCCATGCTCTCAAGTCTGTTATAGTACCCAACCTGCAGGGGGGAAGGCGGCTGCTGAGTATCTAATCTACCATGGATTTTGCTTCCAGTCAGAGAGCATGGGTGCTGCAGATGGCCCGGAGGACTGGGAGAAAGTCTGGGACAACTGGAGGCCGCTGACAATGGCCGGGCTCTTTGACTGCTGGGAGCCCCCGGAGGGAGGAGACTGCCTGTATTCTTACACCATCATCACAGTGGATTCCTGCAAAGGCTTGAGTGACATCCACCACCGGCAAGTCACACTTCTCATGCCTGGGTCCAAAAGGATTCAGGGCAGGGTTTGTCCTCTTTGCTTTTAGATAGGCAGCTTCTGTACGCACAGATTTAGAGAGTAGGAAACTAAGACAGTTGCTTCACAAAACACAGTCAGTTTGGCTGTAACGTGACATGCGTTCCTAAAAATCACCACACTATGCAAAATTGCACTATGAAAACCATAGGACTTACGGGAAACGTGGGACTAAGGGGACAACACTTAAAAATGTTGTCAGTGACACAGTAAAATAAAAAGAAAATAGGAATCTAGTAAAAACAGTACTATCATTCCATGCATTAAGTGGTTAAGAGGTACGTAGATATTACAATAAATGTGGCACTTTACCTTAGAAAGACCTGAAACTGACTTGTGGAAATGAGTGTCGGAAGAGTTGCAGCTTGTGTTATTGTGCAGTGGTAGAAGGAAGATCCTGCAAAACTATCATCTTTTGCAGTCTTAAATCCTGGGGCATGTTCTTCTGCCTTTGAAACATTGTTCCTTCGAGGCGTGCCTTTATAATAGATACGTATTTAATCAAAACTGAACATTTTGGTCCAATGTCTGGCCTCCTCCAATTAACTTCAGTATCACTGGTGGAAATTCCTTAGCAGCATCTTCATCTGTGCTCATGTCTTCTCCCAACAGCTGAGAGCTCTGGAAATTGCAGCAGGGTTTGAGGCCACCAAAACAGCCATTGCTAGTGCTAAGAGGAGCCACCTCTGTGGTATCTTTGTGGTCTGTGTGTGCAGAGAGGGCATTCTCTTTGTGGGAAGGCTTCCAGTTTTTTAGTTTTTTTACTGTTCGGCTCTCAGTCCACACACTAAATCTTTCCATTGCTCTGTTCCTTCAGACCTGGCTGGTATTGACTTTACAACACTTCTTGCAATTGTTCCAGCCATGGATGTTCCTTTTTTCCCAGCCCTGTTACTGTTGTGGATCCTTTATGTCTGTTGCTCAGGAGATATCACATGTTCTCTTCTTGCTTTCAAGACGCTTTATTATTATTTCAAGCTTCTCGTCAAGACTTACACGTTTTTTGTTTGCGTGCACTGCTTAGCGTGTTTGAGCCAGGAAGCTTAGACATGTCTCAGGTGTTGAATGAATAGTTTTTTTAATATAGAGAAAAGTTTACAAATGCAAAGTAAGAGCAGAACACAACTTTGGAGGATAATATGCAGTGAGCCAAGGTAGCCATCAGTGTTTGAGACGTGTGCATTTTGTGTACTCTTACAAGGCTCAGTTCAGCGGGGTGCAGTTTTCTGTGTTCACTTTGTGTTTCTCACAGACAAAACCGTATATAAGCAAAGGCAAAATTTGCGTTATGTTCTAATAGATCAATCACATTGGAACAGATTTTCATTTTAAAAACAAGCGTTACGGGACCTCCCTGGTGGTCCAGTGGCTAAGACTCTGCGCTCCCAATGCAGGGGGCCCGGGTTCGATACCCGGTCAGGGAACTAGGTCCCACATGCATGCCGCAACTAAGAGTTCGCATGCTGCAGCGAAGATCCTGCACAAGGCAGCAAAGATCCTGTGTGCTGCAACTCAGACCCAACGTAGCCAAATAAATAAATAAGTAAATAGTTTAAAATATATTTAATAAAATAAAAAACGTTAGCAGATCTGACTGTACTTGTGTAACACTTTCACAGTTTTTGCCGGATATGAGTGTCCTCAGAAGTAATTTTATGATCTTTTGCTGAAAAGAATGCAGTGCTGCGCATACTGGATGACCTGTTTTAGCCCTCTTGTCCTAAGCGTCCTGTCTGAAATGATGCTTTCATGGGATATAATAGTTCTAGTTTTTGCTAATTCACCTTAAAATAAATTCCTCTTTCATCTAATCTAAGATTTTGTACCACTATTTTATACATTGTTAAGAAAAATAAAGAGCTGCCAATTATTGCCATTAAACTGTGATACAGTGCAGAGATGCCATTCATCATAAAATGCATCTGGATTTAAAAGATCTTAAAATACCCTTTTAAAAAAATATTTATTGATTTATTTAAATTTATTTGGTTGCCCCAGGTCTTTGTTGTGGCATGCAAACTCTCAGTTGCGGCATGTGTGTGAGATCTAGTTCCCTGACCAGGGATCGAACCTGGGCCCCCTGCATTGGGAGCTTGGAGTCCCAACCACTGCACCACCAGGGACGTCCCTTAAAATACTTTTTAAAAGTACATGTTTGGAGGAATTCCCTGGCGATCCAGTGGTTAGGACTCCGTGCTTCCACTGCTGAGGGCCCGGGTTCGATCTCTGGTCGGGGAACTAAGAATCCCATAAGCCATGCAGTGCAGCCAAAAAAATAAATTAAAATAAAATGTTTGACTTGTTGAAGTAATAATAATTATTAAAATAGATGTTAACGCATTTATCTCCTATCTGTACCACCCACCAATGAAGTGTGTACATTCTTTGCATTGGCCTAGAACATAAAATCGGGGGCTAAACAAGGGATCTTTTCCTAACATCTGCTGGGTACCAGGAGTCATCTGAGGCAGGTTCTTTGCTTTTCTGAGCCATAGTTTCCTTTTGTTCACAATTATGTAAATAGCTCTTTCTTAGATAAATCTGCCATGGGTGATAAGGCTGGAGAGTATTGTTGATAGACAAGTTTTCCAGGGTTTATTTTCCCTTTAAGTCTAGGCTGGAGTGTCGTAAAGGTCACCAGTTTGCTAGCGTGTACACTGGAGTGGATCCACTCATAGCACGGGGTACTGTCTTTGCCGTCTGACTCTCTTAAGCTGGGTCTCCTGGTGTTGAGTTTTGTGCCCATGGGTGGGGGGGTGGGGGGGACACCGGGCAGCAACTGGCACGTGAGGCGCGGAGGGAGGGAGGGTGAGCTGCTGCTTGGGGCAGTTTGCGCTTCAGCTGACCGGGCCTTCCCCCCCACACCCCCTCTCTCCACCACCCCCCACCACCCCCCACCCCCACGGCTCCCAACCACTGTCTTCACCTCACGGGCTAGGATGCCTGCCATATTAGATGGAGAGGAGGCAGTCTCTAAGTGGCTGGACTTTGGGGACGTCTCAGCTCAAGAAGCTCTGAAGTTAATTCACCCCACAGAGAACATCACCTTCCATCCAGTCTCTTCCGTGGTGAACAACTCCCGAAACAACACTCCTGAGTGTCTGCTTCCTGTCGACTCGCTGGTCAAAAAGGTAGGGGCCTGTGACTACGGTAGTCCCTTCTGAGCTTTCTGTCTTCTGTCAGTGTGACCTATTAATTTTATGCCATGACCTTTCACAATCAGAGATTGAATACAAACCACCCCAAAGTCACCTTCCTTGTGCACGGCAAGGTGGACCAGAGCAGTGACTCTCAAAGCTGGCTGTGACCCGGGAGTCCTCAGGAGACCTGCTTCAAAATGTAAATGCCAGCCTCTGTCTAGACCTAGTGCTTCAGTATTCAGGGCTGGGCTTGGGCTTCTGTATCTTTAAGAAGCTGCCTTGGTGGGTCTGATAATAACCCAAGTTTGAGGACTCCTAATCTAGAGGGTGATTGTGAGAAGGACAAAGGAGCCCTTGACCATAACTGTGTCTCTCGCCAACCAGATGTGTGATTTATGTCTGTTTTCTGCACCTCTGTTTTCCCAACTACAAGATGGAGGAATTCCAATCCTCGTTCTCCTTAAGGGGATCTGAGAAGATTCCTGCCGTGAACTTTAACTTCTTAGAATTGGCAGGGATCCAGATGATGTATTTTGAAGGGAAGGTGAACAGGCAAGAGGCCTCAGTGAGAAGGAAGTTCCAGAGCAGAAGCTGGCCCCTGCTGGTACCCGGGGTGAAGGTTTAGGAGTAGCAACTGTTTGTAGGTGGCATAGAGGGACCTGAAGTAAGACATGGGTCTGAGTGTTCCAAAGTAGGCATCTTAGGGTGCCTGAGAAGTGTGAAGGACAATGATGGCTAGAACAGCTGCCCCCTTCCCCACTTTTCTAAAAGTTCATTAAGTGTTCATACTCACCGTCAGTGTCATCTTTTTTCTCTCAGTCTGTCAAACTCCTGCACCCCCGACACTTTTTGTCATTACCCGTCTCTAAAAATGTCACTGTATGTATTCCTTTTGCACTAGACACGGCCCCATTTCTGCCATGGTCTTTCCTCCAGAAGAATTCACATTCTGGAGAGGTGGCATCGTGTGAACTCAGAAGCTTCAATGCGGGGTTGGCAAAGGTGTAGAGGAAGCAGAGGGAGCGGGGCTGGTGGGGGGCTGTGCGGAGGGCAGTGCCGCGGGAGAGAGCTGCGCTCCGGCCCTGCGGCTCCCCGCCCCACCCCACACCGCCTGGTCCTGCTGAAGCACACGCTTTTCCCTGACACGGCTTCATTGTCTGCCCGTGTTTGGAGTGCCCAGCAGCCCTCTTCTCTGGCTGGTCCCACACACCTCTGGGAAGCCGCCTCTGAGAGCTGCTCCCTACTCCTTGCAGCCCTTGGAACACACTCTGCTCCTCTCGTCCCACTCCTGATAAGGGGCCCCATCTGGCCCTTGGTGACATCTTCCATGCCTAGGTCAATACCTAATGCCTCTTTCCCCTCTTTCTTCCCTTGGAGTTGGCCTGTTTCCAAGAGCTTGAGCTGGTGGTTTGAGCTTTTCCTTCTTTCTCCTAGGAGCTCAAGGCAAGTGGCAGCGGCCAGAAGATGTTGCAATGGCTGGCCACAAAGTCCCCCAAAAAGGAAGACACCGAAACACCCCAAAAGGCAGAGTCAGATGTGCCCCAGTGGTCCAGCCAGTTCTTGAGGAAGAGCCGGATCTCCCCCAGGAGAGGCGGCGCTGACCTCCTGGCGCGCTGGCTGAAGCGGGAGAAGGAGGAGGAGCCTGTGGCCAAGCGGCCTCACACCCAGTAGCGCAGGACTTACAGAGGCCAAGGCCAAGGTGTGCTGCGCTGAATACCAAGGTGATGACAGGTTGGGGGGGTGTTGCTTGGAGGAGGTAGCAGTGTTAACAGTGGTGGCTTCTTGGGGGAGTGGCTGTCTTGACTGTGACCGGGAACCCCTAGTGGGGTGGGTGGGCAGCCGGGGAAAAGGGAGAGGTACCACCATCAACTCATGATGGGGGGCAGGGGGACCTTGTGCCCACAGCTGTCTCCTGGTAGCCCGGGGACCTTCCCTCAGAGTCTGACCCTGCCGGCAGTTCTCCGCGTGACCTGGTACTGCTTAGCAGAGGCTGTTTTCTGTTTAGCCTTCGGGCTCTTTCAGTGCTTTGGAATTAAGTTCTTAAAACATTGTATAAGTTCTTAAAACATTGTATTTTTTTCTGAATAAAGTGTTTGATAAACTGTTTACATTTCAGAAAATGCTGCTGGTGGGAGGAACTCTGGATCTCACTGTTTTCTCCTGGCATAGTCCTAGGGAATGGTTTTGTCACAATGTGGGGCACTAGGGTTTTTGTGGACAAAACTGCCTTTCTGGAAACAACAAAAAGGCTTGGTGGGGCGCTCCTTATTGAGTCTCTGTTTACTCTTAATACTTGGAAGTTGCCCGAATCTTTTAGCTTAAAACCAGCCAGAGTGCCTGCCAAACACGAGGGGTTGCAGAGGCCGAGACCCCTGCATGGGGAGCGCAGGATCTGGGTGCGAGCCTTGCCCAGATTCGCGGCCTCTGGGTGGAGCAGGGCACGGAGGGTGACACGGGTTTGGGGGCCGTCCGCCCCAGCCTGGTCAGCGCCCCCGCGGTTTGTTCTGCAGGCTCGTCCCAGGCACCAGTCACTCTAATTAGATGTTTGGGTGGTTGTGACCGTACGCCTCCCCACCCAGATGACTGGGTCCGTGAAGGCACGGACCGCTTTCTGCCCACGTGAACAGGAGGCCTGCAAAGGCGCCTATAATGTAGCTGCGCACTAACTGCGCGCGCAGCCCTCCGGGCTTAACCGGATGCCACGCCTCGAGGGGCGAGGAGCGGGCCGCCCACGTTGGGGGCGCCGAGGCCGAGGGGCCTTCCCAGGGGTCCGGTGACAGCCCCCAGGAGGGCCGCGCCGGGCACGCCCCCTTCCCCCTCCCCCCCACCGCCTCCGGGGGTCCGGGAGACGGAACCAGCCAAACGCGGCCCTGGCGCCGGGATGGATGTGGCGCCTCCGCGCACAGGCTGCCACGCGCAGGCCGCCGCCGGGCCTATGCAAATCAGGGATCGCAACCTCACCAATCAGAGCGGGGCCCCGGCGCTGTTCCTGCCAATGGGGGCGAGCGGCGCTGGCGGGCGGGATCCCCGCCCCAGACCCTAGGCCTGCAAATTCTTCTTCCGGGGGCGGCGGCAGCGGCGGCGGAGTGGCGGGTGGGGTTTGTAGACCAACCCTAGGCGGAGGGGCGCGTGGCGCTTTTCCGGGGCCTGCAGTTTTCTCTGAGCTCTTTGGCACGGGGTTGTAGTGAGAGATCGTACAGATACAGATATCTTACCACCACAATGTTGACTGTTAGGACTTTTGTCGTATTTGCTTCAAGTTTAACGAGCGACAAAAGTAAAATTCCCTTTGTTTCTCCTCGCTGTTCCCCACTCTTTTTCAGGGTTGTCAGTTTGGTGGGGTCTTTTACCAGGAAGAAGAGAGTATCCTCAGGAGCCTGTGTCCTTTTCATTCAGGTTTTTATACTTTAACATAAATGTGATATTAAAAGCGCATTCTTGTATCAAAACATTGTTTTGTGATATTCAGGTTTACATAAATGGTATCATCTTGGGCATTTCCTTCGGCAGTTTTTTCCCCCTAGCTGACTTATCAGCTTTACTAGGTATTGCCAAGTTGCTCTCCAAATTTTCACTAGCTTCAGGGGCATGTGATTACCATTTTCCCACCTTTTGCCAATACTTACTCCTGCTTGTTAGAGCAGCATAGCATATTGTCCTGCCCTTCTTTTTTCTTTTTAATTTATTCATTTTTTATTTTATTTTTATTTTTGGCTGCGTTGGGTCTCCTTTCGTGGTGTGATCTAGTAGACCAGGACCCCAGCTGTTCTCAGGGCAGGAGGTACAGCTCTTGAATGAGGCCGTCTGGCCTCTCAGCTGGGCTCCCAGCTGGCAGGCCCTCCTCACCCGACCCTACCTGCACGATGACCAGGCTTGGCTCCAGGCCTTAGGGACCCTTTCCTGCTCTGAAGTCTTCGAGCAGGCAGAGGGTCCCCTAGACTCTAGATTCCAGTAGACGGGTGTCTCTCCCGCTGCTGTCTGCGGTCCTTCTCGATCCATCTCTTCCTGCAAAGCTTGTGTACCTGAAGCACAGTCCTGCTTTGTATAGAAGCAAGCAGAACAGACGCAGGCAAGGGAGGGCCTTGGCCCACAGCGCACAGCTTGGCATAGGTAAGTTGAGGGCAAATCTGAGGGGCTCCTGGCCTGGGAACGGTGTCTCAAGTTTGGAGAGTTTGGACGAGACCCTGCTTGCTGCCAGGAGAGCCCAGAGGGTAGGTCGGTGGTGGGAACCAGAGAGGGTAATGCGTGGATTCAGACTCTCTCCCTCTTCTCAACCAGAGTGAGGAGCGCTCCGTGATGGGAGGTGTGGAACCTCATTTCTTGAGGAAAGGAGCTTTGGCTCGGGCTGTATGGAAGGGTCCCTAGTACATACAAAACTGACCCAAGTCCTTGGCCCTCTCTGAGACTTGGTTTGCCCGTCTCTGAATCAGGAGAGTGGGTGCTCACAGTTGAACTCCCAGGATCCCACAGCCACAGGCGCTGGTTGTTGGAGACCGAGAACCTACCTCTTGTCACGGTGTCCCTCATGTGGTGATGGGTGAGGGTCCCCCTTGCGTCCCGGGGCTCCAGGGAAGAGAGGCATGCTGCAGGCTCCGCAGGCAACACTCCCAGTGGGCAGCGGAAGCTAAAGCACTGTTTGGAGGAGCTGGGGCTTCAGTGAAAGGGGTTGGATAATCACACTGAATAACACAAAAAGTTTTATAGGGCAGCCAGGCTGGGGCAGGGCCCCAGTGCCACAACTTTTTGCCCCTGAGGGAGGCAGCCAGAAGAAAGCCAGGAGCTGGGAGAGGCAAGAGGAGGTGAGTGAGAATAGGGAAGCACATATGTGAAGGGTGCACTGTGCAAGGCTCTGGGGTCCCAGGAACAGCCCTGTGGGAGGAGGTGGTCACCCTGGTGCAGGCCCTCAGCAGGGGCAGCCTGGTCTCTGCGGTCATCACTGTGTGGCGTCCTTTGGCTCCGGCTCCATCAGGACACCACCATTCGAAGCTTCTTGTCTCGTGAAGCAGCCAGAACAGCCCACGTAGAAGATCAAGCTGAGTGATCGCAAAGGTGGGGACCGAAGGCGACACTGAGTCACACGTGATTTTGCTTGGGCCATACAGTATTTATTTTTAGTTGTGGTAAAATACACAGGACGTAAGATTTACCATCTCAACCATTTTTAAGTGTACAGTTCAGTGGTATTAAATACAATATATTCACATTATTATGCAACCATCACCACCATCCATCCCCAGAACTCTTTTCATCTTGCAAAACTGAAATTCTGATCCCATTAAACACTAACTCTCCATCCCCCGCCAGCCCCTGGCACCCACCGTCCTACTTTCTGTCTCTGTGAAGTTGACTCCTCTAGGGCCCTCATATAAGTGGGATCATACAGTGCTTGTCCCTTTGTGACTGGCTTATTTCACTGAGCACAGTGTCCTCAAGCTTCATTGTGTTGTAGCAGGTGTCAGAACTTTCTTTTAAGACTGAATAATGTTCCATTGTGTGTAGAGACCACACTTTGTTCATCCGTCATCCACTGATGGACACCGGGGTTGCTTCCACCTTTTGGCTGTTGTGAATAGCGTTGCTATGAACATGGGTGTGCGAATCTCTCTTTGAGTCACTGTTTTCAGTGCTTTTGGGTGTGTCCCCAGAAGTAAAATTGCTGGATCAATTCTACGTTTGACTGAGGAACCTCCATACCATTTTCCAACAGCTGCAAGATCTTACATTCCCACCAACAGGGCACAAAGTTCCAATTTCTCCACATCCTCACCAACACTTGTTATTATTATTTTTTTAATGGTAGCCATCCTAATGGTTGTGAGGTGGGGTATTTCTTTTTTTAAGCCCACATTTTAAAAGTGGGAGGTTTCACAAAAAAGTTTATAGTTTCCACATAAAATATTCTCAGGAGGGACTTCCCTGGTGGCGCAGTGGTTAAGAATCCGCCTGCCAATGCAGGGGACACGGGTTCAAGCCCTGGTCCAGGAAGATCCTACATGCCGCGGAGCAACTAAGCCCGTGCGCCACAACTACTGAGCCTGCGCTCTAGAGCCCTTGAGCCACAACTGCTGAGCCTGCACACCTAGAGCCCGTGCTCTGCAACAAGAGAAGCCACCATAATGAGAAGCCCGCGCACGGCAACAAGACCCAACGCAGCCAAAAGAAAGAAAGAATTAAAATAAATTCTGAGGAGATGGCGCTGATGACTGAGCCCCCCCGTGTGGGACCACTGCCGACCGGGGCACCCTCCTGCCAGGCCTCCCTGGATGGCCCACGCCCCTCCATGCCTTGGGAGGGGAAATCAGAAACTTTCCGGAGGTGCTCCTAATAGGTCTGAGAAGGTGGGAAGCTCTGTCCACATTCTGCTGCATTGCTGCCTGGAGACCATCAGCAGGACTGGGTGGTCACTGCCCCTCTTCAGGGGGGGTCTGTGTCCTCCAGTTGGGCAGGCTGTCCTGCCCGGCCTGGGGCCTGTGCACCTCTGTGTCTGAGACCCTGGTGCAGTTCCCACGCACCCATTCTGTAGTGGGGAACCATGATGGCTTCGTACTGTGTCAGTTTGGCTGCACTGCACTACCTCTCCCAGAGCGCCCTCGCTTCTAGGTTTCCCGGTAGGGTGGGCCACAGGCAGATTCTTGCCAGATTTGGAAGGAAGCAACCATTTTGGTCGGTGAGCTGCTGATTTACCTCCTTGTTGGGAAGTAGCACCTGGGCCTGCAATTACTCTACTTTCCCTGGACTCTCCTTCAGTTTTTCTGACTACTGGGCCAGGTGTGGACATGTTGAGCTCTGGATGAAAGGTCTCAGCTTCTGCAGGATACCCTCATCGCCAAGGTCAGAGGCAACATGGACATGGGTTTCAGTCCTGTGCTCAGTGCCAAGCCCTGCCCTGGCAGAGGACAGCTTTAGCTGGGTTGGTCCCCAGCAGTTGAATGGGTGGAGACCCCATCCTTTGGGTCGCTCAGGCTGCTCGACCTGGAAAGGGGCCTTTGCAGTGTGTGCAGAGCTGTCCGGGGCCCAGGGAGAAGTAGGACCCAGGAGCGCAGAGGGTAGACCCGCGATCCTGAGGAGATTCAAGGGAGGCAGGGTCCCAGCCCTGTGAGAGGAAGGAGGTGGCTTCACAGGAGGAGAGGGCGCTACCCCAGGGGTGCGAGAGACCAAAACCTGAGACCCTGGCCAGGGGTAGTGTGTTCAGACCGCCCTGGTCAGCAGCTGAGTGATTAAGAGAAATCTTTTTTGGCTCTGTTTATAGGTGAGGGCACTGAGGCTTGGAGAAAACAGTCTTGCCCCAGAGAAAAGACCATGGTGGACCCAGGCTCAGAACCCTGACCTCATCCTCTGCGGGCCCCCCACCCAAGTCCCCTCCATCAGTGGGTGTGGGCGTGGGCTGTTGCTGTGCCCTATCTTACAGACAAGAAAACCACCTAGTCCTTTGTCTCCTTTGCTGCACAATGGATACCTCCTCCAGGGCCTCACGGTGTCACGTGCCTTCAGTGTTCACCTGGAATTGAGGCCCCTTGAAGCCAAATCCAAGAGACACAGTAAGTAAATGGGCTCCCCCGCTCTGTGCAGGAGCTGAGTGTGGTGTCAGGGCAGAAAATACACCTTCAGCACCAGTCAGGTGAGTGTTGGAACACCTCCCTCGCTGGGCTGTCTTGAGGCTGAGGTCTCTACCCTTCCTTAGAGTGCCTGGCACATGCCGAGTGTTCATTCAACTTCAGGATGTGGGACCCGCCTACAGAGATGCAGCTCGGCTGAAGGGTCTGAGTGAGCAAGATGGGAAGGTGGGGGACCTGTGGGTGGAGGACAGTGGGACCCTAGGAGAGTGGTTTTGAGGAAGACCAATTTGAATAGATGACAAGGTCCAGGATGTGGGCATGGGAGGATAAAGTGAGTTAAAGGAATGAGAGACCAGATTGCAAGTGACGTAAACCCAATTTCAACTAGGTTATGTGAAAAGCATCAGCTCACAGAATAGCCAGGTCTATGTAGCTTCAGACATGGCTGGATCCAGACGCTGCATTAATGTCCTTAGTTCTTGGCTCCACCTTTATGTCTTGGCTCTTTTTTCAGGTGGGTTTTCCCTATGTGTTGACAAAGATGGCCACTGGCACCTCTGGCCCCAGTGTCCCTAACCTTAGTGATCCTGGGTGAGAGAGCACCTCTTTCTCACTAGTTCCAGGAAGTCTCAGGTTTGACTCATTGAACTCACTGGGGTCAAGAACCAGTTTCTCCAATCACTGTGGCCAAGGAACAGACTAAACGCTCAACAGCCAGGTCTTTGGTCGCGTGACCATCCCTGGGACTGGAAGAGTCGGACCCCCCAGAGCCATGTGGCCTGAGAGTAGGGGAGCGGTTTGTCCCCAGAAGAAAATTAAAGTGCTTTTTATTATCAGAAGAATGAGAGATGCTACCTGGAGAAGATAGGCCTTGGCGTGGACAACAGGCCAGAGGCTAAGTCTTCAAAGAATGGAGGGGGGCGGTGGTGACAAGAGGAGGGTGTGGGCTGCAGCATCAGAGCCAGAGGCTGCTGGGAGAGCCAGGTGGTGTGAGCAGTGAAGGGCGGATTTCAGTGGGAAACCTGGAAGGACAGCGTGGAATAAGGCCGACCTGAAGGGCACTTCGGGGCCTTGGAGCTCACGGGATGTCTTCAAAGGATAGAGAGTCAGCAGGGGTGGAGCTTTGGGCAGGGAGGACTCTGGGAAGGGCAGGTGGCTCAGTGTGAAGGGTTGGGCAGGAAGGAGCAGCGTCCACGTGCCCAGGTCCCTGCAGCCCTTCCCAACCCTCTGAACCCCAGGGCAACCTAGGAGAGGGTCAGAAACCCAAGCCCCAGGCCCCAGCCTCAGATGCTGACTTGGACAACTGGGGTGAGCCCAGGTGGCATCTGGGCTTGGGTTTCTGCTTTAGGGAAAGAGGGTGTGGGGTGGGAGGGCTCCCGTTTAGCTGGTCAGGAGCACCATCCCCCAGAACCCTGGGGAGGCTGCGGCCTCTCACTGCTGCTAGCTGCTGGTGGCCTATTGGTTGGCTCTGCAGGCAGCTTGGGACCGGCCAAGGCTGGCACGGTGGTGCTGCAGCAGGGCACTGGGCACACTGTCCCAAAATCAAAACTGCAAAGTAGATGAAGTTGTTACTGATCAGTAAGTGGCCAGGACATGGGCTGGCAAGGTGGGTGGAGTTCCCAGGAATTGAAAACAGTCTTTGCCCTAATCCCAGCCAGATCAGGGCCCCATCTGGCTCCCAAGTGTCTCTCTCCGAGCTTCTGCCTTGAGGACAATGATGTGGTACCCCTGTGACTTGTCTCCCTTCTCCCACACTGGAAGCTTGGGCAGGGCAGGCACCTGTGCTGGTTTGGCCCGCTGCTGTGTCCCCTGGGCCCAGGGCAGGGCAATCACACACTGGCAGCTGGCCTTGCCGTTCCCTGCGGCAGGAAACAGTGGGGAGAGCCTGCAGCTGGGGGGAAAGACTTGAAGTGGGACTGGCTGGCCACTTGCCCAACGTGGGAAGGGTCTGCCCTGTTACCCAGCCTGTGTGCCAGAGGAGGGTAGTGGCTGCCAGGCCATGGTCAGGGTCACTTGCTGGCCAGGGCCTCTTCTCCAGCGGAGATCCCCTGAAGCTCTCTCACCTACTTGCTCAGCCTGGTCTGTGCACATGCACTGTCCTAGAATGTTGTCTGGCCTTCCACTGCTCCAGGGCTCTCCCTGTTTTGCAGGGTTGTCCTTTCATACGAGCATCTGTCAGAATAGGCCTCAAGTCTAGTGCCCAACTACAAGCACAACTATTCCATATGATGGACACAAACTGTATGATAGGGTGTCCCAGGGTTGAGGGTCATTCCTGCCAATTTGTCCGTAACCCTCTGGGTCCCATGTGCACTCCAGATTAACTTACAAGCTCCGGGAGGGTCAGAGCCTTACTCAGACCCCTCCTCAGTTAGTGGGGAGTGAACCAAAACCCGGCTCCACTGTCCCTGTCACAGTAATACGAAGCCTCACTGAATTCGGAGTCAGTAAGCTCTGTGAAGGCCCGGCGTGTGGTGACCTTGTGAGACCTGAGGGTCTCTAACCCGCAGACCCCGCAAAGCCCCCGCTCTCCCACCCCCCAGAAGGTGGACCCAACTGCCCATCTACCAAGGTAAACTCCGCACCTCCTTCGGGGACCAACCGGCCCCCGCTCCTGCCGGGCTCCGGGCCTGAACCTCTAACGGATCCGGGGTGCTGGGGACCCGCCCCCCATCCAGCCCAAGCCCCGAGGCGGCGACGCCGCCCAACCCTCCTCCACTCGGAAGAAAACAAGAGCGGTTCAAAGGTTTAAACAATTTATTGTGCCCCAAAAAAGGCGACGAGAAAAAGAAGCGCCGCGCGGCCCCGCGCCCCGCGCGATTGCTCGGCGCGCGCCCGGAAACAGGGTGGGCGGGGGCGGGAAGGACTGAGCCGCCGTCGCGTCCTCGCGCGCAGGCGCGGCGCGGCCTTCGGGGCCCAGTAACCAAGGCGACACCCGTTGCCAAGGGCGAGAGCCAATAGGAGCATCGCCAGGGCCGTTTCAAAAATCTAAAGCAAACAAAAAAAAAACGCTCCCACGCGGGGGGATGGGCAGGCCGGCGTGGGCCCGGGTCCCCTGAAGTCGGAGCGCGCACGGCGGCCCGGGCCGGTGCCCCGCGCAAAACCTACGTGCAGTCGGGGTGGAAAAGGGGGCGCCGGGACCCCGCGTTCACTTGCGGCCCTTGGGCACTTTGGGCACGCTGGGCTTGGCCGCTTTCTTCACCTTCTTGCCGCCCGCGGCTGCCGCCTTCTTGGCCTTGCTGCCTTTGTCCTTCTTGGAGGCGGCACCCTTCTTGTGCGAGCGCTTCTCGGGCTGCGGGCCCTTGGCGGGCTTCTTGTCCGCGCGCCGCGCAGGGGCCGCGCTCGGGGCCGCCTTCTTGGCCTTGTGCGCAGCAGGCGCCGGGGCGGAGGCGGGCGCCGGGGCTCCGCGCCGCTCCCCGCCGCCCTCCAGCTTCTTGCGGTTGAGCTTGAAGGAGCCGTTGGCGCCGGTGCCCTTCACCTGCAGCAGCGTATCGTTCTGCACCAGCGCCTTGATGGAGTACTTGAGGTAGGTGCGCCCGTTTTGCTGGTCGAACCATGCCACCTTCTTGGCCTCCGCGTAGATCTTGGCCAGCGACGAGCCGTTGCGCTCGCCCAGTCGGCGGATGGTCTCCACCACCAGCTGGCTGTATTTTCCTGGTTGGTTCTTCTTCTTGCTGTTTTTCCTTTTTTTGGAAGGGGACAGCGAGGCCGAGCCGCCGGCCTTGGCCGCCTTCTTGGCCGCCCCCTCGGCGGTCGTCAGCGGCAGGGCCTCCTCCAGCTCCACAGACATGGTGGCGAGCGGATTGGTGGCGGGCGGGGCGCGGAAGCCCGGGGGCCGCGCCGGGAAGAGAAAGGCGAGGGGCCGCGGGGGCGCCGGGGGGCTGGGGGCGCGCGGCGGCTCCAGGCGGGAGCGGCCGCGGCCGTGCCTGGGGCCGGGCGGCAGGGCTGGGGTGGGGGCCGGGCCGGCCGGAGCGGGGGTGGTCGGAGCGCAGGAGTCCGGCACGAGGTAGCCGGAGCGGGGACCGTCTCGGAGCGGATTTAGTCGGCCTCGCGAGCGTCGCCGCCTGCCCCCAGAGCTCGTTGGGCGTGCGCGCTGGGCTCTGGCGAGGAGGGCGCCCCGCTCCGCTTTTATGGCTCTACGGCGGACCACGTTGAGAACAACAACAGCCTGGTCCGGGGCCAGCGCCAACTTGTGCTTCTTGGAGCCCCTTCCCCGGCCGCTGGCTTCCCAGACCGCGCCTCCCCGGCGCCGCCGCGCCCGCCGCCGTGCGCCCCGGACAGGGCCCGAGCCTGCGGCGCGGCAGAGAGGCGGCCCGCGCCCAGGGAGGGCTCGGCAGAGGGGAACGGAGGGGCGCACCCTAGGCTGCGGGAGCGCGAGAGGAGGGGGGCACCCCGTTTAGGGCCGAATAGCGCGGGCCCCCGGGGAGGCCCCGCGGCCCGGAGCTCGGCGGCAGTCAGCCAAGAGTGGTCCACAGGCCCCCAAGCCCAGACCGCGTCCGGGGGGGCCCGGGCCTGCCCGCTGGACGCGCTTTAATTTGTCCGAACTAACACAGGGCACGCCCTCACGCGGTCGGCTAGGGCAGTGTGGAGGGAGCCGGGACGGCTTCGAGGGGGGTCTCCGCCAGAGTGCAAGGGGAGAGCGGATGCTGGCGCCCTCCCCTGCGCGCCCGGTGTCTCCTTACGCCTCGGGGGCCTGGGCAGGACGCGGGAGGCGGCGGCGAAGAGCGCAGGTGCTTCTCTGGGGACATTTCCTAGCCGCCGTCCCGCCCCCGCCCCCGCCGCAGATGCTACAAGTGCCCCCTTTTATGGTGGGTGAAGCAGCCTCCACCATTGCCCCCAAAGCCAAATGGCGGCTCCGGCGGGAGAGAGGGGAAGGCCGCGGACCCCGGACAGTTTCCCGGAGAGGATGGGGGAGGGGAGTTGCTCCTCGTTCCGGGCCACACCCCTCCCCCTCCCGTGTGGGGAGCGCAGTTGAGAGCGGGGGCTCCCTCTCCGGGTACCACGCGGAGGCTTGTGCAAATCTGGTGGCCCTGCCGCTGGGTCCAGTGTTGGAGGTGCGGAGGAGGCGCTGGACAATCTCTCGAAGCCGAAGGAGCCCCCACTTGGGGAGCTGAGGCCACGGGGAGACGCTCCGGGAGGAGGGCGGATCCCTTTGGGGTGAGTGATTTAGGCCCGGATCCTGCGGCCGTGGCCACGGCCACGGCAGGATAAACAGTTCCCTGAGGCGCGAGCATGGAGGAGAGGGGGTGGGACGGGGGGGTTGGACTGGAGCTCCACGGGTGAGGAGAGCTGCAGGCCGTGAAAGCCAAAAAAGCGGGGTGCGTTTCGAGCCTTCTGACCGAGCAGGCCCCCTGAGCGGTCTGTGCTTCCCCCTGTCACAGCGCTTGTCCGGCCCCCATTTGCTTTCCGGCAAGCTGGGGAATAAGCCCCAGGGGAGAAGGAAATTGAGGCTGGTGGGGTGTTTGCAGGGGTCAGCGGCTTGAGCCACAAAAGGGGGCAGAGAGTACATCCCGTAGGAGAGGGAAGATGGATCTCAGCCCGGGCTCCTGCAGAGGCCAAGCCCCTCTCCCAGGGAGGAGGGCCGCTTAGCGAGCCCAGCCCAGGTGACAAAAGACCATCCGAAGTTCTTAACGGGGGTGAGGTGGGGGGACACACGGGTCTGTGAGAGCTGAGCCCTGGGAGGAATGGGTGGGGAACAGTGGCAAGGAGCTTGCAGATACTGATGGCTTGAGCAAAGACCTCGGGTTCCGAAGACGCAGGGTGTGTGCAGGGTGAGAAGCAGCGAGGTGTAGACCCCGTGCCCCCGAGGGGTCTGCCTGGGAGCAGAAGCCCCGGGAGTGAGCAGAGGGTGCGTGTGCTGGGGGTGGGCGTGGCGGCCCTCCCGGGAGGACCAGGGCGCACTGAGGTGGCGTGGGGGCAGGGGCGCCCACGAGAGAGCTGGCCCAGGGCACCCGGGTGACTGGCACGAGGGGCTCCAGCTTGGGTCTCTGAAAGGTCAGAGGGAGAGCAGAGGGTGGTAGCCCCGAAGGACCCCCGACTGAAACCTGTCCAGCCGTCGCCGTGGAGGCGGGGCAGGTCGCTGGAAATGTGAATCTGGAGCTGGTTGCAGCAGCAGGCGGGGTGAGGGCTGTGTCCGCGGGTCATCAGAGGGGAAGGAAGGACGTGGGGTGGCCGGAGAGGGAGGCTGCCCACTGGAGACCGAGGAGGAGCGGTGAGAGAGGAAGGGAGGGCCCAGCGTGGCTGCTGTCCTGGAAGCCGAGGAGGAGAGAGTTTCCAGGAGGAAGGGCCGGTCTGTCCGGTGCAGCTCCCTCAGGAAGCTGCTTGACCCTCAGAGCCGGCTTCTGAGACCCGCTGCCTGGACCCTGCCTGTTTCGTCTGGTGTTTTACTAAGACCTAAATTAGTTCCAGGATTTAAAAATCAGGCGATTTCAGTAAAAATGCAGTCCAGATTTCAGATTTCCCTTTAAAAAATCTCAAGATTTGACCGGGGTGGGTTGTGGGGAGTGGGCATAGGGTGCAGGGCCTGAGTAACCGTTCAGTGAGGGGTGCTGGGAGGCCCTCTTGCCCTGGGGGAGGCCTGGCCGTACCGGGAGGAGAGAAGGAATCAAAGCAAGGAATGGGACACACGCAGGCAGGGCAGTCCACAGGGAGGACACAGCAGACACGGCTCAAGAGTCCACACCGGGGCCTCCCTGGTGGCGCAGTGGTTGAGAGTCCGCCTGCCGATGCAGGGGATACGGGTTCGTGCCCCGGTCTGGGAGGATCCCATATGCCGCGGAGCGGCTGGGCCCGTGAGCCATGGCCGCTGGGCCTGCGCATCCGGAGCCTGTGCTCCGCAACGGGAGAGGCCACAACAGTGAGAGGCCCGCATACCGCAAAAAGAAAAAAAAAAAAAAAAAAAAAAAAAGAGTCCACACCGGCCCTGGTGGGCTCCTTGGCCTGCCCAGAGGGGGTTGCTGCCTGGGGCCCAGGACTCAGGAAGACTCATTCTAGGCTTTGGGAGTGGGCAGGGAGGTCATTTCCTCCCAGTGACCTCATTATACAGGTGAGGACACTGAGGCCTGGGTGGCAGTGAGTAGCTTTATCCAGTTCTCCAGGACTCTAGGCTTTCGGGGATGCCTCTTGAACCGAACGCTCCTGGGTAGCCACTGCCATCCTTCTAAGGACGTCACAGGTGGGGAAGGCCTCACGTGGCCAATGGGAAAATGCCAAAATACGGGAAAAGGAGCACCTGGAGTTGGCCAGGGCCTGGCGGAGAGGGCCACCCCTTCCCCAGGGCCGGGGGTGCCTATTCTGGGCGGGTCCACTCTCCCTAGGCAGGCTTCTCCCATCCTGGGGCTCCAAACACCATCCATACATTGGTGATGCCCATTTCTGTCTCTCTCCCGAGTAACAGACGGCCACGAACTGCCCGCCGCTTCCCCTGGGATGTCTAAAAAGTGTCTCTTCTGTGTCATCGCTGAAACAAAAACTCCCCATTTTCTCTTGCAATCCTGCTCCTCCCCAAACTCGCAGAAAGCAGGGGCCCCTCCTCATCTCTTCTCCCCTCTCCCCTCTCCGCCAACCCGTAGGTGCCCGTGTGCACTCCTCCCCCAGCCGCCGCGCTTGCCGCCCTCCCTCTCCAGGCTTTTTGTTCCTCCCACACACCAGGGGCTCCCACCTTGGGGCCTTCGCACCTGCTGTGTGCCAGCTCCTTTCACCCAGAACCCATTCGGTGCAGCCTCCAGGCCAGCCGGGCCAAGACGCTTCTCTGGGATTCTTGTCTCGTTACCCTGCTTTATTTTCTTCATAGCACTTATGATCATCTGACCCTGTTTTGCCTATTTCTGGGGGGGCTCCGAGAGCGTAGCTGGGTCTCCCTTGCTCCTTGCCGGCCCCCAGCCCCGGGCACACCCTGCTTGGCGACGCAGCAGCAGGAAGGTGGACTCTGGGAGTCAGGAGCTCCCCTCCCCCAAACTCCCTGTGTGACCCACCTGCCTGGGCCCCTGGCGGGCTCAGTGTTGCCATCTGTATAAGGGGTACACGCACAAAAGGGCAAACAGAGCCACCTCCACCTCGGAGTGTTTCTGACAGCCTGGGCAGGGGCCCTGGGCGGGGAGGCCCAGAAGGCTGTGGGGTCGCCAGCCTGCTGTAGGAAAGGCCCAGTCGGCTCTGGCTGGGCTGCTGGGGTAACAGTTAAGAGGCCAAAGGGTCTGTCTCCCCAGAAGGTGTTTTAAACTGAGAGGTTGGCTCCAGCCTTAGCCTGGGCTGGACCCAGTTTGGGGTTTGAAATGTAAATAAGAGGCATTAAGTGCTTTTCAGTATTTAACGGGAGACAAAGGGGAATTCACTAGAAGAGACTGTGGGGAGGTTGCCTTTAAGATGCAAATGTGTATTGTGAAGCCCTGAATGGGGACGTGGTGAAGGCCTCTGGCCCCTCACCCCCAGGGCCGGCGTTGGGGCGGGGGCGGGACCGCCAGGCGGGAGGCTGAGATCAAAGGAGCGGACAAGTAGATGCTGACGCTTAGAGGAGGTGGAACGGGGGACTGAGCTGCCACCGCGTCCTGTCGTGTCCCCGGGGCCCCGGCTGCCCACCACTTCTGCTTCCCCGCAGGGTCCCCTGCTGCAGACGCCCCCAAGGTGCTGCTGTCCTTAACGTGCGGGTTGTCAAGAAGGGACTTAGGTGCTACTCAGTGTGGAAGGAGCCAGACCTCGGCGGGACCCGCCACCGCCTCGCGCTGTGTGTCAGGGTCAGAGCGAGGGAGGCCCCCCCTCTTGGGGACTGAGGACCATGGGTGCCGAGTAAGGACCCCAACCTAGAGACGGGCCTGCAGTGGTGATCAGAGGCGCGGCGTGCAGACTGGAGCCCGTACCCTGGGACGTGAACAGTGGCTCGGCTCCAGGAGGGGTCCTTTCACCTCCCGCTTCCGCTTCTGCCCGAGCTGGGGACCTTCTCCAGGACTTTTACTTTTCTTTTCTTTCCTTTCTTTAAGTGCTGGGTAGTTTTTTCTTGGGGAAGTTATGTGTGGTATAAAACCCAGTGGGAGTAGAAGGATGTGAGGTGAAAACAAAGTCCCCGCCCTTGGCCCCAGCTCGCGAGCTGTGCGCGCACAGGGCTGCGTGTCGCTGACTCTGGACACCGGGTCTGCGTCCAGGTGGCCTGTCCTGAACGGCTGCAGCGCCAGCCGTCTGGTCGTGTCCTCCTGCGGGGCAGGCGGGGCTGTTACTAAGGTGTTTCCGTGACTGTCCTTTGTTCACGAGCCCAGAACTAGCCGCTCCACCAGCCTGGCCTGTGTGTGTCCCCACCTCCCCGCCCCATTTCAGGCACCGCCATCCCCCCGCCCCCATGACCTGGCCGCCTCCTCTGGGCTTCCCGACCCCCCATCTCTTCTGGGCCGCGGCCACCAGCCTTTGGGGGCGTGAAGGGACGTGGCATCCTGCCCCCCTCACAGCCTGGCTCTGCCCTGCCCACCTTCCCCTGCCCTCCCTCCTTTCGGCCTCGGCCCACCCAGCCCAGCCTCCCCAGGGGCCTCCCCTGCGGGGGTCTCTGCCTGGCTGGGTCAGGCCTGGGGGGAGCAGTGGAATTGGGTGGCGTTTGGGCCCTTGTTTCAAGGACAGGGGAGCCGGCGACTCTCCTGGCCCAGGAGACGTGGGCTCCCGGCCCCCCTGTCTGCGGGGCAGGGGTCTCCTGGGACCCAGGCTGCCCGCTCCAGTGCCCCCGGGGAGGGAGCCGGCCCAGTGGGCGAGGCCAGACTTGTCTTCCAGCCTTGGGCTGTGGTAGAGCTTGACATCTTTTCTCCAGAAGGCCCGGGGTTTGAGGCCCGAGGAGCCCGGGCGGGTTTGGAATGGAGAGACTATTTGGGGAGGGGCCCCGGCGACCAGGACAAAACTCGACAAAGAGAGAAACTATCTTCCAGCGTCGCCCTGCGGGGCAGAGGCGCCGACAAGGGAATCTTGGCTTTATCTCCTTTCTTACAAGCAGCCTCAGCTGTGGAGACGCTTCCGCGGGGGCCGGGGCGGGGGGACCCGCAAAGCCCTACAGGGGGTGAGAGCAGCCTGGGCCCAGGCGCCGGGCATCCATTCATCCCGTGCGGCCGGGGCTGCGTTTCTGCCTGCGGTGGGAAACCGGGACCCAGGAGAGACTGGGTAAGGTCCCCGGTGACCCCTGGCCAGGAAGACATGGCAGAGCGTTTGCTGTTTACCTCATTTCAAGGCGCCCCCCCCCCCACTTTCTAGCACTTGGTCTTACACCACCTATTGCTTTCTCATGCCTGCCGCCCCCAGGAGAGCAGGGACCCGGTCAACCCATGCTGCACGAGGCCTGGCACGTAGTAGGTCCTCAACAGATATTCGTTGAATGAATGAGATGGAAGTCAAACCCTGGCGGGCCTCCCGTCGCAGTGCGAGTCTGCGCGGTTCCAGGGCCGAGCCGAGAGCCCGCGGGGCCTGCGAGGCTCACAGACGCTCATGTCAGTGTGACTGGCAATGCGGACACCCTCTCCTGGTCAAGAACAATTCACAGCTGCCCGGAGAGGCTGGGACTCTGCTTCCTGACTGCCGTTGTCCGGGGCGGCTGCCACCCACCAGCCCGGGCCCCCGACCTCCCCGCTCAGGACCCTCCAGGGCTCCCCGACTGTCCTGCAGCACTCGGGCCTGCTGACCTCTTCAGACTTTACGTCCTGGCGCCCCTGCCGTCCCCGCAGCCTCCCGCCCAGAGCCCACTTCCCACCCCTGGTTTGATTTCCGTCGGCTCCTTCAGTCCTGTCATCCTGATTCCTTTTCTCAGAAGTTTTCTGTAGCTGAAGTATCTTTTATTTTAGCATCTGTCCCCCACCCCCAAGACCTTGTCTGTCTTGTGTAGCATTGAATGATGAGAATCTAGAAAGGAATCTAACTCCAAACTCAGGAGTTAGGTCTGTCAGGACTCAGAATTATATTTGTGAAAGGGGGAAACAAAAGCCACCAAACCAACACCTAGTCTAGAGCTTGACATAAACGGCTCTCCAGAAATGAGTTCCCTTACTTTATTTCCCTCTAATCAGATCTTAATGCTTGAATGCTTCGGGACCGTCGATGGATCCAGTGGGAAGGACCCTCAGACCCTGTCTTGTCGTCCTGTCTGCCCTGTCCCCACCTTCCATGAAGAAGCTGAGGTCCAGAGAAGAGGCCGGGCTCACACGGTGCCATGGGATTGCGCTCCCAGCCTGACTCCCAGTGCAGTGCTCCTGCCCTTTCTGACCCTTCACCTGTCCAGTCAGCCAGGGGCGGGGAGGGACGGCAAGGCCAAGGCTAGGTCCCAGGCTGAGGACAGGTGTTCGCCAAGCTCCAGCCTTGTCTGGGTGCAGAAGTCTTTCCATCCGGGCCAGGCCCCGGAGCCAGGGCACGGCGGAAAGGCAGCCGGAGGAGGCCCAAGCGCTCTTCAGGCAGCTAAGCTCACTCTGGACCTGCCTTTTAGGCACCATCTGCCCCGGAAGATTGAGAAAGCCTCGGAGTGGATCTCCCTGTTGCCAGATCTTCACAGAGGCCCAGGTTTTCTCAAAGCCCCCATTGGACCCTGTCAGGTCCTGCCCACCCCTCAGACACGCGGGCGGCTTCCCGTCACTCTTAAAACACAACACGCCTGATGTGGTTTGCCTTCCTGCCCTGCCCTGGACAGCCGGCCAGCCCACGCGGTGTCTTTGCGCTGCTGTCCTGTCCTCCGTGGACTCTCAGGCCCTGTTCCCTCTTGCCAGTCAGGTGAATAACACTTCAGGGAAGCCTTCCCTAAACACCCCGTCTGAAGTTGGGCCACCCCCCCAATCTTTCACCATCACTTTGACAAGTTTTTCTTTAAAGCACTTACCACTACTAGAGCTTTTGCATTTATAGCCTAGTCTCTCCTCCCCACCGGGAGTCAGCTTGTCTGGTGTGTGGGTCACCGAATTCTCCGTACTTAGCATACAGTAGATGCTCAATAAACATTTGTTTGGATAAGTGAGAGAGCCTGGGGGTTAGGGCCAAGATAGCACCTTCCCCTGCCCTGCCCTCCCCGAGCCCCTCGGCCTTGGCCCCAGTGGAGGAACTAGCATTTCAGACGGGAGACAGGTCGGGGCCTTGGGGCAGCTTTCTGTGTGGGGAGCGGGGACAGTTCTTGGGAAGGACAGTCTTCACCCTTAGGGTGAGTAACGACCACGGCCGGGGTCAGTCGCTGTGGAGGGCACTGAACGGAAAGGGTCCCCGGGATGCACGGGAAGGATGCTTATCTCTGTGTCACGGGGAGCGGGGGCCAGCGCCCAGCCTCTGCGTCTTCGGCCGCCCGAGTCCCCTCCGGGCTTCAGGGGCGCACCGCGTGGTCTCACCCGCGTCCCCGGCCCTTCCGTGCCCGCCTCCCTCCCGCCCCGCCGGTGCGGCTAGACTGCCGGGCGGGTAACTGCGCTCGCCGGCGGCGGGCGTTCGGCGCGCGCCCCACCCCGTCTCCATGGAGACCACGCGCCCGCCTCCCAACAGCCCAACGGCTGCGCGGCTTCGGGGACCAGATGCGCGGATCCTAAAGCCCGGAGACGCATGTCAACACGCGGACCCCCAGACCCCCTTCTCGACAGGCCCAGGGAGGGGCGGTGGGGGTGTCTCGTTTAACAAAGGGTCGATCCTGGGACAGGTTTGGGAAAAGAAATTGACCCAAAGCCTGGAGAGCTTGGACCCTTGGGTACTGTTGCTGGTCCAGGGCCTGCACTGGAGCTTTCCTGCCACAGGTCCTCCTGAGGCCTTGCTAAGGTTTCCCTGGGGTGGCGCCGAGGCCAGACCCCAGGACTTCGTCCGGTGGGCACAGATCCCTCTGGTCACTCCCCACGGGGCTGCACTGGAGGAGGCTCTGAGATGAGGTTCTGTGAAGGACGCTACAAGGCTCCCCCCGACGCCGCCGGGCAGCCACCAGGGAAGGTGTCCCGCTGTGGGGACCGCTTGCCCCCGTAGATCCCAGCCAGGCTATGGCAGAAGCTCTGCAAAGCTGACCTTGGTCTTAGACCTCTGCCTGGTAAGCTCAGAGAATAGCCCAGGCCACATCTACGCCCACCAAGGAGACCAACTGCTGGTTTCCTCCCAAGACCACCACCCTGCACAGATATATATGTATGTATGTATGTATGTATATGTATGTGTGTATATATATATATATATATATACACGGGTAGGTAGGTAGGTAGGTATGTATGTATGTAGGTACGCGGGCCTCTCACTGTTGTGGCCTCTCCCGTTGCAGAGCACAGGCTCCGGACGCGTAGGCTCAGCGGCCATGGCTCACGGGCCCAGCCGCTCCACAGCATGTGGGATCCTCCTGGACCGGGGCACGAACCCGTGTGCCCTGCATCGGCAGGCGGACTCTCAACCACTGTGCCACCAGGGAAGCCCTGCACAGATTTTTAGATGTCCACAGCCCCAGTAGAGGACTGGCTAACCTGAAAGCTGACCTCTCCCGGGATATGGCGAAGTGACAGCTGGTACGCACCTGACCTGCCACCGCACTAATCACCAGAGCTGGCTTCCAGGGTGACCTTTTAACTTGTCCTCACTGGCCACTCCTGATGCTGCCTTCAAGGCCTGTACAGTCGGCACCTGCTGGCCTGTGTATGTCAGGAATCCACGCCACCAGCCCCTGTGGTGACACCGAACACTGGGGACCAGAGCTTCGCAGATTTGCCTGATGGTAAACCACCAGAGATCTGTCCTCATATGGAACCACCACACTGCACAGCTCTGTGCCTTTCATGTCCACCTGTCTGGGATGCTTTTCTATTCAAATTTTGTCCCAGGAAACAAAAAAACAAAAGTCCAAACCAAAACAGAAGACAAAAGCATTAATTTTATCTGTCCCGGGGTTCACAGACTTACAGGCCTACCTGGCCAGGTAGAAAATATCAATGAATGAGATGGTTTGCGAGGGACTGGTGACCTGGGGGGCACGGTGGGCCCATAAGGGGGCAATGAGCCCAGCCCCCACTGCTATGCCAGGTAGAAGGCAGGCCCCGGGCTGCAGAATACTCTGAA
Source organism: Mesoplodon densirostris (assembly GCF_025265405.1). Classification (NCBI taxonomy): domain Eukaryota; kingdom Metazoa; phylum Chordata; class Mammalia; order Artiodactyla; family Ziphiidae; genus Mesoplodon; species Mesoplodon densirostris. Next base: position 108,764,216 of record NC_082670.1, read on the forward strand.
GAGAAGTGGCAAAACGCTATTTTTTAGTATATAATTTCTTGTTTTGTTCTTTAAACATTATTCAAAATTCAGATTAAAGGACTTCCCTGGTGGCACAGTGGTTAAGAATCCGCCTGCCAATGCAGGGGACACGGGTTCGAGCCCTGGCCCAGGAAGATCCCACATGCCGTGGAGCGGCTGGGCCCGTGAGCCATGGCCGCTGAGCCTGTGCGTCTGAAGCCTGTGCTCCGCAGCGGGAGAGGCCACAACAGTGAGAGGCCCACGTACTGCCAAAAAAAAAAAAAAAAAATTTAGATTAAAGAAAAAATTGTAAGAAGTAAAACAAGGCACGTCTGCAGCTCAGGGTTGGCCTGCCTGGCTTGCTAGCCTGGACTTCAGTGCAGATTCAGCCCTGTCTGCCCGTGATCTTATGAAAACTCCACTTAAGCCTGCTGTGTGCAGACCCCCTGGACACTCTTCTTTGCATGTGCCCGAGCCCCAGAGATCCCTCCGTGTTACTGGCCGGCTGGGGGCTCCTCGGGGGGGGACCCTGCCTGGCCCAGCTACCTCACCTGCTTCTCCCTGAGGAGCAAGGGCTGCCCGAAGATTCTTTACCAAACTGATCCTGCAACCAGTCTAGAAGGAGATGGAGAGGGAGGTGGAGGTCTCTGGGCCTCTCAGCACCAGGTACCATGCCAGCCACAGGGTGCACTCTTCCTGCTTTGAGTTTGGCCCCAGACTTGTGAGCCGACTTTCTCAAAAGCCCCTCCCACCCACTGAACCTAGAGGTCAGGGTGGAAAGAGCAGCACAACAGCTTGGCTTCCAAGGCGGCTTCTGGCAGCATCCGCCCAGTACTGAGATTCCCAAACTCAGCCCTGAAAATATGCACCTCGTTCCTGGCCCCTTTCCGGATGGTTTATGTGCTAACCAGCAACATGCACTTGTGCATAAGCCAGCGCCCTGCTCTGGGGCCCCAGCGGTCAGCTCAGGAGCCCTGTTGCTCCGGGGAGCCCTGGGCTCCTCCAGGTCCAGGTGTGACTTCCCAGGGGGACGGTTCCTGCACACAGTGCGGGGCGTGTGACGGTAGTTCCTCGGGCTTCAGGCCTTGACTGAGAAGGGAAGGAGGTTTCTCTCTTCCCCTTTCCAGAAACGTACAAAACAGAAATAGAAACCAACTGCTCTGCCCTCTAATACTTGTCTGCTGCCAACCCGTCATCTTGCAGGACCACGGACACTGGAACACGATGACCACAGTGACGCCGGCTCCTTTCCTAGTTCCCTAAGGAGCCTTGGGCCACGGCCTCTGCTGACTGGTCACAATCCAGAAGAGTGGTTCTCAACCTGGCTGCACGCTCAGATGACCTGGTGAGCTTTAAAAACTACCAGCGCCTTCTCCCAGGACAGTGAAATCCAAAGTGCCAAAGGTAGAGCCCAGGCATGAGGATTTTTTCTTCCAGTTTTATTGGGATATAATTGACGGCCACTAGGATTTCCGGGGGGATGGGGGGGTGTCTAGGGCATTACCAGAGAAAGAATGCCTGCTTTGGGGCAGTGGAAATGCTTGCCCCGCTCCCAGTGGGAGGAGGTGAGCCCTGGGGCTCCCCGTGGTCCAGGGGCAGGCTTCCCAGCTTCCAGGATGTGGGTGGGTGAGAGCCACTCCAGGGGTGGGGCCTTTCTCGGGGGAGGGAGGGGTGCCTGGGGGGGTGTTCTTTGGCCCCCTCCGCTTCCACCTCCTTCAGGTAGTGAGGCTGGCAGGCCTTGCCCACTGGCTCTTTTAGAGCTTGATGGCCAAAGAAATTAGCCCCACACCACTGCGCCCTCCCACACCTTGGAAGAAGGTTGTGTTCTCTACATACACCGGGGAGTGGCAGCAGAAGTCGAGCTGGCCGAGCTGTCCCGTGTGCGGTGTGGCTTTGCCCACGCACGGGCATTCCTGTTGAGAGGGCACCCCGCGCAGGGACATCACAGAGGATGGAGGATGTTTGCGGGCAGGGGCAGCGGCATCTGGGGTTCTGTGAGGCTGAGCCCTCTTTTCAGGTTTCGGGAGCTGCAGACACTAACTGCCTTTGACTTCTTTAGCTCGGCAGTTTCCTTTTTTCCCTTTTTTTAAAAACAAAAATGAAATGCACGTAACAAACTTTTTACCATTTTAACCATTTTTAAGTATACCGTTCAGTGTCATGACATCTATTCACAATGTTGTGCAACCATCACCACTGTTTATTTCCAGAACGTTTCCATCATTCCTAACAGAAACTCTGTTACCAACTAAAGAGTAACTCTCCATTCCCCGACTGCCCACAACATCTATTCTATTTTCGGTTGATAGGATTTTTCCTATTCTAGCTCCTTCATCTAAGTGAAGTCATACAATATTTATTTTTCTATGTCAGGCTTATTTTACTTAGCAAAATGGCTTCAGCATTATTGCAGCATTATTCAGAATTTGTTCCATTTTGTGGCTGAATAGTATTCCGTTATACATATATAAACCACATTTTGTTTACCCATTATCTGTTGATGGACACTTGGGTTGTTTCCACCTTATACCTATTGCAAATAATGCTCTTGTGAACTTGCTATACGACCACCTCTCTGAGTCCCAGCTTTCAATTCTTTTGGGTAAATACATCGGAGTGGAATTGCTGGCTCATATGGTAACTGTATGTTTAAATTTTTGAGGAATGACCAAACTATTTTCCACTCAGCCGCACCATTTTACATTACTTCCATGTGCACAAAGGTTCCAATTACTCCACATCCTTGGGAACACTTATTTTCTGTTTTTGGGGGGTTTGTTTCTTTGTTTTGTTTTGTTTTGGTTGCGTTGGGTCTTCGTTGCTGCGTGCGGGCTTTCTCTAGTTGTGGCGAGCGGAGGCTACTCTTCCTTGCGGTGCGCGGGCTTCTCATTGCGGTGGCTTCTCTTGTTGCAGAGCACGAGCTCTAGGCACGCGGGCTTCAGTAGTTGTGGCTCGCGGGCTCTAGAGCACAGGGTCAGTAGTTGTGGCGCACGGGCTTAGTTGCTCCAGGGCATGTGGGACCTTCCTGGACCAGGACTTGAACCCACGTCCCCTGCATTGGCCGGCCAATTCTTAACCACTGCACCACCAGGGAAGTCCCTTTTGTTTTGTTCTGAATAATAGCCGTACTACTGGGTGTAAAGTGGCTTTGATTTGCATTTCCCTAATGCCTAGTGACATTGAGCATCTTTTCATGTTCTTATTGGCCACCTGTGTATCTTCTTTGGACAGATATCCAAGTCTTTTGACCATTTTTAAATTGCACTGATTTTTGTTACTGATTGTAGAAGTTCTTTATATATTCGGATATTAACTTTTGCTGCACAAAAGTTCTTAATTTTGATGAAGTCCAACTTACCTATTTATTTCCTTTGTTTCCTGTGCTTTTGCGGTCATATCGAAGAAGTCATTGTCAAATCCAGTGTCATGAAACTTTCCCCTGTGTTGTCTTCTAAGGGTTTTATAGTTTTAGCTATGACAGTTAGACCTTCGATCCATTTCCAGTTAATTTTTGTATATGTGTTAAGGTAAGGGTCCAGCTTCATTCTTTGGTGTGGCTATCCAGTTTCCCCATTGAAAGGTCTTGGCACCCTCGCTGAAAATCAATAGACCACATATATACTATTTCCAAGCGCTCTGTTCTGTTCCATTGGTGTGTATGTCTGTTCTTATACCAGTGCCTCACTGTCTCGATTACAGTGGTTTTGTATTAAGTTTTAAATCAAGAAGTTATTTGTTATCTTAACAATTATTAAGCTTCCAATCCATGAACACAGTATCTTTCCACTTATTTAGTTTTTTGTTTTTTTTTTTTTTTTTGCGGTACGCGGGCCTCTCACTGTTGTGGCCTCTCCCGCTGCGGAGCACAGGCTCCGGACGCGCAGGCTTGGTGGCCATGGCTCACGGGCCCAGCTGCTCCACGGCACGTGGGATCTTCCCGGACCAGGGCACGAACCCGTGTCCCCTGCATCGGCAGGCGGACTCTCAACCATTGCGTCACCAGGGAAGCCCTGTTTTATTATGTTTGATGCTATCGTAAATGGAATTATTTTCTTAATTTTTTTGGATTGTTTATTGTTAGCATATAGAAATGCAGCTGATTTTTGTGTGTTCGTATTTGAATTTTGTGATGTTGCTGAAGTAGTTTATCATCTCTAATTATATTGTGGACTCTTCAGGGTTTTCTACATATAAGACTGTGCCATCTGTGAACAAAGATACTTTTACGTCTTCCTTTCCAATTTGGAGGCCTTTTATTTCTTTTTCTTCCCTGATTGTTCTGGATAGAACTGCTGGTGCTCTGTGGAATGTGGTGATGGAAGGGGGCACCCTTGTCTTGTTCCTGATCTTAGGGAAAAGGCTTTCAGTCTTTAACCGCCGAGTATGATGCTGACTGTGGGGTGTTCATATGTGGGTTTTATTATGTTGAGGCAGGTTCCTCTATTGCTAGTTACCTGGTGTTTGTATCACAAAAAGGGGTTGAAGTTTTAAACACGGAGATATGACTGACACATACCATGCTATTCGTTTCAGGCGTACCGCTATTTGTATGTGCTGTGAAATGGTCACCACGGTAAGTGTAGTCAAACCCGTCACCATACATCGTTACAATATTGTTTTTTCTTCTGATGAGCACTTTTAAGGTCTAGTCTTAGTGAAACTGCAGGGACCGCTTAGTTAAATCCACTTCACCTGTAACCTGCCCTGACTCATCAAGGTGGTTGTAGTCGTTGCTACAAAAAGACCTGCGTGTCCTCCGCGCAGCCTGACAGTGTCCGGAAGCCCAGAGTCAGCTGCAGCTTGTTGGAGCTGAGCCGGTTGAAACTGGTTAGGACGGCCGGCCCTCCAACTGGGCCTGCGCCGCTGTCCCCGGGGCGGCCTTTTGAGGCGGGTAGCCGAGTTCCGGCAGCTCACACCCTTCTTCCATCACTTTGCTCCACGCCCCCCACGCGCAGACCCCGCCCTGCTTCCTCCTTCCTTCTCCCGAGACCACCCGGGCCCCTTGCCTGCCGGCGCGTCCGTTCTCCTGCCTCCTCGCTCGGCTTGCCGACCTCGGCATCTCAGCTCGTGGCCTGCCGCGCGCCAGGTAAGACAGCTTGTTTCAGCAGCTGTGAAATACGCAATCGAGTGTGATGAACCCTGGTCGCCACCCAGGACGTTACATTCCCAGGACCAACGTTGTAACCGGAAGCCTGGCCCTCTTGACCCATTTCACCCCACCCCCACCCCCCGCCAGCTCTGGCAACCTCCAGTCTGTTCTCTGTGTCCGTGGGTTCGGCTTATTTATTTATTTTTAGATTCCACATATCACGGAGATGATACAGTATTTGTCTTTCTCTGACTTTCTTCGCTTAGCCTGATGCCCTGAAGTCCATCCACGATGCCATAAATGTCGGGATTTCCTTCGTTTCTTATGGCTAAGAGTCCGTTGCGTCCGTGGACCACGTCTTCTTTATCCGTTTATCTGTTGATGGACACTCGGGTTGTTTCCATGTCTTGACTGTTGTGAATAGTGCTGTGGTGAACGTGAGGGTGCAGCTGTCTTTCGAGTTGTGTTTTCACTTTCTTCAGATAAATACTGAGCAGTGGAATCGCTGGATGGGTTGATAGTTCTATTTTTTTTATTTACTTGTTTGTTTTACCTTTTCACAAACCCCTGTGTCGAGGGCTGACTTTCAGTAGATCGGGGTGAGGGAGCCGCTCTGCTGCGTTTGAGGCCCGACCCAGAGGCAGCTCGTCTACAGACGGTTCAGCTCCAGGTTCCCCACAAACGTGCGGTGCATGATTCTGTTTTTAATTTCTTGAGGAACCTGCATACTCTCTTCCACTCCCACCAACAGTGCACAAGGGCTCCCTTTTCTCCACATCATTACCAACACTTGTTTTTTCTTGTCTTTGATAGCCATTCTGACAGGTGTGGGGTGTTATCTCATCGTGGTCTTGACTGCTTTCCCTGATGATTAGTGATGATGAACACCTTTTCATATACCCGTTGGCCATCCGTGTGTCTCCTCTGGAAAAATCTCTCTTCAGGTCCTTTGCCCGTTTTTCAATTGGATTGTTTGTTCTTTTGCTTTTGAGTTGTATGAGTTTTGTAATATATTTTGGATATTAAGCGCTTATCAGCTGTATGATTTGCAGATATTTTATCCCATTCAGCACGTAGTCTTTTCATTGTGTTCATGGCTTCCTTTGCAGAGACTTTCTAGTTGAATTTTTTCAAATGCTTTTTCTGCATCTGTTGAGATCATGTTTTTTGGTCTTCATCCTGTAAATGTCGTGTATCGATAGACTTTTGTATGTTGAATCATCCTTGAATTCTAGGAAGAAATTCCACTTGGACATAGTGTATAATCCTTTTAATATTCTTTAGCAGTTTCCTTTTTTACAGCGAGAATAGCCAGAGAATCAGTGACCTGACAGGATTCTGATGATCCCCAGGGTAGCCTGAGTTGATCTCAGAGTTGGAGGATCCTATCCCAGGGCCAGAAATGGGGGATGGCAGGCAGTTTCCCTGTCCTTCCACAACCCCTGAACAAGACAGCCCCCAGACCATCCTTTCCAGGCGTGGAGGGCTGACTGGAGAGACAGCCAGCGTCCTTTTTTTTTTTTTTTTTTTTTTTGATGTGAACCATTTTTTTAAAGTCTTTATTGAATCTGGTACAGTACTGCTTCTGTTTTATGTTTTGGTTTTTGGGCTGTGTGGCATGTGGGATCTTAGCTCCCCCAGGAGGGATCGAACCCACACCCCCTGCATTGGAAGAGGAAGTCTTAACCACTGGACTGCCAGGGAAGGCCCCAGCGTGCTTCTCTGAACGGACAGCCATGCTGGCTTCTCCAAGTAGAAGGAACAGATACACATGCAGACCCCACTTCAGCCAATTGGCCTTTCCTCCCCTAAAGCAAGGGGTTTATTACAGCCCTTACCCTTCCTCCCCTCTGGCCTAAAGTAGGGACTCAAGGTTCCCCCGTGAGCTCGACTAGACCCTAAGTGGTGATGTACTTCCAGCACTGGCTCCTTTCCCTGGAGCTCCGGCAAAATGGCGAGTGGCCAGTGACGGGTGGCTCTAGCCCTGCAGCGCCAACTGAGGCAGGACTCCCGCCAGCGAGCTCGCTTCTCCCCAGACGTCAGGAAACTCGGGAGCCTGAGCCCGCCTGGCAGAGCAGCCCCGACAGCGCCTCGTTCCGCCACACGCCAGGGCTCCGGCAGCACCAGATGCCAGTCACACGCTTCTTGGCCAGCACGTGCAAGTGACACACACAGGGAGAAGGCAGGTGTGCAATGCGCTGGGTCCTCCGCAGCATGTGGGATCCTCCCAGACCAGGGCTCAAAGCCGCGTTCCCTGCATTGGCAGGCCACTTCTTAACCACTGCGCCACCAGGGGAGTCCCATCAGAGAATGTTTTGCCTACGATCTCTTCTAGGAGTTTTATGGTGTCATGTCTTATGTTTAAGTCTTTTAGCCATCTTGAGTTTATTTTTGTGTGTGGTGTGAGGGAGTCTTCTAACTTCATTGATTTACATGCAACTTTTTACATGCAACTGTCCAACTTTCCCAACACCACTTGCTGAAGAGACTGTCTTTTTTCCATTGTATATTTTTGCCTCCTTTGTCAGAGGTTAATTGAGCGTAGGTGTGTGGGTTTATTTCTGGCCTCTCTTTTCTGTTCCATGGATCCGTATGTCTGTTTTTGTACCAATACAAAAACGGTACGCAGGCCTCTCACTGTTCTGGCCTCTCCCGTCGCGGAGCACAGGCTCCGGACGCGCAGGCTCAGCGGCCATGGCTCACGGGCCCAGCCGCTCCGCAGCATGTGGGATCTTCCCGGACCGGGGCACGAACCCGTGTCCCCTGCATCGGCAGGCGGACTCTCAACCACCGCGCCACCAGGGAAGCCCTTTTGGTTCTATTTTAAAAGTGACTTGTTTTTTACATTCCCTTTCTGATATTTCATTATTAGTGTAAAGAAATGCAACCAACTTTTGTTTTGTTTTTTTTGGCCTCACCTCATGGCATGCATAACTTCCCCAATCAGGGATGGAACCCATGCCCCCTGCAGTCGAAGGGTGGAGTCTTAACCACTGGACCACCAGGAAAGTCCCTGCAACTGATTTTTGAATGTTAATCTTGTATTCTGCTACTTTGCTGAATTCATTTACTAGATCTAGTAATTTTTGTGTGGAGTCTTCAGGGTTTTCTGTATATAGTATCATAGCATCTGTATATAATGACAGTTTTACCTCTTCCCTTCCAATTTGGATAACTTTTCTTTTCCTTGTCTGATTGCTGTGGCTAGGACTTCCAATACTATGTTGAATTGAAGTGGTGAGAGTGAGCATCCTTGTCTTGTTTCAGATTTTAGCGGGAAGCCTTTTAGGTTTTTACCACTATTATATTGGCTGCGGGTTTGTCATAAATGGCTTTTATTATGTTGAGATATGTTCCCTCTATTCTAATTTGGTAAGAGGTTTTATCATGAATGGATGCTGAATTTTGTCAAATGCTTTTTCTGCATCTATTGAGATGATCATTTGGTTTTTGACTTTTGTTAATGTGGTATATCACATTGATTTTGCAAATGTTGAACCATCCTTGTGAACTTGGGTTAAATCCCACTTGGATTCAAACTTGGGATCGTGGTGTATGAACTTTTTTTATGTGTTATTGGATTCGGTTTGCTAATATTTTGTTGAGAATTTTTGCATCTGTATTCAAAGATACTGGCCTGTAATGTTCTTTTGTGGAGTGTTCTTTTTTATGGCTGAGTAGTATTCCAGTGTATTTATGTACCACATCTTCTTTATCTGTTTATCTGTCGATGGATATTTAGGTTGTTTCCATGTCTTGGCTATTGTAAACAGTGCTGCAGTGAACATACAGGTGCGTGTATCTTTTTGAATTAGAGTTTTCTCTGGACATACACCCATGAATGGGATTGCCAGCTCATATGGTAGTTCGATTTTTAGTTTCCTGAAGAACCTCCATACTGTTCTCCACAGTGGCTGCACCAACTTACATTCCCACCAACAGTGCAGGAGGGTCCCCTTTTCTCTGCACCCTCTCCAGCATTTGTTATCTGTAGACATTTTTTTTTTTTAAAAAAAACAGCTCTCTTTTTAAATTTTTTAATTTTTTGCCCCGACACATGCAGGATCTTAGTTCCCCGACCAGGGATTGAACCCCCATTCCCCTTGCAGTTGAAGCATGGCGTCCTAACCAGTGGACCACCAGGGAATTCCCGTGGACTTCTTAATGATGGCCATTCTGACTGGTATGAGGTGGTACCTCATTGGTAGTTTTGACTTGCATTTCTCTAATAATTAGTGATATTGAGCATCTTTTCATGTGCTTGTAGGCCATCTGTATGTCTTCTTTGGAGAAATGTCTATTAAGGTCTTCTGCCCATTTTTCTACTGGGTTGTTTTTTTGTTGTTGAGTTGTACAGGGCCACTTTCAAATATGAGGTCAAGTTTTTGCTTATTTGAAATTCAAGGAGGGTTAAGGCCAGGTGATCTTCAGTGCACAGATTCAAGGTGAAGTTCAAGATCAAGCTGAAAAGAGGGAGGCACAGAACACTGGATCAAGGTCAGGTTCCAGGCTAATTTGAAAGCTTACCCAAGGGTGCTTCGAGGGGAGTATGGTCAGGAACATCCCACTATGAAGGACAAGGTTGGGGTTGAGAAGTTCAAGGTTAAAATCAGTTTCTCAATGTGAGACCTTGGCAGTGTGATCTGGACCGGGGTGAGGGTCAATTTCAAGGTCAACTTCAAGACGATCAAATTCAAGGACCAGTTCAGCACTGACTTTGGTTAACGTGCAGCATCAGGAGGGTCATTCCAAGGTTTTAACATAAGGTGACACAGGGTCAGGTTCAGGAGAAGGTAAACATTAGGGCAATTCACAAGGAACATATATCCATAGGGTGAGAGACTGGATCAGGGTCAGGCTCAAGGTCAGTTTCAAGGTAAACATCTGGTTTGAGGCGAAGTAGGAAGTCAACCTAAAATTAGGACATCATGTGGTCAGGTCATTTGGAAGGCAAAGAAGTGCCGACATCATTGTGAGGTCCAGGAAGATCTTTAGGGTCGTGACAAGGCAAGAGGTTCAACCTCAGAGTGTATCTGGCTGAGAATCAGGGTCTGGGTCAGGATTAATGAAACAAGATGAATATACTCAGCAATATACTTTCACCTCAACAGCAAGCTCTTGCTGAGAGCTTGAGCCAGTTAGGATGAGTCTAATTAGTGGTAATGGGGAGAATCCGCATTAGTGTAAGTAAGCAAGCTTAGTCTCAGCCATTGCAGGTCAGCGTAAACCGGGATGGACCTACATTCAGCTCTAGGGCACGTTCATCTAACTAGTGCTACTCGAAAGCACTATGTGCAGACAAGCTCAGCCTCGGGCATTCTTCTCAGAGATACACCCTTATTGCTAGTTGTGTTAACTAACATGAAGGGACGCCATGCGACACACCTTCATCTAAAGGCACCTTCTTGCTGAGACGCAGGAGAGATGAGGACCAATCTGAACAGAGGTTTTGATGAGAATTCCCATCACTGCCACGACATCAGTCCCAGACTCCTTACAGCTTGTTGGAGTGAACTGAAGGCGATGCCCATTCACGGGCGACAGTGGGTCTGGATCAAGCTGAGGAGTACCACTGAGATGAATTTGTATCCGTGCAGCGAATCATTCCCATTCTTCTCAGAAGTAACTTCCTCTTGTTAGAACAAACTGAGATGAATGTAAACACAGCAGCACACGTTCATCTCAATTCACATTCTTACCGGGAGGCACAGCAAATTCAAAGGAACTTAACCGTGTTACTGAAAAGAATTTGCATTAGTACGAACACTCCAAATCCCACTCTCCTCAAAAGCACATCATCTTCCTGCTCGTTAGAGCAAACTTGTTTCTCTCAAAAGCACGTGCTGATGTTGACTCTTAGTAGGAATATGGAAAGAGACGCTGTATTAGTGCAGAGTTCGGTCTCAGCCTTACTTCTTACTGTGGAGAAACCTAGGTAAGCGTAGCTGTATGTATAGCGTTTAGGTAAATAAGGTGAGATCAAGGTCCGCCAGACATTGGGCTGACGGGACATTACATGGATTAGTCTCAGGCTGGGGAGTAAGGTTGTCATGGGAGGTAGGGTTCAGTGTTAACTTCAAAGTTGGAGTATGACAGGGTCAGGAGGAGGGTCAGATTCAAGGTCATTTCAAGGGGGACCATGTTTAGGATGATTGTCAGTGACAAGACGAAGCTGAGAACAGAGTCAAGGTCGGTTGAAAGTCAAATTTTGAATCAGCTAGCTACGGTTCGGATCAGGGCCACGAGGTTATGTTCAAGCTCATTTGAGAATAAAGGAGGTCAGTGTAAGGATGATCATCAGTTTTAGGGCATGGTTGAGGTCAGGGGTCAAAGTCCATTTCCACGTCCCGCTCAGGGTTAGGGCCAGAGGGACCCGGTCTGAGAACGGCAGCCTGGTCCACACAGCAAGGCCCAGCACTGGGCCGCCAGCTGGGAAGGACGCGGCCCCTCTCGAGGCCAAACAACATAGCCACCAAGCCCAGCCCGGGTGCAGGGCCACAGCAGGCTGAGCTCCACCAGCCACGGCGGCACTGTGGCTGTGAGCGCCTGAGGACGCTGCTTTCACACGTGCAGTACGAGCCAGGAGCAGCGGGGAAAGACACCGACTGAGGGGCTTGAGACGTGGACCCAAGTAGAGTCCAAAGGCTAAGTCTGCAAAACCTACACTGTCCTGCTGCGGAAACATGACTAGTCCATACGTTTGCTCTGAGCGGCATCTGCTCAGTCCCGGCCGTTGCTTATCTGTGTTGGAATGTGGGGCCGGTGTTGCTACATCTTCCTGTGAAAAATCAGAAATCCAGAACTATACGATGGCCGACCATCACAGCATTAGCCACCACGCCAGTTAAAGAACAAGACGGCACCGAGGCCGAGTCACACTCACAGGCTGTGCGTGGCCCATGGGTCCCCAGCAGCTCGTGGTTGCTCCTCTAAAGGGACAATGCTCTCTCCATGCAGGGTACCCCCCCCACTACTGTGATTAAAAATGCAAAACACAAAAAAGCCAGGGGCAGGTACTGCAGGGCTGGAAAGGAGAAGGCCTTCCTGCCTCCGAGGCCTGCGGGCCCAGACAAAGCAGCGGCAGTGATTAGCTCACAGGGTCTCTCCTGAGCCCGAGTCTGGACGAGGGAGAAAAGACGGGGCGAAGACAGACGGTCTTTGTTCTTGTTACATTTTATTGGCATCACGTTCATCTCTTTACAGAAGAACTTGGCCCACACCCTAGAATGCAGGCCTCTGGAGAGAGGGAGGTGCTCTGAGAAGCAAGCTACAATGCAGGGCAGGTCCTGGGGCACAGCTGCCTGGCTCCACACCCAGGACACGGGGAAGGCGTGGCGCGCTGTACTGGGAAGAAGGAGAGGTCTGCTCACCTAAGGATGCCACAGCCCCGAAAGGAGCACCTTCCAGAACAAAGGTAAAGTCACTAGGACAGGTCTGGTAGGATTTTCCTTTTCCTTTCCCTCTTGTACGTGGATGCTGATCTAATAGGAGAGTTTCAATGTGTGGAGCAGAGAAAAAAAAAGAAAAATGAGAGTTTTATATTTCTGAAACAGCCGTTTCTCCATTGCACACACCATGGTATTATGCAAATCAACCTCTTGGAAAAATTTAGATACAGAAGGGAACTAGACAGTTTTCCCCCTGGAGGGATGAAAAGCTTTTTGGCTCCTAAGTCTTTGATTAAAAGGCGTACATGATTCTCGTGTCTGCTGTACAGAATACTGCCTCCAGCTGAATTTCTGGAATCTGAGTGGCAGAACAACACTCTGTGATCCAGACAGGCTTCACCCTCCATCTCTACGCCTGCATCACGGGACTTAAACACGTAATCCAAGAATTTCTTACACTAATTTATACATTTTTAATTGGTTGCATATATTAACATGTACTATAAGATTCTTTTCTAAGAAGCATTACATAATAAATGGATACTGTAAAAAGATCTGATTAGTTAAAAGTAACAAGCATTAACAGATACATACAAAACTCAGCCTGATCAGACTGGGTGTGAGCCTGTAAGGAAGCGCAGGGCACCAGCCTTCCCAAGTGGTAGCCTTCACGGGGGTGGGGTGGTGGTGGGGTAAAAAGACCACAAGACAGTTAAAAAAACCAGAACTAATTAGACACAGGTTGACTGTAACAGTTCTCTCTCTCTCCAGTGGACAAAACGAAGCAGCCTCCGAGGCCGACTCCAAACCGGAACGATTTCTACAGCCGGCCCATCCTGCTGCCGTCTGAGGGCTGACGCAGGGACCCCGATGGAGCCGTCACAGGCCTGGGCTGTGGAGTCTGTCTGTGTCGGGGTGGGGTGTGTGTGTGTGCAGGGGAGACTGTGTTTGGGGGTTCTTTTGGCAGCTGGATGTGAGAGATGACTGTTTGTGTGGAGAGGAGAGGGGCTCGTGGTGGAAGGCCTACGTGTGTTCTTGGTTCGCGAAGGACTCTGTGCTCTGCTTGCTCTGCCACTTCAGCAGCTGCAGCTTTCTGCCGAGGCCTTGGCCCGGTCGTTCTTGTCCAGTTTGATGGGCTCAGGGAATTCATTGTACAGCTCCACCTCCGTTTCCTGGGCAGGGAGAGAGAGAGAGGCTGGTTAGTCCAGTCGGGGAGACTCCCGAGCTCAGCCCGGGCAGGTGGGGGGGGGGGCGTGGGCACGGAGCAGGCCCAGCCCTGGCAGAAGGCGCTTGAAGCCAAGTGAGCGGAAGATGGGGCAAGGTGACTCTGAGCGAGCAGGCAGGACAGGGCCCACGCGCCCTCCGTGTGGCGTCAGCCTGGGGGCTCCGAGGCTTCTACCAATGCCTGACAAGAAGGCAGATGCTCCCGTGGCCTGGATTTGGCCGCTCTGAGCCAGCATTTCCACAGGGTTCCTGGGCACTCCTCCAGCCCCCTATCTGCTCTCATCTTTCTGGACTCAGGGTCTAGCTTCCTTTTCTTAGCTCCAAATCTGCACAGGCAGAGCCCAGCCGAGGACGGATCCCTCTGTCTGTGGGGATCACAGGATACAGACTGGGGTCAGTTCAGTGGGACTTGCGCTGATTAGCGTGTTTCCAGTGATCCAGCGAGGAGCAGCTTTCTACCTCCTGACGTAGAAAAGTAACTTGTCACTTAAACACTGAGCACCTGTGCAGCAGGAACTATTCAAGGATTTGGGGAAGCAGGGAATCAGAAGTTCTCTAGGAAAAATCATTCCATTCACAAGTAACAACCTCTAGAAAGGTAACAACCTCTAGGACTACATATTTTAAAAAAAAGCTCTACTGAATACAGCAGTGTGTGTGTGCCGTCTTGTTTAGTATATTCAACAGTTGCCAGCCACCACCACGCCCTGATTCCAGGACACTTCCGTCATCTCCAAAAGAAAGTCTGCACCATCGGCAGCCACCCCGGACCCTATCTGATGCCCTCAGCCATTCACACACACTTAGCTACTTTCTGCCTTAACAGAGAGTCCTCACCGGAGATCGGATTTGCTGGCACCCTGATTATGGACTTCTAGCTCCAGAACTGAGAGAAAATAAAAGTCTGTTGCTTTAGCCACCCAGTCTGTGGTATTAAGACATCCAGAGAGACTCATACAACGGTTGTAGTGCAATTCCAATCAGAATCTCAATAAGGTCTTATTTGGAAGGAGGGTGAGGAAAGAAAAAATTAATAAAATGAACCAAAAATAGCCAAGAAAAAAGATAAAAATAGTGAGGGGAGGCCTGCCTGGTCAGGGGCCAGATGCAGAGGCAGCAAAATCAAGATGGTCCAGGCAAGGAGCAGGCAGACGGCCAGGACAGACCCCAACGTATGTGAATACTGGATACTCAACTAAGAAATTCTCTATGGAAAAAGCCCCTGCAGTAACAGGTGAAGTGAGGTTGACTTCAAAAGCGCCCTTGAGCCCTGCGGGGTCCCGCGAGAGGGCTGTGTATGGGCTCTGCTGCAGAGAGTGTCATCCAGGGCCGGCCCGCAGCGTGCTGGCGGGAACAGAAGGATTACCGCTGTCCCTGGGAAAGCCAGGGGGCACCTGCCCACAAAAGTACACACACCTTTCAATCTAACCATCTCACTCCCGAGATGCCAGCTCGTCACTGTAACGAGGCTCTAGGGACAGCAATATTCAGAGAGAAAAACTCCAACAGTGATGCCAGCCAACAGGGAACTGGTGAAAAACGACTCCTGTACAGCCTGCAGACCAGGTGCCCCGACTGCCGAGAAGCACACCTTCGGTAAACCCACTCCCAGGAGCTGCAGAACCACCCTGCCCTCTGCAGCTGCCACGGGCCCCTTGCCTCCGACCGCCCCCCTCACCTGCCCACTACAGACGACTGACAATGCTGGGACCCGCCTCAACGCACCGGCCCCAGCAGAGCTGCTGAGTCAGAGTCTTCAACTGGCACTTGCCAACAAGAAGCCACTATTATTTCAGGGGAACAGGTGAATAAACAAAGAGAAAATGTAGGAAAACTTTATCCAAGGAGTACAATTCCTAGAGCTTTGGGTTAACCTTTCCGGGGATCATTTAGGAGAATTCCAAGTCAGTGTATCTCATTTAATCTTCACAAGTGCCCCGAAAGCCCACAGTCTCTTACAGCTCAGATATGATTTCAAAAAACAAACGGGGCTTCCCTGGTGGCGCAGTGGTTAAAAATCCACCTGCCAATGCAGCAGACACGGGTTCGAGCCCTGGTCTGGGAAGATCCCACATACTGCGGAGCAACTAAGCCCGTGCGCCACAACTACTGAGCCTGCGCTCTAGAGCCCACACTCCGCAACAGAAGCTACTGCAGTGAGGGGCCCACGCACCATGGCAAAGAGTGGCCCCCACTCGCTGCAATTAGGGCCTGAGCGCAGCAGCAAAGACCCAACACAGCCATACATACATAAATATATTTTTTAAAAAAACCCAAAACAAAAAAACTAGATCCAACGATGGGCAGCAGAGCTGGGTTTCAAATTCAAGTTTATCCCCTCCCCAAAGAGTCAGTGAGGAAAGAAGATTAAGGACAAGGCAGCCAGGCCACACCCACCTGCTTCAGCGCATTCCGGGCAATCGTCTGGAAGGCCTGCTCCACATTGATGGCCTCCTTGGCACTGGTCTCGAAGTAGGGAATGTTGTTTTTGCTGTAGCACCAGGCCTGTGCCCGCTTTGTGGCCACCTGGAAGGAGAGGCAGGGCACGTGTGTGCAGGGAACAGCGGGAATCCCAGCCGGCAAGGACCGTCCCCCCTGCCGCCCCAGTCACCCTGCTGGCTACACACAGCAGAGCCAGGAGCCAAAGCACCCCGCCTGCAACCCACGGCTTCGGACCCTCCGCTGCACTAAGAGTAGAAGCAGCTTCTGAAGGGAGTAAGACGCCGTCCCAGGAAGGAGTAACCGTCCCTCCTGGGACCACAGAGACCCTCAGGACAGGCCTGGCAGCTTCGTCTTAAGCTCCGCAGCCCCTTCTGTTACCACTCACGGCACCTCACCTGGCCGCACACCTAGGCACCAGAGCCCTGAGGCCCTCACCCTGCCTCCCATGTCCCGACGTCTCCCCACCCTAGCCCATTTTCAGGCAAGATAAGGACTAAGTCACTTAGGAAAGGGAGAAAAAGAGACGAGTGGTCAGAAATACACCTAGCTACAATTAAGAGTCTACATTCCCCAGAGAAATGCTATTTGAAAGAGACCTAGAGCAATGTTGCTCAAAGCCCAAAGCATCTCCTGTACACACGGGGGTCAAGGGAGGCCCCTGAGGCGCTGAGAGAACCGTCACACTCGAGTCCCCTCCTTCCCAGCGCAGAAAGCAACGAGGCTCAGAGGCAAAGGTAATAATGACCCAAAGTCACAGCTGCAGGGGCAGCGTGGGGATGTGAACTGGCCTCCTGGGCCCTGGGCCCCAAAGGCAGCTGGCCAGGAGTCAGTCTGGGCTCAGCACAGAACCCTCTAAATTCACACAGTACCCCAGAAGCAGGGGGCTCTCACAGGAGAGGAAAATGCTAGAAAGCTCCTCCTGGGCACCGCAGCCCCAGACGCACTGTCATCTGGCATCTGAGTGTCCTCGTCAGATGAACACAGCATCAGACTCAGGAAGCATCCCCGATCTAAGAGTGCATGAGCCAGACTAAGTGCAAGTCTGCCTTTGCGTCCGAAAGACCAAAATGTCACACGGCCTCAAGGCAAATCCCGTCACCTGGACCAGGAGGGCTGGCCAGTGCAGGTGGCCCCACACGGTGGGCTTCCTGCTTTGTTGCCGTAATTCCCAAGGGAATACCAACCACTGCAGACTTTCGCTGCCCGTCTCCACGGGGAAGCCAGGATGGTAGGTCTTTACAGGGTGCAAGGCCCCATTCCAAGGGCTGGGCAGGTGGCTAGTTAGTTGTCTCCCATGGGGTGCACGCAGCCAGACATGGGGTGCAGATCCCTGCGGCATGTAGTTTTCTATCAGTCAAGTCTAAAAAGGGCACGTGTCAGCCAAACCTTAGCTGCCCTTTCCGAGAAGGCCCTTCCTGTGCCTCAGCAGCCCTACCCCAAGCGAGGGCAGGCTCACAGGTTCTCAAGCCCCACAGTGATGCTCCCCAGCGTCGCTGGCACTTACTTGTCTGTTTTCGAGGTCAATCTTGTTTCCCAGCACAACGAAGGGGAAGTTCTCAGGATCCCGGGGACTGGCCTGGATGAGGAACTCGTCTCTCCAGCTGTCGAGGGTTTTGAACGTGTTTGGGGCAGTCACGTCAAACACCAGGACGCAGCAGTCTGCGCCTCTGTAGAAGGCCACACCCAGAGACTGGAACCTCTCCTGTCCAGCCGTGTCCCAGATCTGCGAGAGACAAAACGGTCGTTCCTTGGGGCGGAGTGCCAGGGGTGGGGTGTGTGGAGGACGCCAGGGCCCCCCCCAGAGGCAAGCACTTCAGGATTCATCAGGGAACAGAAGTCAGCACCCGAGTGTCCAGAGCGCCCCGACAGACAGCAGTGTGAGTGGACGTGTCCCATGACTGGCGGATGCTAGAGAAATGTTTATCTTGATCCAGGTGGTGGTCACATGGGTAGATGTCTATGTAAAATCTGCACTGTAAACGTAAGATTTATGTACCCTGGGAACTTTCTGGGGGTGATGGAAATCTAGGGAGATGATTATTCATTGAATTGTACATTTATTTTTACTTTTGGCCGTGCCGTGCAGCTTGCGGGATCTCAGTTCCTCAACCAGGGACTGAACCCAGGCCACGGCAGTGTAAAAGCACCGAGTCCTAACCACTGCACCACCCAGGAACTCCCAAACTGTTCATTTAAATGTATGCATTTTACTGTATATAAAGTTGACCTAAAAAAACCTCAGTATGTTTTATTTATATTATACCTTAATTAAGAGACAAAGGAAACAAAGTACCAGAAAAGGGGGGGGGCGGGAAGGAGAGAGGGGGAGAAAAATAAAGGGACAAGCAACGCGAGAACACACCATGGAGGACAGATCGAAGTCGCTTCTGATGAAGACCACCAGGTGCTCAGCTCAAAGAACGTCCCACCATTCACGCCACACCAGGTCCAACAGCAAGGATGCATTTCCTCAACGCCCCAGATCCCAACAGGGCCCCCGGTCTGCCTGGAGAGGACTAGTGTTCTCCAGAATGGCCGCACACCCGCAGCGAGCCACGGTGCCGGGGTCCAAAGTGGTTTGCAGTTACTTCCAGCTGACAGGAGTCTTCACCTCTTGGCTCCACTGTCTGTTTGCAGGAAACCACTTAGCTTCAGAGCAACATGAGAATCTGGACCATCCTCGCAACCCAAATAAATTTCAACCTTATATCCAAAGCACCAGCCAATGAGCCGAAGGCCTGCGACTTAGACCAACATGGAGTGTGGACTGAGCCACGACAGTTTCATCTCCAGAAGCAGCTTCTGCAGAAGGAGGGCTGAGCGCCTCCCCAAAGCTCCTCCCAGGCAGCCCACAGCACCCGGGGACACGCCAACTCTACCGCGGCCACAGACCGCTTTCAGTTCAGGTCGGAAGAGCCTCACTGCACAGAAAGTGCACAGGATGCTTGTGCACAGTGAGTGAATACACGTAAGGATAATCCAGCAGAACAGGACAGTATCATGGGATTTGCATTTCTTTAATACTACCAAGCTCAGGATGTTCTAAACCCCACAAAACCTCCCAGAATGTTCTCCAAAAGGAGCCCTGAAACGTAACATGCAAATGCTGAAGGTTGGTTTTCCCATGGGGACGGGCTCAAACAACATCATGGCAGACAGGAGCAGGGCCAGGACTTAAATATCATCTGGAAATATCTAAAGCTGGGAACAGCAGCATTAGAACCCCTTAAAGAAGTTCCCATAAAGCAGTGCAACTACACAGGCTAAACTCTGGCTCACAGACGGGCCAAGGGCAGTGCATGTGGAAGGGGGCTGTTGTGGTCGCCGTCAGTGCAGGTCACAGAGTGCCCACCCAAGCCCAGAGGTTACCCTCCAAGGAGGGCAGCTCTGCAAGGCCCACGCAGCCCTCTCTTCCGAGGTATGGGGCCCTCCACAACCAGCACACGACGCCACAGGTGACCAGACTCCAGGTCACAGCTCTGGCCGCACGCGGCCCGACCATGGCAGCCTACCCCCGCCCACCCGCCCGGGAACCTCCAGCCCACGTGTGCTCCAAACACTCTGGGAAGAACCCTCCTGAAAAGGACACGTCCTAGTGGCCACGGGGGCTCAGCGTGCCTGCAGGCGTGGCGTCAGGAGGCTGTGGTAATGTCCACGCAGGGCCTAGCAGGGCTCACACTACGTGGAAGGAAGCAGCCACTGGAACCAGAAGAAGCAATGATAAGGCTGAAGGGCAGTGAAAGAAGCAAAGCCGAAGAGCCGGCGGCTCTCAGCTCTCAGCGGGCTGGGAAGAGCACCGCCCGCCCCACGTGAGCAGCGGAGCACACGTGCGGACACACGGTCTCTGTGGACAGCGCGGCAGCAGCCGGACCCTGTGAGGGTCACCTCTGTGCTCGCCTGCTGTCCAACGTCCTACCCTGAATGCGTGTCCCTGGGTGGAGAAAAGAGCCTTTTCTCATAAAAGAAGACCAAGGTGGAGGGAGAATCAAGAACTCCGTCACAGCAGGTAAAAACTGACAACTACTTCTATAAAGAGAAACACAGGGGAAAAAAATATATATATAGGCTTGGACAACAACAACAAAATTCCCATTAGAGAAATAACACTGTCACTATGTAAATATCTGGATAAGTAAAGCAAAAGCCAAAAAATGCCCCGAAACTCTTGGCGTCCTCCCACCCAGAGGTCTTCACGAGCACACGTCTTTCTGTAGGTGCCCGCGTGGCAGGGTCACTCACACAGCTGGAATCCCAGTGCACAGGCCACTCCTCTCCACCCCACGAAACACGCAGCGCCCTCCCCGGCGAGAGCGCACATCCTTACCCTGCCCAACGGACTCAGCAAACCACTTCACTCGTTTTAAAAAAATATTGCTGCCAATTTTCCATAATTATAAGTAACTCAGTAACGAGCTTTAACACAGAGTCTTTCCTGTAGTTCAGATTGCTTCTTTAGGACAGGATCCCAAGAGCAGAATTACATAGGAACTTTATGACTCTTGGCGGAACCAAATGGGTATCTGGAACTCAGATACTGAGAAGGCAAAGTAAGGAATTGAAAAGAAAGGTTGGAAAATTGGGGGTTATTCTTAGCAAGTTTCCAAAATTAATTTAACACTTAGAAAAGTCCAGTCTTCTGGCTATGATCTTTCAAAATTTGTAATATTTTAACTGAAATACTTTATTTTCTACCTTCAAAATACACCCAATCTATCTATCTACCCCCAACTCCAAGGTGACAACTGTTAACACTGCCGTTTTGACATCAGTTCTTCAGGAAGAGAGTCAGCCCTTCCTCACAGCCTTCCTTCCCTTCCCTCCCTCCCCAGAAGTAAGCGGCTCCTGAGACCTGTATCACAGAGACAGTGTCTGTAACATAATTACATGTATTATGTACAAGATCCTCTGCATCTTTTTGCTGTTTTTTTCTCCAGATGTTAACAGCTGTACAGTATCCCGGTGCCTTGAAACAGCACCACGGACTCCCTGGATCCGCTACGTTATCCGTAGTTTTTCGTGACTGCACAGAGGCTGCAGTGAGCGTTCTTCCTCACTTCTCATCGGGCCCCCAGTTTCCAGATGCAGAGTGGCTGCTTGTCAGGGATGTGTGTGTGTGACGCTGGAGAGCCCACAGAAGTCTCCATTCGAAAGGCTGCACAGATATATTCCCACCGTCAGTTTGAGGATATTCTACTTCTAGCCAAAACTCGATTTTGTCAGCCTTTTAAATTTGCAATTCCCTGACGTCAGGCCACACACAGGACGTGGTTTCTTCTGAGAGTTGCCTGTCATCCACTAGGTCACTCTGCCGAATGGATACTATTAGGCATTATTAACAGTTTCTCCCAGTCTGTAGTTTGTTACTTAGAATCTTGTTATTCAGATGTTTACTGTGGTCTACTATCAATCTGTAACCTTTTATGATTTGTGCTTTCTCTATTTTAAACACCTAAAGTTAAAAAAAACCAAAACTGTATTTCCGTTTTACAGGTTTTCATTTTGTGCTTTTTCCATTCAGGTCTTGAACACTCTGGCTACTCACCAAATGGAAAGCCACCGGCCCAGGCCTGTTTACAGTATGACTTGTCCTCTGACTTGTCCTTTCCCCATTCTGCAAAGCCACCTGTACCTACCCAGTGTCCAGCTAGGTGTGCCCTGTTTCTGTGCCCTCCGTCCCCTTGATCTGTGGATCTCTGTGACAGTATCATACTGTTTAAATTACTATGGCTTCATAAGTTACCTTTAGGTCTGATGTTTAATACCAGTTGATTTCTAGCTTCTTCCTGAACAATGTAAGAAAATTTAAAAATGCACAACGGTCACTCATCTTTCCCCACACATTAAATTACACAGTTCCAATCTCGGCTTCCTTGTACTAGTTTGAAGCTACATACTCTTACTATTAGGGTCCTAATTCTAAAAACAGATGCATGCGTACAATTAAGTTTATCTCACTTTATCTTATCTCAGACCTTTCCACTTCTGCCTGAAGTGTGTCTCTTAGGATTTCTGCCCCTGAGCCTCAGGAGGCACTCGCTCTCCTTCTTGGAGGCGGGCATGTCCAGGGGCTCAGAACACCCTGCTGACAGCCCCGGGCTCCCACTCCACAGCCTGCCAGTCCCACTGGCAGCCTCACTGCTGCTCCTCCAGGTCATTCTGTTTCCTCTGGCTGCCTTCAGGTTTGTCTTTAAAAAAAGAGTTTTCTCCCCGTATGATTCTTCTAGATTCTTTATTTCTCCTGACTCTGTGGATTTGGTGCTACATCAGTTCTGAAAAATCCTCAGCAAATACCTTTCACCTGTTCGCTCGTCTGAGACTAATTAAAATTAAGTCCGACCTACTCACTGAATCCTGTTTTTACCTCTTTTCCCCATTTCCCACCATTTTTCTTCCTTTCAGCCCTCTTGTGGTGTATCCTATCTGTTGCTAAAAACACTCTCTTTATTTCCAAATTGTGGTTATTGCATTTCATTTTTAGAAGTTCTACTGACCTACACCACCTGCTTAGTTTCTTCTCCACAGATACACAAGATTGCCTGATTTCTTTAAAGACAAAGACCACTCTAAACGGCCAGGGGGGTTTCCACTGGTTCTTGCCTTGTTGTCTTAATTGGGATTATCTTTTTTTGCAAGCTGCTAACGGCCGTGAAAAATAGGTGAGGATTCCTCAAGATCTATAATGATGACGCCTTTGCCCGGAGATGATGGTTTTCATTTAATTCTAGTCTTTTAAACTGGCTGTAGGAGCACAAGGGCCAGCCTTTTGTTTCAACCTGAGGACCACGTTCTTTTTTTCCACCCTTTCCAGACTCTGCTTTGGTGCCCTGGGTTCTCCAGATGGGGTTGACTCCGGGAAACTCCAAGATCCGAGCTCAGGGTACCTGTGGAGCTCTATCAGAATGGCCCCTGAGCCAGGAGGGACTGGGCCTCGCTTCTCAGCAGCCCACCTGGCTGTCAGAACCACAGCGTGGCTCTCCACCTGCTTCTCCTGCTACGGGACACGGGAAACCTTCAGGTGGCATTTGACCCCAGCACCCTGAATACATCCCATTTCCCTTCTGCTTTCTGTTGTAGCCGAGAACTTATCTAACTGCTGTTCCTTTATCTGGAACCTGTCTTCTCTCTCCAGCTGCTTTTAGGATTCTGATTTTTGGCACTCCGGTTTTGAGTTTACCCTTGAGGTAATTTGCTCAGCTTAATCTTGAAGTTTACTGTTTTCTTCAGCTATGTTTAATCTGAGGTTTAACTGTTCAGTTTATTTCAGTGACTATTTTTTCACTTCTTGAAGTTCTGCTAAGCTTCCCGTATCCTCATTTTTCTTAGCGCCCCTTTTCATTTATGGTTCCCATTCCAAGAAATCTCTAGTCATTGTGAGCATTTTCTGCAGGACATTATCTCCCCTTGAGCTCATCCTCTGTCCCTGTAGGGTGGTCTCATCTTTGTTTTTGCCAGGAGTGACAGGGGGTTATGTCAGATCCTCCAGACTAAACTCTCTGTGCCTGGCAGAGCTGAAACTGAGAATCCACACACGGGCACAGTGGGACTGGGAGTCTCCAACCAGGAAGCAAGCAGCAAAGCCCCAGCCTGCACCCCACATGCCAGCTTTGCCACTTCTGTGGGCTGAGGTTTTGGGTCCTGTTTTCACATCTTTCCAAGGTCCTAGATGAGTGTGTGTCTATGTGTGCAGGGGGTTCTGAGTTCTGGGCCCGCACCTTGTGCAGTTCACGCCTCTTGTCCTTGATGACAGAAATCAAGTCCCCACTATAAATTCACATATCACCATGGCAGGAGCCCCTGAGCTTATGATGGGCTTTCAGTCCTCTCTTCTTTCCTGTTATCTGGTAATTTCCTTTTCTCTCAAAAGCCTGGCTTATTCAAACTTTAGTTACACACACACACACTTACTATTAAAGTATAACTGACGTACAATATTATATTAGTTTCAGGTGTACAACACTGATTTTTATATATATATATATATATATATATATATATATATATTTTTTTTTTTTTTTTTTTTTGCAGTGCGCGGGCCTCTCACTGTTGTGGCCTCTCCCCTCGTGGAGCACAGGCTCCGGACGCGCAAGCTCAGCGGCCATGGCTCATGGGCCCAGCCGCTCCGCGGCATGTGGGATCCTCCCAGACCGGGGCACGAACCCACGTCCCCTGCATCGGCACGTGGACTCTCAACCACTGCGCCACCAGGGAAGCCCTGATTTTATATTTTTGTAAGTTACAAAAGGACCACCCCGATGTCTGGCTATCATCTGTCATCACACAGAGTTATTACAATACTGCTGACTATACATTACCTCCCCAGGACTTATTTATTGTATGACTGGATGTTTGTACCTCTTAATCCCCTTGACCTATTTTGCCCACCTCCAGCTGTACACTGAACACCTCTGTGTGTATGCTTGCGGTACGGGGGAGCCACATTAGCCCCATCCTGGAGGTTTGAGTTCCCCTGGGAGCATGTGACAGCTGTCACATGTAAAAACTATCGCAACCTGTACCATCCAAACATTTCAGCGAGCCTGGTGCTCGCTAGGACCCCCATATCTTAGTCTCCCCAGGACATCAGTTAGCAGAGAAAGTAAGGAACAACTGGTGTGGAGGTGGGAGCTTCCAAAGACAACATCTGGGCTGGAAGTTGGCGACTTCAGGATGGGTGCAGCTGTGACCAAAGGGCCGAGCAAGCAGAGACTCGTGCAGCTACAGCTTTGTAAGAGCAGCACATGATTCGGAAGGACTGGCAGGAGATGAAAAAGTGAAGAACAGTTTGCAGCCAGAATGTGAAGGCTTTTAAAGAGCCATGTGAAGAAATCTGTTTCTATCCTAACTGTTGAAAGGGAAGCCCTTGAAATCCGATTAAGCTGATAGGTGAAAAACCAGATTGGCATAATAGAAACACAACTTTAAGGGCTACAGATAGGACAGATCATAAGAAGCCAGAAAAACAGGAAAACTAATTAAACAGCTGCTGTAAGAACCTAGGAGAGACACAAAGACTTTCTTGGCCTAAAGAACTAGACGAGGGTACTAGGAAAGAGACAAGTTACACATTTTGGAGACGTAAGACAGGAACCTGTGGGTTGCCAAATTTACAGCAAAAAAACAATGAAAACCAGGAAGTCCAGTTAAATTTGAACTCTGGGAAAAAATGAAAAATTTTTTGTGTGTCTCACACAGTATTTGGGACATACTTGATGTCTTGCATTTTATCTGGCAATCCTACCTATAAGCCAATTATCCATGAATATAATAGTGAGATCTAAGGAACAGGGAGGGGGAAATGCCTGGGCATGAAAAGGGGTACAGACGGAACGACCAGGCTTGGCTGGCAAAGGTGAGACATGCGCTTACCTGCATCGTAACCAGTCTGTCATCCACCATCACCTCCTTTGTCAGAAAGTCTGCTCCTATTGTGGCTTTGTACTGATTACTGAATTTCTTGTTCACATACTGGTTCATGAGTGATGTCTTACCGACTCTGAAATTGGAGAAAAACCACAAGTATAAGTCAACTAGGAAGGCGCTGAAAACGGACTCTGACGCCTGCCGCTTGGAAGGAACCTGCCCGTCCTGCAGGAGAACAAGGCCCTGCCCACCCCCATCAGAGGAGGACTTCCCAGTTCACTCGCCTGACGACATGCTTTCTCCTGGGACAACACAGGGTGCAGATGCGGCCAGACCTGGAAAGGCTGCTTCTAGGTTCTGGTATAGCTGGTGGAGCCTGGTATTATTTCTCTCCTTCCAGAAGCATGCCAACAAATACGCTCCTTCTAAAAGCAGCCCCAGCAATAAGATCGCTCCACTAGTCCAAAAATATCTCTGCCGCCTTGGGTGTGTCTCCATTTAGTGGTTGCTATTCAGTCCAAGCAAATAATAGCCAGAGGAAGCCACTGGCTCCGAGCAGACATTTACACCAGTTAACCAATCTGCTGCTTCAAAGTTTAAAATCTGAAGCAGAAAGAAGCACCAATATTCCACCAAACCAGAATCTACCTCAAAGTATGCTCCTCCAGAGGTATTTTCCAGTAAGAAAACTCAGCAAGAGACAGTGTGTGATTTTTTTTTTTTGGTGATGAGTTAGTTAGGACAGGCTGAAGACAACGCAAGCCTTCCTCACGGCCAGTAGTACCTTCCTTTTCACAAAGGAACATTCATTTCACATGCAGAGGGGACCTGGAAATACAAACAGCCCAAGGCACTGTTCTCCACCTGGTCCCGTGCACCAGAACTTCCAGGGGGAAAAGACAGGAAATCTGTAATCAAGCAAGTTTGGGTAACACAGGCTAAAAGCAGTACTTTCAATCCTGACAGCATACCAGAGGCACCAGGAGAATGTATGTGAGTGGAAGGGGGGACAGGGAGAGAGGAGGGGGGAGGCGGGGAGAGATGAGTGCGAGCGTATTTAAGCACCGCCAACCAGGTCCCACCCACTGGGCTGGGCAAATGCTAATTGTTAAAAGGCCCCTTGGGTGATTAAAAAACCCAGCCACGGTAGAAAAATCACTGCCTTTTAAAAAGAACTTTGGAATAAGGACGTGCACCTGCATTTATTATCATATTGTTTTTAAAAATATGCAGCCTCCAGTCTAAGTTTTCATGGCTCACTTCAGATGCCAAGTCTGAAAAGCTCCCCCTGGAACCCCCTGAATCTTAACAGTGATGAAAGAACTAGTTAGTTACCCGGTTAGCGGCAGATCTAAGACCCGAACCCAGTTCTCCAGTCCCAGGCTCTACTGACGCAGGCACAGGAGGAGGAGGATGCAGGCATAGCCCACTTTAACGCGCTCTGTGCAAACTGCACTTTTTACAGACTGAATGTCTGTGGCAGCCCTGTGTCAGGCGAGTCTATCGGTGCCACTTTTCCAATGGCATTTGCTCACTTCATGTCTGTGTCACATTTTGTTAGCTCTCGCAATAGTTCAAACTTCTTCATTAGTATATTTGTTACGACGATCAGTGATTTTGATGTTATTGCAAAAATATTACGACTCCCTGAAGGCTGAGACGATGGTTAGCATTTTCTAGCCATAAAAGCATTTAAATTGAGGTGTGTACACTGTTTTCAGACATAAGGCTATTGTACCCTTACGAGACTACAGTGTAGTGCAAACATAACTTTTATACGCCCTGGGAAACCAAAAAGTTGACGTGACTCCCCTTCACTGCGATACCCACTTCGTTGCGGCGGTCCAGAACCAAGCCCACAGTGTCTCTGGGATCTGCGTGTGCTGCACAATGCACCCCAAACCTCCATCTCGTGGACACGGCGCCAACAGCAACAAGCCTACATAAACAGCGCTCCCTAGTCTAACCAGCTTGGGAAAGGGATTCCATGGTTTTTTTTTTTTTTAATATATTTTCTTTGTTTTTGGCTGTGTTGGGTCTTCGTTGCTGTGCACGGGCTTTCTCCAGTTGCGGCGAGCAGAGGCTACTCTTCGTTGTGGTGCATGGGCTTCTCACTGCGGTGGCTTCTCTTGTTGTGGAGCACAGGCTCTAGGTATGTGGGCTTCAGTAGTTGTGGCTCACGGGCTCTAGAGCGCAGGATCAGTAGTTGTGACACACGGGCTTAGGTGCTCCACAGCATGTGGGATCCTCCCAGACCAGGGATCGAACCCGTGTCCCATACATTGGCAAGCGGATCCTCTTTTTTTTTTTTTTTAATGAATTTGTTTGTTTGCTTGTTTATTTATTTATTTATGGCCACGTTGGGCCTTCATTGCTGCGCGCGGGCTTTCTCTAGTTGTGGTGAGCGGGGGCTACTCTTCCTCACGGTGCACAGGCTTCTCATTGCAGTGGCTTCTCTTGTTGCGGAGCACGGGCTCTAGGCATGCAGGCTTCAGCAGCTGTGGCTCGTGGGCTTAGTTGCTCCGCGGCATGTGGGATCTTCCCGGAGCCACGGGGAGGGCTCGAACCCGTGTCCCCTACACTGGCAGGCAGGCTCTTAACCACTGCACCACCAGGGAAGTCAAGTCCCCCATGAAACTATCATTAATTGACTTCAAACAGCCACCCTTGTCCCTAAATCATGCCCCAAATTGGGGAACAAAGGACTACCTGACCAGGGGTCATTCAGATTTTTGCTGTGCTCCTAAGAGCACGGAAACGTAGGGCCTTAATGCCATGGCTATTAGAGATGGAAGCAGCAAATGTCAGCACAGAGGGCATGAGCTCCAAGCGCGTGAAATGTAAACCCAGGCCAGCGTGCTGGCTCAGGTTTAGGAGGGGCACTTACCCAGAATCCCCCAGGATGATAACCTTCAGCAGCACTTTCTTCCTCGAGGTCATCCTTGAAGCTGGAAGAGAGGAGAACGCACGTGAGCAGGATAGGAGCACCAGGGGGACCACCTCCCCGGGCACAGGACGTCTCGGAAGCCCCAAGAGCACTGAGCCTAGGCCCTCCTGCCGGCTGCTCCCCGCCGTCCAGGGCCTTCGACAGAACACAGCATCAGTACTGGAACTCTGGACCCAAGAGCTCGGCCACACAGCGTGCCAGGGCCATCCGCCCCTGGGAGGAGTCTGAAGGAAGGATTCTCCCACTTGGATGCGGGATCAGTGCTCCATTTACTCAACAGCTGGGTCCTGCTTCAGGCAGGTCCCTGCTCACACGTCACCCCTTGGAGGCGACCCCTCTACCTGAAGTAAAGCGGCCCACCCTGTCCCCGTCTGCTGTACCTGAAGTAAAGCGGCCCACCCTGTCCCTGTCTGCTGTACCTGAAGTGAAGCGGCCCACCCTCTCCCCGTCTGCTGTCCATCCTTTACTCTGCCTTATTGTTTCTTCAGAGGACTCACCACTACTGCTGACTCGTGAACATCTCAAGGGTTAGGGGCGCTGACCCTCCACTCAGCTGAAAATCGCTTATAACTTAACAGTTGGCCCTCCGCATCCGCGGTGCCACATCCGCGGTCTCGCATCCACAGTATCAACCAAGCAGGGTCGCGTCATTCGTGCTGTTCAAGGGTCAACTGCACTTGATATTTTAATGTTTTATATTCGTTTCTCTTCTCCCTTTCCTAATAATTTCTGTGAAAACAGTTTTATTCCCCACGGTTTTATTCTCCAGTACCAAGTAGAGAATTATCAAATATTGGGTTAGTGCACAAATTAATATTTGACTTCGCAGCTCTTGAGACCACCTTTCCCCAGAAAGCCTTTCAGGTAGCCTTCCACAGCCTCGACCAGACAATATGTCAGAGGCCTAATCTGCGCTCAACTCTCTGCCACCACGTGACCGCGGGGTCAATTTACTTATCAAGACCGGCCTCCTCTCTTAATTGCCCCTCAGTCCTCAGGGCCTGACCCAGTCACTTTCAGAAGATGAACAACTTTCAAGAAAGCAGGAGTCCTAAATTCTGGACCCCAATGTCAGTGACTTAACTACAAACTGCCGGAGCAGCACTACTCAGGCAGCTGACCCCCAGGAGACAGCTGCAACCTCCCCTAGAATCAGGAAGTTATGATTGCATGTGAGCCTCAGAAATGACACCTGTGCCTTCTGAGAGCCTCTAGCCTTGGCCATTATCCTCAGGAGACAGTGAAATAGCCAGGGCAGGCGACTACCACTAACAGTCACAGGGCAACAGCCGACTCCTACCTTCAGTGGAGCTGGGGGAAATTAAGTGTTTACACTTAAGCAAAGTAGGTAAGGATGTGGATTAAATAAAGCCTGTTATTTTTCCATAGTTTGGGAAAACACGGCAGTCAGGACTGGGTCTGAAAAAAGCTACCTTTACTTTCACCTTTATCCACCTGGCGTCCTGAAGGTGAGGATGACCGCACTGCCTACCTACGGTGGGGGTGACTTAAGCATGCAAATCCCGATCCCATGCTCCTCTGGCGTTGCCACTTTCCAGCTGTGTGACCCGGGGCAAGTCATTTAACCTGTTGGCATAGGGAAAATAGTTCTTATGTCCCATGGGTGATGTGAGGCCTGGATGAGAAAAATGCTCAGGACACTGACTAGGATATAGTAAGTGGTTAGTAAATGTTGGTGCTATGATTTTAATGTGTGCCAAATACCGAGATGAATGAACAACAGAACAGAGTCCAGAAGGCAGTGAGAGAAGCGGTAAGTCACAGAGTCCAGGCAAGTAATTCAGCTACACGCCTCGGTCTCCAGATGCCTGGCCGTCAACTGTTCTCCTTCAGCTGGTGGTATCAAAAGGAAACTGAGAGAAAATATCAGAACCAGCTAGTGCGCCACAGGCTGGATTAGATGGCGAGCCCCACGCACCTGAAAGCGGTGTCTTCCAGGCTTCAGCAGTGGGGTGGGAGCGGGAGTCAAAGCAGAGGCAGTCAGCAGGCACCACGACCCAGCCTGGGCAAGCTGTCTCAGAGTCCCGAGCCTCATGTCTGTGCAGTCTCTGCAGACACCAGCTTCTGTCTATGAAGTGCCCACCAGTGCCAGCTGGGGCGGCGTAAGACAAACCCGAGTTCTGCCTGTTTCCTTTACTCTTCCATCAGATCTAGGGTTGCTGTTGGTTTTTTCTCTCTGCAGTTAGAGGTACACACCCCCGATCACCCACATCACCCACGAGATCCACAGCCCTACCTTCCTCCCTAGGGACCACCTTGACCAAAGTTTAAGAGTCTCACCCCAAGGTCTGGTACCAAATTTTGGGCTAGAGATCACATTATGACAGCTGGGACAAGTTTCAAATCCAAAGGGCAAATTAAGGAAAGGTATGAAAAGAGGGTGAGCTTTGCAAAGAAATTCTTAAAGAATGTTTAAGACACTGATTTTGAGAATGGGAAAAGGGATTTCCATGACCTGGTTTAGTAAGGCTCATGGTGCATCCAGTATTATTTCATAATATTAGAAGGAAATAAGAAACAAACTTCACCCATCCTGTTCCCACACGACAGACCTCACGTTTGTGTCCTCTCAGGTTTCTGCTCACAGCGGTGGCAGGTGGGCCCGTGCGGCCACCTTGACCCTCCTGGGCAGCAGAGCACGACACCTGAGCGTCTTTCCTCACCTGCACACCCAGTCACAGAACCCCCAGAACCCAGCGGAGGGCGAAGCCGGTAAGTCCCGAGTCCCCATCAGAGCTCGCCCAGCCCGGCACACAACCCGGTATTCTGTCTCTCCCATGTTACTATGTATCCTTGTTTTCCAGTACTTGCTTCCATGACAGTCTCAGTGTCTAATATTTCTCTGAGTGAATTATGCATTTTAATAGCCATTCCTACCTTTTGTTTAATATATCAAAAATCTGGGAAAAACAACGCCATAAGAAACAGCTCTGAACTCCCATTTGTGGGGTTATTTTCCTGGGCCGCAGCAATGCCGCTGGGGAAGTCTCTTAGGCTCAAACTCACGCGACTATCGCAGGCCACGCCAGCCCTGAGGAACACGGATCGCTGGCTGACCTCGCGACGGCCCACGCCGCAGACAGCTCAGGCACAGGGAGGCGGCCTGGACTCACCACCCTGGCTCTGAGCCCTCATTCCTGGGGGGCTCCCCACGAGAGACACGTCCAGCGCGAGAGCCACTGTGCTCCAGAGGGGCCTGGGGCCCATTAGGTACTCACAGCCCCTCCCCATCTGTCACATGCAATCACCAACCAGGAGACATTTTATCACAAACCACACTGCCTTTAGTGGGGTTCCAGGGAAACAGCTAGAAAGTTAAACAAAGGGCAAATTCTCACTCACGGGAAAGGGTTTTGTCCACCTTAACCTATGGGTATTGTTTAGGAACGGGGTAACTGAGTCAAAAGTATAAACATTTTCATAACTTTTACTAATTCACTTTCCTGAAGAATTTTCCAAAGTTACACTGCAACCACTGTTGCAGTGATTAACAGCATATAGCATCTAAATGAGAAAAATGACAACTTTACTGAGACAAAGAAAATCTGAATAAATGAAGAGATACTTCCAATAGGAAGCCTTCATGTAAAGATATGAATTTTTCCCTATTTAAACAATTCCAAGGTTTTTTTGGAATCGGATGAAGTGATTATAACTTTACCCATAAAAATAAATGCACAAGAGCCCCTCCCACTCCTCTCAAAGAAAGAGTAATGACAGGGATTTGCCTGACAGTCTTGCAAAGTACGTTATGAAAATACAGTATGAACACCATGGGCCGGAATAAACAGAAGGGACTCCAGAAAGGAACAATTTCGGCATGTCCAGTGTCACAAAATTCAGCAGCAAAAGGACGAACGGTTCACCACGTGGTGAGAGCCAGAATTAACGTGCTTAAACCTCATCTTCCACAACAGATTCCCACAGGAGTAAAGGTGTAAATGTAAGGACGGCTATGTACGAAGCTGAAAGGAATACATACAAGATTAGCAGGTTTTTCCTGGGTGGTGGGAGTCCAAATGATTTCGTTTTCTTTATATTCATGTGAAGAGTGCATTTCTTTTAAACTCAAAAAGCTACTTCCATTTTGGAGGAGTATGTTCACCTGTTGATTTTTCAGGTAAATTTTCTGCTTGCAAGAATATTCCTGTTCGCCATGAGGTGCACCTCAAGGCAGATTTTCCTCTTTGCTCGGTGCCTGTGAACAGTCGGGCTTTTGCAAACAGGGCGCCGGCCCGGAAGAAACCCCCAGCTGGCTTCACCAGGACGCTGACGGCTTCAAACTGGCAGAAGCTAAGAGCTATGTTTTTGTACTTAATGTTCTCCAGGACCAAGAATGGGGCACTTGTTTCTAGAAAAGAGCTAAGAAAAAAAAACCAAATGAAACCTTGAACACAACTCTTGCCACAAGCAGCAGTGGCTTTAAAACCTCCACTGGCAGCTTCTGCTTTCTGTCACCCATTTCCATCACCACCTTCATGAATTTTCGAAGACAGAAATTACTTTTAAAAATCCTACCAAGTGAGAAATTTCTAAGTGGAAAACCATTCTTCAACGCACAGAGCACTTCCTTTTACACTTTTACAGGAGGAAGGGAAGCAGGCAGAGAGAAGGGAAGGAGCTGTATGAGGTCCCTCACCCGTTGCCTGGAAATGAACATTTTAGATAGCATCCATTAATCCAGGAAGCTCTCTAAAAGTCATTCTAGAATAAGATATATTCAGAACACACTTCCTTCCTTCTGCTGTCAAACCAAACTTGATCAGCGTGCTCTGGGGTGCGTTCTTCTAGAACACTAACTGTTCCACACGCTGAATCGATTCTTTCCCTCACGTACAGTGTTTCCCGTGGAATGAATCAAAAACCAGAACTTCCCCCCATCAGCTGGAGTTGCCGCTTTCCTCACTGCTGAAGCACAGCAGCCAGCTGGCCATAAAGGCAGACAAAACAAGGAAGCCCCAAGCAGGTAAAAACGTCAGGAAAACACCGTTCCCAGCTCTGGGCTAGGCAGGGTCAGTGAGGACAGAAGGGGACTGACGGAGAGGGGTCAGCGGAGGGCGGTGAGGACACAGGGCTGGGGAGGGGAAGAGCAGGGCGCTGGGGGTCGGCGGGCCACCGCCAAGTCTGAGTTCCTGGAGGTAGATCGACTTGGCCTGGTGATCAGAAACACGCTGACTATGCTCAAGTGGAGGTGAGGCTCTATAGGGAGATGCAGGGCCAAGGAGGTGAGAGCAAAGTGTCTGCAAAGCCGTCAAGACAACGGTGTAAATCGCAGGGGATGAAACTGAACGAGGTGTCATCACGTCCAAGGTCACACAGCAATCGAGTGGCAGAGCTGGAGTGAACAGGTGTGCAAGTCCAGACCCAACACCTGACGGCCCTGCCACTCAGCAGTACCAGCTTTCCCTGGTTCGCCAGGAACCAGGCACTTAAAAAAGCTCCCTCTGGGGACTGAGGTGCACACACAAGGTTTGGAAAATCATTGACGTGAGGTCAAAAACTGCTGTTCTGGGGCCTCCCTGGTGGCGCAAGTGGTTGAGAGTCCGCCTGCCGATGCAGGGGATACGGGTTCGTGCCCCGGTCTGGGAGGATCCCATATGCCGCGGAGCGGCTGGGCCCGTGAGCCATGGCCGCTGAGCCTGCGCGTCCGGAGCCTGTGCTCCGCAACGGGGGAGGCCACAACAGTGAGAGGCCCGCATACCGCAAAAAAAAAAAAAAACTGCTGTTCTGGTTTACATGTGTGTCTGATACAAAACTAACGATGGCACGAAATATTTGAACAAGTGCTAAAGGTTCAACAAAGCTGGGACAGTTAAACCAATTGATTTTCTGTAGTCCATTAACATCTTTACCTGGTCTGTGTTTCCAAGCTGCCTACCTTTAACAGCTACAGCCTAACCAGACACTTGACTTTTCTGCCCCCATTAAAGTACTGAATTGTACAACATTCAGAAAAGTACAAAAGAATGAAGCAAAGACAAAGGCCAAACACAGTTCCATCTCTTAGAAGCAAGCAATCACTATTAGCATCAGGGTATAAGTCTTTACAGTTTTCCTTCAAACGGCTGAGATCATACTGTTCATAACTTCGCATCCCATTTTGTTCTACATTAAATATCTTCCCACATTATTAAGGCTGATAATACTTCAGCATATGGATAATCCCACTCCTTTGTTATTAAGTGGTTGCTTTTAGTTATAATGAGATGAACCCATGTATACAATCTGATCAGACTCACAAATGAGTTATTACTCAGCTAAATAGTGTAAGTATTTGAAAGGCCCTTGAAATACGTGGACACATTAGTTTCCAGAATAACTTTATTTCCACCCGTGCCAGCAATGAACTAGTATTTCAATGTCACCGCCCCCAGCTATCATTAGCACAAATCACTGCTAATCAGACAGACAGCTACAAACGAGGGTCAACGGGTCCTATTTGTACTCCTTACATTAGTAGAGTCAAACATTTCCACCACCTGTTTCTCAGTTGTCTGATGGTCTCTGCCTACTTTACCTATTAGACTGTGATCTACTGCACACACGGTCTACATGTAACATCGCGAAGGAAGCAACACTGAGACACAGATCTCACAAGCTGTAGGCTTCTGAGCAGAATACAGGTACCATCCTCAGCTTTAACCAGCACCCACTGCCTCCCAAGAGTCTGAACTCTGCTCCTGACCGTTAGAGAAACCAGCAGTCTTCCTGCTCCCCAAACGGAAGGACCTCAAGGCTCGAGAGAGGGAGGCAAGCGATGTCTGCTGATCAACTTTTGAAGAAGGTTACGTGGAGAGACGGGGAAGGCATCTGAACTCACATAATACTACCGTGTTGGTCGTCAAGCTCAACAGTACTGTCTGTTGTAGGCAGACTCTTTTTTTTTAACTTTCCAAACTGAGGAAGCAGACTAGGACCTAAAGAGTGGAAGGGCACAGCCCATGAAACAGCAAGAAGCAAATTCCAGCTAGTGAACTGCACCCCAGGCCTCCGTGAGGTCGTCTACTTAATCCTCAGGACAAGCCCATAGGGTTGAATTCCCAGTTAACAGATGAGGAAACGGAAGCTCCTAAGTGATCACTGCATTTCTAAAAGTATTCAGACATAAGACTGGAGCCCAGGACTGATTACAAAGGCCTTCATCTCAGCCACTACACTGGGTTGATCACCAAGATCATAAAGGCATTTCATGCTTCAAATAACCTACAGGGTGAGACCACATGCACAGCCAAAGACGGGGTGAGATGATAACTGAGGCTGAGTCACTGGTGGGAGGCAGGGAGGTTCATAACACTGGTCTCGTTACTTTTGTAACACCTGAGATTTCCTGTAGTAAAAACTGTAAGTGCAATTCACTTTTTTTTTTTTTTTCTTTTTGCGGTACGTGGGCCTCTCACTGCTGTGGCCTCTCCCGTGGCGGAGCACAGGCTCCGGACGCGCAGGCTCAGCGGCCATGGCTCACGGGCCCAGCCGCTCCGCGGCACGTGGGATCTTCCCGGACCGGGGCACAAACCCGTGTCCCCTGCATCGGCAGGCGGACTCTCAACCACTGCGCCACCAGGGAAGCCCGCAATTCACACTTTTAACACACAAGGAATATCTGGAAGAGAAATCAAGACTTTATACATTTGTTTTCATTAACAAAAATATCTGACGAACTGTTCTGGCAGATGTATCCCCGATTAAGGCTTGGTAATCATCTCGGGCCATCTGTGATCATCAGCCTCTGGTTGCGGCGCAAGCAGGAGTGTTAGTTTTGCCACCGCAGAAATCTGAGGTTAGAAATGTCTAGCAAGGGCTGGTGGCGCAGTGGTTGAGAGTCTGCCTGCCGATGCAGGGGATACGGGTTCGTGCCCCGGTCCGGGAGGATCCCACATGCCGCGGAGCGGCTGGGCCCGTGAGCCATGGCCGCTGAGCCTGCGCGTCCGGAGCCTGTGCTCCGCAACGGGAGAGGCCACAACAGTGAGAGGCCCATGTACCGGAAAAAAAAAAAAAAAAAAAAGAAATGTCTAGCAAAAAATTATGTTAGGGTTTTGATAAGAACAGGTAACTTTTTTTTTATTTCTATTTTTTTTTTTGTTTTTTTTAATTATTATTATTTTTTAACTTTTTTTTAAGATTTATTATTTATTTATTTTATTCATTTTTGGCTGCACTGGGTCTTACTGGTGGCACACAGGATCTTTTGCTGTGGCATGTGGGCTCTTGGTTGTGGTGTGCGGACTTCTCTCTAGTTGTGTCATGTGGGTTTTCTCTTCTCTAGTTGTGGCGCGCAGGTTTTCTCTTTTCTCGTTGTGGTGCACGGGTTTTCTCTTCTCTCGTTGTGGCGCACGGGTTTTCTCTTCTCTTGTTGTGGCGCGCAGGCTCTGTAGTTCGCAGCACGCGGGCTCTAGTTAGGCACAGGAGCTCAGTAGTTGTGGTGCACAGGCTTAGCTGCCCCGTGGCATGTGGGATCTTATTTCCCTGGCCAGGGATCAAACCTGCGTCCCCTGCATTGTAAGGCAGATTCTTTACCACTGGGACACCAGGGAAGTCCCACAGGTAACTTCTTTTAATATCAGTTTGAGAAAGAAAAAGGTAACACAAATATGAATTTGGATTCCGATCCCAGAGGAGCTTAAGAAGAAAAGAGAAAAGTCAGAATGAGATCAGAATTTTCAGCCAATAATACCACCAAGACAACTTCCATTCCAGTGGCTAAAAGGCACTATGCAAGGGTTTTAAAGTATCAGGAAACAGCCATAAAATGTTGTAAGGTGAATAAAAAACGTCTCTCACCAGCACCTCCCAGCCAGGAGGTGGAAGGGAGGAAGGAAGTCATGCTGGTTGCAGAAGGGAGGTCTGCTTGATGGGCCTGGGGAACACAGGTCACAAATCCGTGCAGGAGGACTAGTTACCCAGAGGCCTGAGCTCAAACAAACCACTCTGATGTATGCAGTAAGCTCCCATCACCACCTGCTTCCCCTGCAAGCTCACTACTGACTGTCTCCAGGCTAATGAGCATTTTAACTGCTCATCTCACCTGGGGAAGCAGGAAGGTTGAGACAACTTAGTGTTGTTAAGGGTGACCAGTGTGTCCTTGGGGATGAGAGTTGAAGCGTGGCCACTTTAACGACCCAAGGGTTAGCAAATCTAGGAAATATTCTATACAAGAAAGAGGTAAAAGGACGGGGTGTGACAGACTGGCTTGGGTTAAAAATGAAAATGGCTTCCAAGTTCTAAGCCCAGGGGAGAGGCAAAAGAAAGCATCACTGAATAACATTTTAAAGGCTACAGAACTAAAACTGACGTCATAACTTCGAACAGTAGCAAAAATGTCCCACCAATAAAGGAAGATGGAAACTGGAGATGTTCTGAAACTCCACGATCAGGTGGTGCAGGGACCAAACGCAGGTGCAAGGAAGTGAAGGAGAGAAAAGTGTAGGAGGCCAAAAGCCACTTCTGTGGAATCATCCAGTCATTTCCAGGGCGCTCAGGACAGTGCTGGTGTTCTAGGAATGGAGACATGATTAGACTGGAACACAGAACTTAGCAACTGGTCACGACAATCACTACCTCTGAATGTACAACAGGCATTTAGGCAGTTAGGCGTCCTTTTTACTTGTGACTCGCCTTTGCCTTGTTTGCACCGTTCTCCTCTCCCCTAAGTCATCAGCCTGTCCTAGCACACCTTCTGGGCCCTTCCACTGTCCAGTTCCCAATTTCCCTTCATTCAACACAACTGTTTCAGAATAACCTTAAACCCTTAAATCTTGGTTATAAATCCCCAGGGCACCAGGTTTTGTCTGTGGTGAGCTGTTCCTCACTCCCTTAAGGTCAAATGCCACCTTCACTGAGAAGCTTCCTCTGACCTCCCCAGAGCCCAAGACAGACCCAAGCCTCCCTCCACTGTGTCTGAGACACTCTCCCGTGCTGCCAGGCGAGGATGGGGCTCTCCAGGGCCCTCTGGGTGGAAGAGGTCAACCTTCAGGGCATGGCCCTCTGACCACGTGGAAGCCTGCGGGCAGTGCAGGACAGGACGACAGTCACCTGCAAGACCATCTTCACCTCTGCCGCCGTCCTCGAAAGGCTCTCCGCCCTGGACTGCGGTCCTCTAACCGAGCGCCGCTGCCATGCATGCAGGGGTGCCGTCTGTCCTGAGACACTGGGGTTATACAGCTTGAAATACGTGGTCTGCAGATAATGCATATCCTGTGTGCTCCAAGTAAGACTTCTACCGTAATGATATTAGCGAACAGGCTGCTGGTCTGAGGTTCCATTTAGAACCACCACCTCCACGTGGGAAACTCAGCCAGAAGATGTTACTAGAAGCCTTCAAAAGGACACTGTGAGGGCCCAAGGGGTAGGGAGAGACACTCTTTCATTACATAGTGCATTAAGGAGGTGACCAACTACTTTAAAACACCACCGTGATTGAGACATATTGAATTAATTTTAAGGGTAATTAACTTAGCTGGGAAAGTCAGGGAAGGATTCCTCCAGGAAGATCTGACTGAATCTGGATCGGAAGCAGGAAAAGCACGCCAAAATTTCCCTGGCAGGAAAACCAGCGCATGCAGCATGCAAAGGCCTTGTGGCAGGGAGAAACAAACACCTGGGGGTTGACGGCCAGATCACAGGGGCCCCAGCAGGCCACGGCGGGGCCCTGAAGCACTGAGCAGCCCCCCCTCTACGATTCTGACACAGCAGTGTTCACGCTGTGGAGCCATCAGCTTGCCTGCCGCGGGGTGGGGTGGGGGGGTGGGGGGGTGGGGGGGGGGGCGGGCAGCGTTCAGCAGCGGGAGAGCCCACGGCGCATGTGAAGAGGCTGCATAACCTCCGGGCAAGGGGGCTGCGCCAGAGCTGTGGTGAGACTGAGGTGAACGGAGGTGCTCCCGGGGCCAAGAAAAGAGGGTCAGCACCATGCGCTGAACTGGACTCAGAAGGCAGGACACAAGGGGCGCGCCGCGAAGCGCCCGGGTTCACACGCAACGCAACCCAAAGCATCCTTGGACAGGGAACCCTGAAAAAGAGCCAGGCGTTCTTTGGAAGGGAATTATGTTTGATTTAGACACATGCTAAGTTTGAAGTGACCCTGACATAAAGAAGAGAAGGTCTTTACTCAATTAAGCATATGGTTTGCTTGGTTAATGCTCAAAACGTCTTTAAGTGGCAAATATATAACTGAGTGGAGGACAGACATGGATCAAAATACAGATGTGATAAAGAATCTGAGTGACAGTTACCTTTCACTGTAGGAAAGCCCCACTAAAAGCAGAGATGCTGCCAGTATCTCTGACCAACCCGGAATGGAATCTGCCCGAAGAGGGTGCCCACACCAGGGTCGTAAATGGCTGGGGGCAGTGCGCAGGACATTTCCTGCCTTGCTGAATCAGTCTGTACTCTGCAAAGTTCAAGAGGCACTGCTTTAACTGACTCAAGGATCTGGTAAGGAACAGGTATTCTGAGATTCACATTCACCTACTTCCATGTTATAGTTTACAGGGATTTCCAAGACTATGAAAAACATGAACTCATTTGAATTTTATCATATTCCCCTTTCCTCCAATACTAGAGGGCCTAGGATAATCTTGCAATCAAATCTATTTTTAAAAGATATAGTTGTACATCTTACATCTTAAGTTTCACTGTTAACTGACTGTTAACTGTGCTGGATTTATGACTTCAGTCTACACCCCTGTGCTAACACGGGGACATCAGCGCTCCCTGGACAGGAGTGTGAAGAACAATGCTGGCGGGCCTTGCCTCCTAGAGGCTGCTGCCGGGTGGCAAGAAGACAAACGATACCCAGGGCAGGACAAACATGGACTTCAAGACGAGAGTGGTATAGAAGAGAGAACCCAGCCGCCAGAAATACCGAACATCTTCCAAAGCAGGACTAAACAGACGCACACACGATGCCTCAGAAGGAGCATTCAGTCTGTCCAAACTGTCAGGATGCTTTACTGTCTTCAACTCCTCGTAAGCTTCAGAGACAGTCCCAGGAGGCCCAGGGGAAAGTGCTAGGGGACTGAGATGATAAAGAGCCGGACTGTGGAGCGTCAGGCCTGGGGCCAAGACGGGCGGGACACGGGAGTACAACGTCACCAAGGTGGGAGGCCTGAGCTGCACACGAAGCCCAAGCACAGCCACCTTGCTGCTCCAGGCAACCTTGCTCCAGGCAACCTTTCGAGGGAGCCGCCTCGTCTCCCCTGGCAACACTGCTCCCAACAGGTCTCATCTCCCCCCCAAATGCTCCGTCTCAGGTGCGCCTGCCACTCCCCACGGGGCCCCGCACGTGAGGGCCTGGGGACAACTCGCACGGGGCCCCGCACGGGCCTGGAGAGCACAGCCTTCCCTGGTGGAGACACGGGTCCAGGGGCTGCCCCCGTGAGCGCCTTCTTCTAGGCTTGGCCCACACGGATGATGCTGAGCTTCCGAGCACAAGGCTCGCGCCCATTCACATGAAGACTTTAAGCCTCCTGCCCATCACTCAGCAGGAAAAGCCTGGCTGACCATTCTCACCGGGGCACATTCTCTGGATCCGCCACAGTATTAACTGTCGTCTGTGCTCTCGCTTAAAAGGTGGAGACATTACTTTCTTGTGTGCAGTGATCTGTGATCCTTTAGCAGTAAAGGTTTAAGGGAGTAGGCAAAAATCTAGACGGATTACACAAGACATAAAGAAATGCCTTGGCAGCTCCGTTTCCTCCCCAGGCCTGGATCATTTTCTTTTTAAAAAATATTTATTTATGGCTACGCCGGGTCTTAGTTGCAGAACACTCAATCTTCGTTGTGGCATGTGGGATCTTTTTTTTTTTTTAGTTGCAGCATGCGGACTCTTAGTTGTGGCATGTGGGCTTCTTAGAGGCGGCATACGGGATCTACCTCCACGACCAGGGATCGAACCTGGGTCCCCTGTACTGGGAGCGCAGAGTCTTACCTCCTGGACCACCAGGGAAGTCCCAGGCCTGGATCATTTTTGCGGCTAGCCCCGCCTCTTACCAAGGTCTGCCTGGGCCAAGAGGGGACTTGGTGGCCGCTCGCGCACAGCGCTGCTCCGTTAGAGGCCTCCGCAGCCCTCGGTGCTGCTCCTCAGCTCTAGCCCGGGTAGATTATGTCCAACCATCAGGCAGGTAAAAGGAGGCACACAGCAAGCGTCCCCACCCCTCGGGCACCAGCCTCTGCCACAGGGAGAACTGTCCTGGCATTTGCAATGCTTTTCCATTCCGCTCGGGCTCAAATGGCAGCCTCTCCCTAGAACTCAAGATGTACACACACAGAAGAGTAAGGTAACTTGTCCAAGGCCACACAGCTAGTCATCCGGGAAACAGGATTTTTTTTTTGTATTTATTTATCTATGTATCTGGCTGCGTCGGGTCTTAGTTGTGGCACACGGGATCTTCGTTGCAGCGTGCGGCATCTTTCGTTGTGGTGCGCGGGTTCTAGAGCGCAAGAGCTCAGCAGTTGCGGCGCATGGGCTTAGTTGCTCCGTGGCATGCGGGATCTCAGTTCCCCGACCAGGGATCAAACCCACGTCCCCTGCATTGGAAGGTGGACTCTTAACCACTGGACCACTAGGGAAGTCCCTGGAGCCAGGATTTGAAATGAGGCAGTCTGGCTCCATCGTTCTTCCAACA
Source organism: Mesoplodon densirostris (assembly GCF_025265405.1). Taxonomy (NCBI): domain Eukaryota; kingdom Metazoa; phylum Chordata; class Mammalia; order Artiodactyla; family Ziphiidae; genus Mesoplodon; species Mesoplodon densirostris. Next base: position 108,806,306 of record NC_082670.1, read on the forward strand.
AGAATCACGGGCTTCTCCAACATTCCAATTTCCACTGTCTAAGTGCAAGGCACCAGGCCAGGTTCTATTTTACAGTTCTGCTCTGACTGTCCCATTCCAATTTGCTTAAGGAACTTGCGATCACAGCCCCACTGAATGATAACCAGAAGCAGGCGCTCCCAAACTCTCAGGGAGACAGATAAATGGTTACACTGAACACCAGGGAGAGAAGGATGCTTAGAAATGGACCAAGCAAGACAGTTTAAAGGCTACCCCTCCACAGGGGAGGTGCAACAGCCATGGGAAGACTATGGGCTTTGGGTCACAACAATGGGATGAAATCCCATCTTGCACATCCAGCTGTGTGAACTTAAATGTGTTTTCATGTGAAAAATGAGCATCCCCTACAAATGAGATAATGCAGAGAAAGCTCTATTTGGCTCATTAAATCTACTCAGTAAGTGGCTATTATGACATGAGGGCTTTTCTCACAGTGAATAAAAACTTACATCTCGTCAATTAGTATTACTTCCCTTTCCAAATCTCACCACTACGGCCTCTCACACTACCTGTTTGACTTTTGCTATGTTCGCCTGTTAACCCACATAACTGTGTCTGAGGTCCTAGTTACCCATCCAAGACAAGTCGCACCTTCACTTACGTGCTTCCTAAAACCACACTGTATACCAGCACTGAGGCCCTGCACCGTACATCAGCAAACACTGCAGTGGAGTCATGTCTGGCCTAAGACCTGTCACTGGAGGAAGATCCATGGCCAATGCCATGGAAGAAAGAGCAGAACTGAGCAGCGGGCACCGGGTCACTAGGTGCCTTACAGTTTGAATCCCTAACCCTGCTCCCACTGCTGTGCGTTCACTGCACAGGCACTGGCACCCGAGGGGGGTGGCGCACTGCTCCCAAGACCCTGACCCATGTCGCTCAGATGACCTCAGACTCAAACATCCCATGTCCTGCAGTCCCGCCTCCATGCTTCAGACTTAAACATGTCCAATCACGTATCCCCATTTTTTTCAGTAACAGTGGTCACTAACCATGACCTAAGGGTAAGCGCACCTAGTTCAGTTCAAACACCTGCTGAGGGCCCAGTAAGGGTCAGTTACTGGGTTGGAGGCTGGGGTTTACCTACAGAAAACTACAAACACTTCTTATTTCAAAAGGAGGCCATCATAATTCTCTGTAAGCTGAACAAAGCATTCTGTTTTGTAGCTTTCAAGTGTTAAACTGGAAACTTCAGTGGCCAAATTCAGCTGGCTATTTCACAACTCCTTGCTGGACAAGGGGTTCTATGTGATTCTAAAAACAGTGAGGGGGCTTCCCTGGTGGCGCAGTGGTTAAGAATCCACCTGCCAATGCATGAGACACGGGTTCGAGCCCTGGTCCGGGAAGATCCCACATGCCGCAGAGCAACTGAGCCCGTGTGCCACAACTACTGAAGCCTGCATGCCTGAGCCCGCAAGCCACAACTACGGAAGCCTGCGCCTAGAGCCCATGCTCCGCAACAAGAGAAGCCACTGCAATGAGAAGCCCGTGCACTGCAATGAAGAGCAGCCCCTGCTCGCCGCAACTAGAGAAAGCCCGCACGCAGCAACGGAAACCCAGTGCAGCCATAAATAAATAAACAGATTGATAGGGAAAAAAAAAACAGTGAGGTCAAGTGTAGAACAAAGCCAAATCACCTTAAACTCAGCCATTATCGGTTCTTAGAAGTCATTTTATCCTGAGCTTTTGTTAGCAGAGACACTTCTTCCGTGGCACCGACACCTCGCCCAGTTCCTGCCTGCACACTCACAGTGACCATGAAGTACATCCTGTGCAGTGTTCCACTGTCAAAGGCTGCAGAGGGATTTAGAGACACTCGACAATCCATCACCAGTGCCAACATCTTTTCTCAACTCCTGTCCATGCAACGTGGCTTCCAGATCACTCAACTTCCCGGTTGCCCACCTCTGACTGGATCAGATTCAGTGTACTTCTTAAAATGCCTGCCTCTTTGTAAAAGTACCGTCCATTACTAACACACGGTGATGCCACAAGGATGTGGAGAATTTTACAAACCACTAAAAACTCACTCAGCTGTGATGTTCTTAACTGCACTCACAGGTACCACCAGCCTCAGCAGTCATTCTAAGTGTTCAGGAAGTGCACTGCCGTTGGGCGAAGCTTCTCGATAATGCCAACCCTTGGTTAGTCCAGGCCACGCATTCCCAGCGGGGGTGTTATTAACAATGGTTTGTGGCCCTCTAGAAGCCGCAATATAAAAGCAAACAGACACAGTACATCCATGGTATTAAAACTTTACTGGGGTAGGGGAGACAATTAGGGGGAAAAATCTAAAAAGGCCTGTGGAGCAGAAGGGAGGTGCGATAATCAAACGTGGTTGAGAAAGTCCGGTCTAGGCCTGTGCTGTCCTACACAGCAGGCACTAGCCATTTAAATGAAATCAAATGCAGCTCCTCAGCCACACCAGCCCCACTTTAAGCGCTCACAAGCCACAGAGCCAGCACCCACCGCACTGGCCGGCGCAGACGGAGAACCTTTCCGTCCTCATGGTAAGTTTTATGGTGTGGAGCTGGTCTAACAACCCTGGGGGATTTCACTAGCATTGGCAGATAGTCCTCAGACATCTCAAATCTCGATTTACGGCCATTAATTACTGATTATCTAGCCCACCTTCTTTCACTCTTGAAAACACAGTAACGATGCTCGCTCCTCAAGAGCCACCTTTAGAAAGTATTAGTTAACACGCGAGCTTTTCGTTAGAACACTACAGCTACAGCAAGATCTTGGCTGCATCACAACCACTTCTAAATATTTGGAGCCACCGGTCCTAGCAGCCTACGAGTGTCCAAACACTACCCGAGGTCCTTGGTAACCCACTGAGACCAAGGTTCAGTTAACTGCTTGAAAGCAAACCATACTGTGAACAGCACAGGAGCATCAAGGACCAGACACAGGTCACACTGATCAACAGGAACAGTTTGCCTGCGTAAGGTAAAATTACGAAAGTGTCAACCACATCTTGAAATCCTCCTTTGATTAGGTGTGAAAGTCTTCTCCTGACAGTGTAGAGAGTTTCATCAGATCCTCTTAGCAGCTGGATGCGATTGCAGAAGGTGGTCACACGTATTTTGTACTCAAGCACCCCTGGAAGAGCCATGGCGACTGAGGTGTCTCACACAGCTAGACTTACACTTCAAAACAATTTCTTCCTGGCCACTTCCTAATCAAGAAGCCAAAAAAAAAAAAAAAATTCAATCAGGTAGGTGATAATCTGTCTCCACACTGGGCAATTTTTAAAGCTCCAAAACAAGTACAGCAAACAGTGCAGAATGTAATACTCCTGGTCTGGTTAGATGCCAACAAGTTAATGCCACCACTCACGGGTCCATGTTCTGGAATCTCAGGCAAGGAAGCCCAGGTCACGTGACACAACATGCCACCAAGACAGAGGGAAAGAAGTCAGAGAGGCAGGCTGAGCTCTATCAGATTTAAAGCAAAGGTGTCCTTTACCCTCCTAGGAGAGGAAAGGTGGAAACCAACGGACGACAGATCCAACCAGAGCCCACAGGAGGGCGAGGTGGAGAGCACCGTTAAGCCAGCAGCCTTCCTCCCCAAGTCAACACAGCGGTGGCCAAAGGCCAGGCTACCAACGTGAAGGTTGCATTCGTGCTACCTCTCCTCCCCAGTGCTCCGGCTAGTCTCCAGTCAACAGACCCCAAACAGGACTCTCCCTGCAGGGCAGCCCACCACTGCTCACATGTAACTGAAGACCTAAGAAGGACTCTCAATGGCCGCTGGCTGTCCAGGGTATGCAAGAGCCCTTTAGTTCCAAAGATTGGTTTGTTTCTTCCGAACAGTGAACTTCAATTTCAACTTTTGCACCGTTGCACCACCAAAATCCCTCCACCTCTCCAAAGAATAAGGTCAAAGGAATACAAAACTGTGGCTACACGGCATTTACCTCTCCGACACTGAAGTGCACAGGTGGAATTACCCCCACGGGAAATGCTAGTTAGAGCAGCAAACTTGCCCAAAGTATAAGGGTCTACAGGCTCGAAACCTTGGGTATTGCTTCCAAGTCAGATACTAGGAATACAGGAGTACCAGGAGTCCCATACCTTGTCACAAGGGCCATCATTCTCAGAACAGATACTTGAAGAAGAAAATGTTCCCAAGTAAATCAGCTTTAAAATAAAGACCATATTTCATATCATGTCATCAAAGTACATTAAACCTAATATGTAACCACTGGGGCTTCAATTCACAAAGCCTCCCCAGCAAAAACACTTTTTTTTTTTTTTTTTGCGGTACACGGGCCTCTCACTGTTGTGGCCTCTCCCATTGCGGAGCACAGGCTCCGGACGCACAGGCTCAGTGGCCATGGCTCACGGGCCCAGCCGCTCCACAGCATGTGGGATCTTCCCGGACCGGGGCACGAACCTGCGTCCCCTGCATCGGCAGGCGGACTCTCAACCACTACGCCACCAGGGAAGCCCAGCAAAAACATTTTTAAAACAAGTGTTCAAAAATTTTAACATGAAAGGAAAGAAGTAGAGAGAATAGCATTATCAACTCATATGCTGTAAGGAAACTTGCAATTAAAAAGAGTATGGGGGGGCTTCCCTGGTGGACCAGTGGTTAAGACTCTGCGCTCCCAATGCAGGGGGCCCGAGTTCAATCCCTGGTCAGGGAACTAGATCCCGCATGCTGCAACTAAAGATCCCGCGTGCTGCAACTAAGACCCAGCACAGCCAAAAAAAACAAAAACAAAAAAAGTATGGGATGCCTCCAATGGGAAATGATGCACTACTTAGACTCTTGATTCTAGATCACTTCCTTGGGCTATTTCACTCTGGGGTCTCACTGCCCTTGACCAACTGTAGGTTGTAGGAATGATGGGAGAACAAATGGCTCTTATCTACACAAACGAATTCTATCTGGACAAACTTCCACCATGGAAAAGCCAGTTTTGTGTCCATCTGCAGGTTCCCTGCAACATTACCAACTTCAATGTATGTCTGTTCTTTGTTCATTTCATATTTAAATGACAGTCATGATCTTACATTTTCTTGAAAATTATCTTTTAACGGTACCCATCACCTAGAGGCTTCCCTGGTGGTCCAGTGGTTAAGACTCCGTGCTTCCACTGCAGCGGGCACAGGTTCGATCCCTGGTCGGGAAACTAATATCCTGCATTCCGCTCGCCCCCCAGCCCCCCAAAACCAAAAACAACAACAAAAGACCCATCACCTAGACTTAAACAGCCAACATTTCCAAAAAAGTTTTAAGCATTTTGGTTCACCTTCAGAGGCAAAAACGCCGTACTCTGAAGAGCACATGAAGAGCGACAAGATCCCTACTAGTCCACAGCGGGTCACACAAAGGCCGGTCAGCACGCTGTGGCTCCAGGGGCACATTCCCAACTCCTTCCCCCCAAGGGGCTCAGATCTGCTCCTCACTCACATGCAGGAGGAACTTGGGAGATGAGAGACCAACCAAGGGCTTGGGACCTGAAGGCTCTGCTTCAAAGCACGGCTCTGCAACTTACTAGCTGTGCAAGTCGAGGCAAGTCATTTGCTCTCCTGGGGCCTTACACTGAATTCCTAACCCTGTAACAGGCGCGTGTGTTCCTGAGAAGATACGAGAATGCAGAGGCAGACGAGCCAGAGACCAACGTGTCTCTACTTCTCACAGTCCCGGAGCTACCGCTGGGTCCTGGTGAAAGTAATCCAGGACAACGTTCTCCAACTCAGTGCGCTGCGGGGCTCCTTGTCCTGTGACGGCTCAATTACAGAACCTATTTTAGTCTCCACCCATCTTCCTGAGATGAGCCCCATGACTTAGGGAATCTTCCACCAAATACAAAACTTAAAAGTAAGATATATCCTTTCTTAACATTTAAAGACACAAGAAACAGCAGCAAGAGTCTAATCAAGAACTAAGCATCTGCAACAAACACACACAGCCCTCAGGGACACCAATAAACCCCAGCTAGTCCACCTGTGCTGAAGTACAACTCCAAATCACACATCCAAACGTGCATCAACCAATGAACAGAGAACAAACTACAAGTAAGCAAAATAATCTGCGCCCCCAAGACTAAAAAGTCAAAAACGGAGAAGAGATGAGAAATCACGAGATGTCTCACCGTCACCATGCTGGGCGGGACATGGATTCCCCAGGTTCTCCTGGGAGGCTGCCAGGAACCCTCCACCCAGTCCACGGGAACCAGGAGCAGTACAGTGATGGCCCTGACCGCACACCAGGCTCCTGCCCGCAGCTTCCCACTTCTCCAGATCCAGTCCCTTTCCAGCGCCCTCGACTCATCTACCTCAGACTCTGCCGTGACGTGTTTTTAACTGGAATGACCTTCTTGCCCCTCCTCACCATCACTGCTTCTCATACCTACTCACCTATCCTGCTTAACCCAACCCAAATAACACCGGAACACCTTCTAACGTGAAGAAATCTCTAGGTTCTCAGCTGGCCCCTCTACCTATACAGACACAAACGCAAAACGTCACATGAACTCTGATGTGCTGCACTGAAAAAAGGCATTCAACCACTGGCAGCCTCAATACACAGTAAACGTGTGCCCAACTGCATTACCCCAGAGGACAGGATCCAGACCAGGGGTTTAACAAACGACTTTGGAATCAAGGAAACTGAATGACCACCAGTTGCTGAATAAAGTAGGATATACCAAGAAGCACTGGGAAAACACTGTCATGGGAAGCAGAAGACAGGGCACTCATCAGGACAGCAAGTGTAAGACTGAACTATATGTATCATATGATTCCTTTCTGCAGTCATGACTTTATAATCAGCTACCAAAAATGTTACAAAGTGTAAATTCTGATGAAAATTATTTCATATAATAATTCCTCACTCTGAAAGCCCATGATTAGAGAAAAACAATTAGTGTATCCTGCCTTCTTAATAGGAATTGTAGGACTTCCCTGGTGGCACAGTGGTTAAGAATCCGCCTGCCAATGCAGGGGACGCGGGTTCAAGCCCTGGTCCGGGAAGATCCCACATGCCGTGGAGCAACTAAGCCCATGTGTCACAACTACTGAGCCTGCACTCTAGCACCTGACAGCCACAAATACTGAGCTCACGCACCTAGAGCCTGTGCTCCACAACGAGAAGCCTGTGCACCACAATGAAGAGCAGCCCCCGATCGCCGCCAACTAGAGACAGCCCGCGTACGGCAATGAAGACCCAACACAGCCAAAAATAAATAAATAAATAAAATAAATTTATGGGGGAAAAAAGGAATTGTACAAGTGGAAAAAAGCTTGCCAGTTGACAAGTGGGAAAAAAATTTTAACACATGAATGCCAGTAGAAGGAATACATGATAAAAAAAAAAAGGACCTATTGTATAGTACAGGGAACTATATTCAGTATCTTGTAATAACCTATAATGGAAAACAATCTGAAATAGAATAGACAGATATATATCTGTATCATTTTGCTGTACACATGAAACTAATATAACATTGTAAATCAACTACTTTAATTTTAAAAAGAGAGTAGGGCTTCCCTGGTGGCGCAGTGGTTGGGAGTCCGCCTGCCGATGCAGGGGACGTGGGTTCGTGCCCTGGTCCGGGGGGATCCCGCATGCCGCAGAGCGGCTGGGTCCGTGAGCCATGGCCGCTGGGCCTGCGCGTCTGGAGCCTGTGCTCCGCAACAGGAGAGGCTGTGGCAGTGAGAGGCCCGCGTACCGCAAAAAAAATAAGTAAGTAAGTAAATAAATAAATAAATAAATAAATAAATAAGAGAGTAGAAGGAATACAGAAGGAATGACTGAAATAGAATTTTAAAAAATCATTTTGGACCTTCCCTGGTGGCGCAGTGGTAAAGAATCCGCCTGCCAATGCAGGGGACACGCGTTCGAGCGCTGGTCCAGGAAGATCCCACATCTCGCAGAGCAACTAAGCCCGTGTGCCACAATTACTGAGCCCGTGTGCTGCAACTACTGAGCCTGCGCTCTAGAGCCCATGCTCCATAACAAGAGAAGCCACCGCAATGAGAGGCCTGCGCACCGCAACGAAGACCCAATGCAGCCCCAAATAAATAAATTTTTTAAAAAATCATTTTGTAATCCTCAATGAAAACAAGAAAAGTCAGGTCAAGATCATCAGTGATGCTAATACCGTACAGGTGAAGGAAGGTGGAAAACTAAAGATCCACATGGTGCCAAAATATTACCTCGCGGATCACTTAGTAGTCACAAACGTTAGGGAGGAAGAGCAGTAATATGGCAGCAACCATTGTAATACAGTGAGTAAACTCATCTTCACTAACAGTGGGACGATCAGACACTATGAAGTATTCTTGTCAAAAATGTATAACCAGGGCTTTCCTGGTGGCGCAGTGGTTGAGAGTCCGCCTGCCGATGCAGGGGGCACAGGTTCGTACCCCGGTCCGGGAAGATCTCACATGCCGCGGAGCGGCTGGGCCCGTGAGCCATGGCCGCTGAGCCTGCACGTCCAGAGTCTGTGCTCTGCAACGGGAGAGGCCACAGCAGTGAGAGGCCCGCGTACCGCACACACACACAAACACACAAAAATTGTATAACCAAATTCACTCAAGCTTTCCGATCTAACTTCCAGCTCACAAGAAGTACCAGGACTAGAGAAACACATTCAACATCAAAGGATGAAACCAGCCAAAGCTAAAGTGTGGAACATTCTGTTAGGACACCTAGCTTGAGCTTGTCAAAGTTAAAGGTAAGGATATAAAAGGGGGGGGGGGAGGAAAGGAGACCACATTCTTTTTTTTTTTTTTGCTGTACGCGGGCCTCTCACTGCTGTGGTCTCTCCCGTTGCGGAGCACAGGCTCCGGACACACAGGCTCCGCGGCCATGGCTCGCGGGCCCAGCCGCTCCGCGGCACGTGGGATCTTCCGGGATCGGGGCACGAACCCGTGTCCCCTGCATCGGCAGGCGGACTCTCAACCACTGCGCCACCAGGGAAGCCCGAGACCACATTCTTGATGAAAAGACTCAAGCATTTATGGGTGAAGTGTCATGATGTCATATACTTTGTATTCGTTCAACCAAATATGCAGATAAAACAGATAAAATGTTAGCTGCTGAAATTTGGTAGGAGTGTGTGCGTTCATGTACTATATGAGTCTATTTACTTTTCATATATTTGGAACTTTTTCATAATCGAACATTTTAAAAACAGACAGCTACCCCACATGAGAGGGGTGGCTCCCTGACACAGCATTACCAGGGCACCATCTCTGGTCAGATCATCCTCTGCTTAAACGGCTTCTAACCCTCGCCCCCAGGACCTGTGAGACCCATCAGGGAAATGCCTCAAGCAGAACCTTCCAAAGAACTTTAGGTGTGCTGCACTAGGAAACACCCCTCCTCAAGCCAGAAAGGCCCTCACTACTAAATCAGATTTCAGTAATCCTTCAGGACACTATATAATTCCCTCCCGTTTCTGTTTCTTGTTTTTAGAGGAGTGTGTGTGGAACACTTCAGAAAGTTAAGAAAAAGTGTGGGAGAGGTCTGTAATAAAGAACAAACGACATGGTTTGCTTAGTTTACTGTGCTGGCGGGAGAAAGGCTTGAAAGGAAATGAACGTTGGTAAACATTCCTTCTAATTCTTGGGGAAGAGTGAACAGAAACCCTTCAAGTGTCCATCTCCCCTCCCCTGTCCCTCCCCCTTAGCCCTCTTCACCTTCAATCTTCACACAGCAAAACGTACCTGCCGTCTAGAACAAACTGACCCGTCACTTTCAGCTCCCAGGTTTTCGAATTTATTAGCATAAAGTTATAGAAAGCATTCTTACTTTATTATAATGTATGTGGTAAACTATACACAACATAAAATTTACCATTTTAACCGTTTTTAAGTGTATAGTCAATGGCATTAAGTACCATGAAGTTTATTTTCAACAAGAAATTTTAAATCTTACCGAAGGTGACCGGCAAAACCTGGGCGTATACGGGCGGCCAAGCGCGGGGAGCGGGGGATACGGCAAGGCAAAGGCCCCGCAGCTGCCGCAAAGCAGGAACACAGTCAGTGTCTGCTCATGAGGACGACGCCATGGGTTGACAGGCATCAACAGAAATGAAATCTTAAATGCCTGACCGCTTTTCAGGCAGTAATTCAGATTATTATTTCAATACACTGAGTTCTGTATACATAGACCCTACTCCTGAAGTTTAACTAAAACTCAAATTATTTTTTAAAACAGGATTGTTGTTTGACAGCTGTTGCTCTAGAGTAGACATGCCCCATTCTTCCAGAAGAGGAATCTACTGTATAGAACCAAGTCTTGAAAATCTAAATAAAGGATTGCTGGCTCAGAGGTCATGTCAATTTGGACAGACAGGCCTTGGTGCATAAGGCCTATTCAGAGTCTGGTGACCCTGGAACAGACTGACTTCTCAAGCGCCTGCACTGAGAGAAATGCTAGAGATACAAAGATGACTGGGCTAGTCTCCATGTCTCGAGCTCGGTTTAACAAGACACTTGGTAAGCAAACAGGAAGATATGTGCTAGGTCACAAGGATATAGTCAAGACTTCTTCCTAAGAGTAGGATATGAGGAGTGTACAGGACACTGACATCATATACATATATATAAAATTCGCCTCCTCTGGAGTTTTAAAATAGCAAGCATATATAATTTTTGTAATCAAAAGAAACTCTCAACACAGAATAAGGGGGTAGGGGTGATGATGAATTTTCACATCTGCACTTCAGTTTCCTTCCTCGTCGTAGGAGGACTTCCTGCCCACCTCCTAGGGCTGTCGGGCTCATCCCATAGGCAAATCGGTAAAGGCACCTTATAAACGAGAAAAGGCTTCACGGAGGTCCGCACCTCACCTGAAGTCACTGTGGGACAGGCAGTGGGGACGACGTGGTTCTGCCTTGCTCCTGCAACAAGGGCTAGACTGGGAATGGTCTCAGAGTTACCGCTAGTCCCGTCTTCTCGCCCCCGTGTTGCCCACAGCTCTCACTGGCTCTTCACTTCTACCTCACACTTCTCCTCTGGTTCCAGGATGAACTTCCCCACTTGGACTCAAAGGACTTACCAATCAAAAAAGCCTGTTGGGGCTTCCCTGGTGGCGCAGTGGTTGAGAGTCCGCCTGCCGATGCAGGGGACGCGGGTTCGTGCCCCGGTCTGGGAGGATCCCAAATGCCGTGGAGCAGCTGGGCCCGTGAGCCATGGCCGCTGAGCCTGCGCGTCCGGAGCCTGTGCTCCGCAATGGGAGAGGCCACAACAGTGAGAGGCCCGCGTGCCGCAAAAAAAAAAAAAAAGCCTGTTGGCTTGGCGACTGCAATGAACTTTTTGCCAGTCAGAGTACATATGGCCATTCTCAAATCAGACTAGGTCCCTGAATTGTAAGAAGTACTTGTGAAGCAGAGGTATGGAAAAGATCAGCATAATGATGCTCTGGGGCTTGTCTCTAGGAAGAGTAACTCTATTAACGCCAGATGTACTAGTTAGGGTTCTCCAGAGAAACAGAAACATTAGGATGAAAGAACAGAGCCTAATGGTTCTGTTGACACCATATACAAGCCCACGTTTTACCAGTTACCTTTAAGTGATATTTAAAATCTGTTGTTAAAAATAAACTTCATTGGGCTTCCCTGGTGGCGCAGTGGTTGAGAATCTGCCTGCCGATACAGGGGACGCGGGTTTGTGCCCCGGTCCGGGAAGATCCCACATGCCGCGAAGCGGCTGGGCCCCTGAGCCATGGCCGCTGAGCCTGCATGTCCGGAGCCTGTGCTCCGCAACGGGAGAGGCCACAGCAGTGAGAGGCCTGCGTACCGCAAAATAATAATAATAATAAAAAAATAATAATAAACTTCATTAAGTCAGAAAGAGATAAACAAATACCGTATGCTAACACATATATGTGGAATCTTAAAAAAAAAAAAAAGGTTCTGAAGAACCTAGGGGCAGGACGGGAATAAAGACAGAGACATAGAGAATGGACTTGAGGACACGGGGAGGGGGAAGGGTAAGCTGGGACAAAGTGAGAGAGTGGCATGGACATATATACACTACCAAATGTAAAACAGATAGCTAGTGGGAAGCAGCTGCATAGCACAGGGAGATCAGCTTGGTGCCTTGTGACCACCTAGAGGGGTGGGATAGGGAGGGTGGGAGGGAGGCTCAAGAGGGAGGGGATATGGGGATATATGTATAGCTGATTCACTTTGTTGTACAGCAACAACTAACACAACACTGTAAAGCAATTATACTCCAAAAAAGATATTAAAAAAAAAGAATGTATACATAAACATATCACTGTCAGTTTGCTGTACAGCAGAAATTTACACAAAATCCAACTACAATAAAATTTTTTTGCTTGTAAAAAAAATAAACTTCATATATATGAGATTATGTTTATGTAACTCTGCATGAGATTATATAATACATACATGAGATTTAGTACTTAGATTTAGTAAGGAAGTTCTCACGTGATTATGGAGGCCGAGATGTCCCACGGTCTGCAGTTTGAAGGCCTGAGAACCAGGCGAGCTGGTGGTGTCAGATCCAGTCTGAGATGGAAGACCAGAGAAAACCTGCAGACAAAGTGAATTCCCTTCCTCAGCCTCTCTTTCTAGTTGGGCCTCCCAGGATTGGATGAGGGCAGTCTGCTTTGCTCAGTCCACACATTCAACTGTGAATCTCATCCAGAAACACGGCAAAGACACCCCCAGAATGATGCTTTAGGCAAATACCTGGGCATCCTTTGCCCGGTCAGGTTGACACACAAAATTAACCATCACACCAGGTAGATGTGAAAACCCAGCAGACTGCAGGGCTCAGGCAAAAGCCCAGCTCCTTAGGCTGAGGAGGAAGTGCTAAAGAACAGGATGTCAGAAGTTTCCAAACACTCTGCTTCCATTTCAAAGGTTACTATCCACAGGTTATTACTGAAGTATAGGTTTAAAGGGACTCAAACTGTGCTGGCAAGATTCTGGCAAAATAAAGATCCACACGTCTCAGAAGATCACCGATGCACAGCCTGCTCCGGATAACATTTAGGAATATCACTGCCAAACACTAACTCAAGGTGGAAACACACCAGTACCACGCTGAAAAGGCAAAGGGCCGAACAGTCTGTAAGTAGGTCAGGTTTGTGTGCTTTTGCACAGGTCCACGCAGTGCTGCTGGACACACTACAAGGTGGTGACGCGTGGTCGACTTAGGACAGCAGCTTTAGAATAGAGGTTCTCAGTTTCCCTACTGCTGTTTACCAACCTTGACGTAACTACAAAATCACATTTCAAGGTCAGAGATCTGTCAGTTAAGATGCTGTCTGGGTTTTATTTGGGAGAAAGAACTTGTTTGAAGAGAAGATACTGATCTTAATTTCTGCGTGTGTTAAGAACATCACCCTGTGGTGCAACCATCACAACTACCTATTTCCAGAACTTTTTCATCAGGGCAAACAGAAACTCTATGCAGATTAAGCAATAACTCCCCATTTCCTGCTTCCCCGGCCTGTGGTAACCTCTATTCTACCTTCTGTCTCTGAATTGGCCTTATCTAAATAGCTTTTTTAAGCGGGGTCATACAGTATTTGTCCTTTCCTGTCTAGCTTATCTCACTTGGCATGCTTTCATTTCAAGATTCATCCACACTGCAGCCCACACCAGAACTTCATTCCTTTATATGGTGAATAATACACCGCTGTATCTAGATACCATATTTGACTTATCCATTTACCACTTGATGAGCACACGGGCACTCTCTACCTGTTGACTGTTGTGAATAATTCTGCCGTGAACAATAGTGTACGAGTATCTGTTTGAGATCCTGATTTCAAATCTTGTGGGTATATACACCTAAGTGCCAGGACATACAGTACTTTTGTTTAATCTTCTAAGGAACCACCACACTGCTTTCCACAACTCCAGCACCATATTACATTCCTACCAGCAATACACGAGGGTCCCAATTTCTCTACATCCTCACCAACACACTTTTTGCATTTTTAAAAATAAGAGCCATCATAATCCGTGTTTTGAATTTCCTAACGACTAGTGATGCTGTGTATTTTTTTTTTTTTTTTTTTTTTTTTTTTTTTGCTGTACGCGGGCCTCTCACTGCTGTGGCCTCTCCCGTTGCGGAGCACAGGCTCCGGACACACAGGCCCCGCGGCCATGGCTCGCGGGCCCAGCCGCTCCGCGGCACGTGGGATCCTCCGGGATCGGGGCACGAACCCGCGTCCCCTGCATCGGCAGGCGGACTCCCAACCACTGCGCCACCAGGGAGGCCCATGCTGTGTATTTTTTGTGTGTGCATCAGCCATTTCTATATCTTCTTTGGAGAAATATCTATTTGGGTCCTGAACACATTTTTCTTTTTTTTTTTTTTTTGGGTACATGGGCCTCTCACTGTTGTGGCCGCTCCCATTGTGGAGCACAGGCTCTGGACGCGCAGGCCCAGCGGCCATGGCTCACGGGCCCAGCCGCTCTGCGGCATGTGGGATCTTCCCGGACCGGGGCACGAACCCGTGTCCCCTGCATCGGCAGGCAGACTGTCAACCACTGCACCACCAGGGAAACCCCTGAACCCATTTTTTTTTTTTTTTTCTTTTTGCGGTATGCGGGCCTCTCACTGTTGTGGCCTCTCCCGTTGCGGAGCACAGGCTCCGGATGCGCAGGCCCAGCGGCCATGGCTCACGGGCCCAGCCGCTCCGCGGCATATGGGATCCTCCCAGACCGGGGCACGAACCCGTATCCCCTGCATCGGCAGGCGGACTCTTAACCACTGCGCCACCAGGGAGGCCCTGAACCCATTTTTAATCAAACTGCTTGTTTGTTGTTGACTTGTAGGAGCTTTAAATATGTATTCTGAATATTAAACCTTATCAGATGTATGATTTATAAACATCTTCTCCCATTCTGTAGGCTAACTTTTTAGTCTCCTAATGCTGTCCTTGGAAACACAGAAGTTTTTAATTGTGATAAAGTCTAATTTACCTTTTTTTTTTTCTGTTGTTGCCTGTGCCTTTGGTATCATATCCACAAAATCACTGCTGAATCCATCTCTTGAAATATCCCCATTTTCAACTCTTTTTTTTTGGCCACACCACGTGGCGTGTAGGATCTTAGTTCCCCAACCAGGGATCAAACCCACACCCCATGCAGTAGAAGTATGGAGTCTTAACACCACTGGACCACCACAGAAGTCCCTCAAAGTTTTCTTTGATATTTAATTATAAGACGTGACACCATAAAACTTCTAAAAGAGAACATAGGCAAAACATTCTCTGATGTAAATCATACCAATGTTTTCTTAGGTCAGTCTCCCAAAGCAACAGAAATAAAACCAAAAATAAACAGATGGGACCTAATCAAACTTACAAGCTTTTGGACAACAAAGAAAACCATAAACAAAATGAAAAGACAGGGCTTCCCTGGTGGCGCAGTGGTTGAGAGTCCGCCTGCTGATGCAGGGGACGCGGGTTCGTGCCCCGGTCCGGGAAGATCCCACATGCCGCGGAGCGGCTGGGCCCGAGCCATGGCCGCTGAGCCTGCGTGTCCGGAGCCTGTGCTCCGCAACCGGAGAGGCCACAACAGTGAGAGGCCCGCGTACCGCAAAAAAAAAAAAAACGAAAAGACAACCTATGGGAGAAAATATTTGCAAACAAAGCAACTGACAAAGGCTTAATTGCCAAAATATACAAACAGCTCACACTACTCAATAACAAAAAAACAACCCAATCAAAAAATGTGCAAAAGACCTAAACAGACATTTCTCCAAAGAAATACAGGTGGCCAACGGGCACATAAAAAGAGGCTCAACATTGCTAATTATTAGAGAAATGCAAGTCAAAATTACAATGAGGAGGATTTCCCTGGTGGTCCAGTGGCTAAGACTCCGCACTCTCAATGCAGGAGGCCTGGGTCCGATCCCCGGTCAGGGAACTAGATCCCACATGCTGCAACTAAAGGATCCTGCATGCCGCAACTAAAGATCCCACATGCTGCGATTAAAGATCTCACATGCCACAACTAAGACCTGGTGCAGCCAAATTAAAAAATAAAATAAAATAAAATACAATGAGGTACCACCTCACACAAGTCAGAATGGCCATCATTAAAAAGTCTACAAGGTGGGGCTTCCCTGGTGGCGCAGTGGTTGAGAGTCCACCTGCCGATGCAGGGGACACGGGTTCGTGCCCTGGTCCGGGAAGATCCCACATGACACGGAGTGGCTGGGCCCGTAAGCCATGGCCGCTGAGCCTGCTCATCCAGAGCCTGTGCTCCGCAACGGGAGAGGCCACAACAGTGAGAGGCCCGCGTACCGCCAAAGAAAAAAAAAAAAAAAAGTCTACAAGGGGGACTTCCCTGGTGGCACAGTGATTAAGAATCCACCTGCCAATGCAGGCGACACGGGTTTGATCCGTGGTCTGGGAAGATCCCACATGTCGCAGAGCAACTAAGCCCATGCGCCACAACTACTGAGCCTGTGCTCTAGAGCCCATGAGCCACAACTACTGAGCCCACGTGCCACAACTACTGAAGCCCGTGTGCTTACAGCCTGTGCTCTGCAACAAGAGAAGCCTGCACACCTCAACGAAGACCCAGTGCAGGCAAAAAAAAAAAAAAAGGCTACAAGGGACTCCCTGGTGATCCAGTGGCTAAGAATCCGCCTTCCAATGCAGGGGACATAGGTTCAATCCCCGGTCGGGGAACTAAGATCCCACGTGCCGTGGGGCAACTAAGCCCACATGCCACAGCTAGAGGGCCCGCATGCCACAACTACTGAGCCTAAGCACTCTGGAGCACACATGCCACAACTAAGATCCTACATGCCGCAACTAAGACCCGACACATCCATATAATTTTCTTAAAGTGTACAAATAATAAATATTGGACAGGGTGTGAAGAAAAGGGAACCCTCCTACACTGTTAGTGGGAATGTAAGTTGGTGCAACCATTATGGAAAACCGTATGGAGGTTCCTCAGAAAACTAAAAATAGAATTACCATATGATCCAGCAATCCCACTGCTGGGCACATACCCAGACAAAACTTTAATTCAAAAAGATACATTCCCCTATGTTCATCACAGCATTATTTACAATAGCCCAGATCTGGAAACAACCTAAATGTCCATCGACAGATGAATGGATAAAGAAGATGTGGGGTGTGTGTGTGTATGTGTGTATATATACATGTATATGTGTGTACACACACACACACACTGGAATATTACTCAGCCATAAAAAGGAATGAAATAATGCCATTTGCAGCAACACAGATGGATCTAGAGATTACCACACTAAGCAAAGTAAGTCAGAAAGACAAATACCATATGATATCACTTACGTGTGGAATCTAAAATACAACATGAATGAACATATCTATGAAACAGAAACAGACTCACGCACATAGAGAACAGATGTGTGGTTGCCAGGGTGGGGGGTAGGGATGGATTGGGAGTTTGGGATTAGTAGATGCAAACTAGTATATATAGAATGGATAAACAACAAAGTCTTACTGTATAGCTCAAAGAACTATATTCAATATTCTGTGATACGCCATAATTGAAAATAATATGAAAAAGAATATGCATAACGAAGTCACTTTGCTGTACAACAGAAATTAACACAACATGGTAAATCAACTATACTTCAATAAATTTTTTTTTTCAAGATTTAGGTCTGGGCTTCCCTGGTGGTACAGTGGTTAAGAATCCGCCTGCCAATGCAAGGAACACAGGTTCGAGCCCTGGTCCAGGAAGGTCCCACATGCCGCAGAGCAACTAAGCCCGTGCTCCACAACTACTGAGCCTGCACTCTAGAGCCCGTGTGCCACAACTACTGGGCCCGCACGCCCAGAGTCCGTGCTCTGCAACAAGAGAAGCCACAACGAGAAGCCCATGCACTGGGACGAAGAGTAGCCCCCGCTCGCCACAACTAGAGAAAGCCTGAGCACAGCAACGAAGACCCAAAGCAGCCAAAAATAAATAAATTAGTTAATTATAAAAGAAAAAGAAAAAGAAATGCAGCTGATTTTTGTGTGTTCACTTTGTATCCTGAAACTTTGTTGAACTAGTTTATAAGCTCTTAGCAGGTTTTAGTTTTTTAATTTTTTGGTATGAAATCTTTAAGGTACTCCACGTATTATACCATGTATCTCTTTGCTTTCCAATTGGATGTTTTATTTCTTTTTCTTGCCAAACTGCTCTGGCTAGAACTTCCAGTAGTGTTTGGAATAGAATGGGGTAAAAGTGGGCATCCTTGCCTTGTTCCTGATCTTAGAAGACAAAGTATTAGTCTTTCACCACTGAGTACAACATTCACTGTGGGTTTTTCATACATGGCTTTTATTATGTTGAAATAATTTCCTTCTATTCCCAGTGTTTCGTTTTCATTGTGAAATGGTGTTGAATTTTGTCAAGGGCTTTTTCTGCATCAACTGAGATGACATGGTTTTTTTCCCTTTCATTCTGTTAGTGCAGTGTATTCATGCTCGCTGTTTGGTTGTGGAACCATCCTAGCATTCCAGGAATAAATCCCACTTGGTCATGGTATATAATCCTTTTAATATGCTGCTGAATTTGATTTGCTGGTATTTTGTTAAGAGCTTTTGCATCACTGTTCATAAGAGATACTACTCTGTGGTTTTCTCTTTTCTGTAATGTTTGTCTGGCTTTAGTATCAGAACAATGCTGGCCTCATAGAATTAGTTAAGAAATCTTCCCCCCTCTTCAATTTTCGGGAAGAATTTGAGAAGAATTGGTGTTATCTTTAAATGTCTGTTAGAATTCACCAGTGAAGCCATTAGATCCAGGGCTTTTCTTTGTCAGGAGGTTTATGATAACTGATTCAATCTCCTACCTCAACAAGTATGATTTTCTATTTTCTATTTAGTTCTGGCAGTTTGTGTGCTTCTAGGAAATTGTCAATTTCATCCAGGCTATCCAATTTGTTGGTGTACAAGTGTTCCTAAGACTCTCTTATAATCCTTTTTTTCATAGAATGGGTAGTAACATCCCCACTTTCATTTCTGATTTTAGTAATATGAGCCTTTTTAAAATTCTTAGTCAATCTAAAGGGTTTTCTGCGCTAATCTTTGTTAGCATTTATAGTTATAAATTTCCCCCCTAGCACTTCTTTGCTGTGTCCCGTAAGTTTTATTTATTTTTATATTTTTATTTATTTATTTTGGTCACACCACACAGCACTCGGGATCTTAGTTCCCGGACCAGGGATCGAACCCATGCCCCCTGCATTGGGAGCACAGTGTGTTAACCACTAGATCGCCAGGGAAGTCCCATGGCCCATAAGCTCTAGTTTGTTGTTTTTATTTTATCTGTCCCTAAAAAACTTTTTTTTCCACATCGCATGTCTTGCGGGGTGTCTTTGTTCCCCAACCAGGGATTGAACCCGGGCCGTGGCAATGAAAGCACCAAGTCCTAACCACTGGACTGCCACTGAATTCCCTGTCCCTAAATATTTTTAAATTTCTCTTGTGATTTCTTCTTTGACCCATTAGTTCTTTAAGAATGTGTTATTTAACATCTACACATCTCTGGATTTTCTAGTTTTCCTCCTGTTACTGATTTCTAAACTTCATCTCTTTGTGGTCACAAAGGTACTCTGTATGACAAGCTACTTTTTAAAACCTACTGAGACTTAAATTATGGCCCAACATATATTCTATCATGGAGAATGACCCATGTCTACTTGAGAATAATGCGTGTTCTGTTGGTGGTGGATAGGGTCGTGCGTGTGTCTGCTGGATCAAATTGGTTTACTGTGTCATTCACGTCCTCCACTTTCCTCACTTATCTTCTGTCTGGGTCACTCAGTATTATTGTCAAACTACTTCTCCCTTCAGTTCCGTTAATTTTTGCTTCATATATTTTGATGGCCTGTCAAATGGTGTGTAAACGTTTTTCACTGTTTTATCTTCTTGCTGTACTTAATCTACTTTACCTCAGATTAGTATAGTCTCTCTCTCTTTTGGTTACTATTTGCATGGATCTTTTCCGCACTCTTTCACATTAAACATTTTTATCGGGCTTCCCTGGTGGCGCAGTGGTTGAGAGTCCGCCTGCCGATGCAGGGGACACGGGTTCGTGCCCCGGTCCGGGAAGATCCACATGCCACGGAGCAGCTAGGCCCATGAGCCATGGCCGCTGAGCCTGCGAATCTGGAGCCTGTGCTCCGCAACGGGAGAGGCCACAACAGCGAGAGGCCCGCGTAACGCAAAAACAAACAAACAAACAAACCCCACAACATTTTTATGTCTTTGACTCTGAAGTGAGTCTCTTGTGGACAGCAAGTAGATAGATGTTTTTCTCTCCAATCTGCCAATCTGTCTTTTGACTGGAGAGTTTAATGCATTTACAGTTAAAGGAATTACTAATAACGAAGTACTTATTTCAGTCATTTTCCTGTTTGTGTTTCATATGCCTTATGGCTTTTTTCCCCTCATTTCCTGCATGGCTATCTTCTTTTGTCCTTAGCTGTTTTTTTTTTTTTTTTTTTTTGCGGTACACAGGCCTCTCACTGTTGTGGCCTCTCCCGTTGCGGAGCACAGGCTCCGGACGCGCAGGCTCAGCGGCCAAGGCTCACGGACCCAGCCGCTCCACGGCATGTGGGATCCTCCTGGACCGGGGCACGAACCCGTCTCCCCTGCATCGGCAGGCGGACTCTCAATCACTGCACCACCAGGGAAGCCCCTTTAGCTGATTTTTTATAGTGAAACATTTTAATTCCCTTCTCATTTCCTTTTTTTGCGTATATTCTATGGCTCTTCTTTTTTTCTGGTTATCATGTAATCATTTGACATCCTAATAACAGTATAAGGCCAATTTATACCAGCTTAACTTCAAAAACATACAAGAGGGCTTCCCTGGTGGCGCAGTCGTTGGGAATCCGCCTGCCAATGCAGGGGACAGGGGTTCGAGCCCTGGTCCAGGAGGATCCCACATGCCACAGAGCAGCTAAGCCCGTGCTCCACAACTACTGAAGCCTGCGCTTTACAGCCCATGCTCCACAACAAGAGAGGCCACTGCAATGAGAAGCCCGCACACCACAGCGAAGAGTAGCCCCTGCTCGCTGCAGCTGGAGAAGGCCCGCGTGCAGCAACGAAGACCCAACGCAGCCGAAAATAATAAAATATATTAATTTAAAAAGAAACATAGGGCCTCCCTGGTGGCGCAGTGGTTGAGAGTCCGCCTGCCGATGCAGGGGATACGGGTTCGTGCCCCGATCTGGGAGGATCCCATATGCCGCGGAGCGGCTGGGCCCGTGAGCCATGGCCGCTGGGCCTGCGCATCCGGAGCCTGTGCTCCGCAACGGGAGAGGCCACAACAGTGAGAGGCCCGCATACCGCAAAAAAAAGAAAAAAAAAAAAAAAAAGAAACATAGAAGAACTGTTCCTAGACAACTCTGACCCACCTCCCTTTCACTTACTGATGTTACAAAATTACATCTTTATGTTGTGTGCCCCCCCAAAAAGGATTAACAACTGGATTTTTAGGTAAGTTACTCTCTTAACACCAGCTACAATAGCACCAGCTTTTGTAGGACGAGCCCCTCGCAGGCAGGTCTGGTGGTAAAGAACTCTCTCAGCTTTGATTTATCTGGGAAGGTCTTAATTCCTCCCTCATTTTTGAAGGACAGTTTTACCAGATATAGGATTCTTGATTGACAGCTTTCCCCTTCAATACTTTGAATACATCAAAACCATGCCATCTGGCCTCCAAGGTTTCTGATGAGAAATCTACCGATAATCTTTATTTGATCTTTAGCTCATTTTTTTCCTTGAAATAAAAAAATTTTATTTATTTAGTTAGTATCATTAGCATAGTTAGTCTTGTTAATATACTTAGTATTGTTACTGTAGTTGATTAGCACAGGTAGTATGCAGGCAGCTCAGATATTGCAGGTTTGGTTCCACACCACTGCAACAAAGTGAATACAGCCACAAATCAAGTCTTTATATGCACACAAACTTTTAGGCATTTTATACGCACACAAACTTTTTGGCGCATATAAAAGTTATATTTACACTATACTGTAGTCTATTAACTGTGCAACAGTGTTACGTCTAAGAAAATGTACATGGCCTTAATTTCAAAATACTTAATTATTAAAACTACCAAACATCCTCTGAGGCTTCAGGGAGTTGTAATCTTTTTGCAACAGTAACATCAAAGATCACTATAACAAATATAATAATAATGAAAAAGTCTGACGTATTTTGAGAATTTTCAAAATGTGACAGAGATCTGAACGGAGCAAATGCTGTTAGAGAAATGGCACTGACAGACTTGCTCGACGCAGGGTTGCCACAAACCTTCAATTTGTAAAAAATGCATATTTGCTGAGCTATTTGTAATGAGGTGGATGGACCTAGAGTCTGTCATACAGAGTGAAGTAAGTCAGAAAGAGAAAAATGAATACTATATACTAACGTACATATATGGAATCTAAAAAAACCCGGTACTGATGAACCTAGTTAGTGGCAGGGCAGGAATAAAGACGCAGACGTACAGAACGGACTTGAGGACACGGTGGGGAAGGGGAAGCTGGGACGAAATGAGAGAGTAGCAGTGACATATATACACTACCAAATGGAAAATAGACAGCTCGTGGGAAGCTGCTGCATAGCCCAGGGAGATCAGCCTGGTGCTCTGTGACCACCTAGAGGGGTGGGATAGAGAGGGTGGGAGGGAGGCTCAAGAGGGAAAGGATATGGGGCTATATGTATACATACAGCTGATTCACGTTGTTATACAGCAGAAACTAACACAACATTGTAAAGCAATTATACTCCAATAAAGATATTAAAAAATGCATGTTTGCTAAGCGCAATAAAGCAAACTGCAATAAAACGAGGTAGTTAGCAACGTTAGCATAGTTAGCATTGCTGGTTAATATTGTGAGTTAGTGTACTTAGCAGGTGACCATGATGCAGGGCCACACTGAAGCCTCCCTGCTGACAAGGCGGCTCGTATGGACTGTTCATAGCTCCTCAAAACCACTGGCCAAGGTAACTTCACTAAAGAGATGCTGGCCCAGGGGGCCATCAAGGTCCTTTAAAAAAAAAAATTAACAGAGCTCCTCCAGCCTCCAGGCACTTTTCCACGAAGTCCACAGCATGAAGGTTTATTTTAAAAATTATTTTATTTCTTAAAGTACAGTTGATTTACAATGTTGTGTTAATTTCTGTTGCACAGTAAAATAATTCAGTTATATATATATATATATACCTTCTTTTTTATATTCTTTTCCATTATGGTTTATCACAGGATATTGAATATATAGTTCCCTGTGCTATACAGAACTTTGTTATTTATACATTTTACATATAGTAGTTTGTACAATATATGTTAATCTCGAAGTCCTAATTTATCCCTCCCCCACTCCCTTTCCCCTTTGGTAACCATGTTTGTTTTCTATGTCTGTGAGTCTCTTTCTGTTTCATAGTTTCATTTGTGTCATATTTTAGATTCCACATGTAAGTGATATCACATGGTATTTTTCTTCCTCTTTCTGACTTCACTTAGTATGATAATCTCTAGTTCCATCCATGTTGCTGCAAATGGCATTATTTCATTCTTTTTTATGGCTGAGTAGTATTCCACTGTATATATGTACCACATCTTCTCTACCCATTCATCTGTCGATGGACATTTAGGTTGCTTCCATGTCCTGGTTATTGTAAATAGTGCTGCTATGAACACTTGGGGTGTACGTATCTTTTTCAATTAGAGTTTTGTCTGGATATATGCCCAGGAATGGGATTGCTAGATCATATGGCAATTCTATTTTTAGTTTTTTGAGGAACCTCCATACTGTTTTCCATAGTGGCTGCACCAATTTACATTCCCACAACAGTGTAGGAGGGTTCCCTTTTCTCCACACCCTCTCCAAAATTCGTTATTTGTAAACTTTCTGATGATGGCCAATCTGACATTATAGTTCTGATTTACATTTCTCTAATAATTGGCGATGAGCATCTTTTCACGTGCCTATTGGCCATCTGTACGTCTTCTTTGGAGAAGCGTCTATTTAGGTCTTTTGCCCACATTTTGATTGGGTTGTTTTTTTGTTATTGAGTTGTGTGAGCTATTTATTCATTTTGGAAATTAAGCCATTGTCAGTCACACTGTTTGCAAATATTTTGTCCCAGTCCGTAACTGTCTTTTCATCTTGTTTATGGTTTCCTTTGCTGTGCAAAAGCTTGTAAGTTTGATTAGGTCCCGTTTGTTTATTTTTGTTTTTATTTCTAAAATAAAACCTTGAAAAAATGACCTAAGAAAACACTGGTATGCTTTATGTCAGAGGATGCAGCCTGTGTTCATTACAAGCAAGAGATTCTTTATAGGATAGCAAAGCACCATGAACCAGCCTGTGGGGGGAGTCAGAGAAGTGATAGGGGGTGTGCCCCCCCAAAGAGGCTTGGGGTCACTTTCCTGTATAGTAGAGTTCCGTGACTATAATACGGGACTTGTATTCTACTGTGATTTATCCTTTTTGTAACAGTGGCATGGAGCAGCCCCTCGAAGAGGCTTGACCAAAGCATGGCCTGTTCAGCAGCTTGAGGTTCTAGGGGAGCTCCGCACGAGCCAGACATCCTGGGGGGTCCACAGGGAGGAGGCTTGATAACACACAGCAGCCCAGAGAGATGGAGGGGATGATGGAAAGGTGCCTTTTAGAAAGCAAGTTCCACATCCCCAGGAACCCGGTATTTCCATTTTAGGTGGTGAATCTGTGTGTCAGATGTCCATCTAGGAGCTCCCGCGTGGGCTCCTGGGAAGCCCAAGGAACGTTGCTCGGCCCCACCAGCGCTGTGTGTACAGCCTTTCAACGCTCAGTGACCCTGCCCGTGAGTCTGCATCTGACCATCAGAGAGGCTCCTGCTTCGTGCCACACCCTGAGAGCACAGCTGGGGAAGCAAGAGGAGGACTGGGACGGGCTGGGGATCTTGCTGCACCCCTTAATCTCCCCAGTTTTGGTTTTTTTTACACTAAGCAGCCCAATGCGCGGTCAACCAGCGCTGCTCTCCTTGAAATTCATCGCCAGCTTTCATCCCCTGCCCGGCGAGTCCCAGTTCCTTACTGGGCTTTTGGGACCCTATGTGACTGGCCCCCTGCAAACCTTTCAGCACCGCCCACGCCTTGCACTTTACTCACTGAACTGCTCGGTTTCCCACAGACACTGTGCATGTGCGGTTTTCTCCCTGGGGTGCCCACAACCCAGGCCAAGCACCATTGGGCTCCCCAAGAGGAATCCGACACAGATCCTGCCTGAAGAGCTCCCAGTCCAGCTGGAGAGGAGACAGGGACCCAACTCCAGTGCAGTCCCCCGTTTACAGGGACCAAGGAGGACACACAGCACAGCCCACGCTCCCCTGCGGTGGGAGGGGTCAGGGCAGCTTCGTGAAGGAGGTGACGTCCAGCTGGGCCCCGAGGCGAGGGTCTGAGCGCAGGAAACGGAGAGCAGGCATCCAGGCGGCGGGAAGCCGGGGTGTCAGGCACACGCAGGACAGAACTGGGGAGCGAGGCTGGGAGGCAGGGGCTGGGCCGGCCCCCCGTGCCTCCAGGACCACCCCCACCGGTGCACCGTGCTCAGCGGCTCCAGCTCGGGGCCTGGAAGCAGGCGGCTGCAAGGACGGAGCGCTCGGCTCTCCGCGCCCTCGAGCCTGGGGCCCGGGCTGGGCCGTGACTGCCTCTTCTCTCCCTCATGGGTGCAGGTTAGACAGGAGAGTTCAATCCACGTACACTCAGGCCGCGCTCCTTCCTCTCCATTCTTCTCCTTCTGTCCCTCACGCTGAGTAACTTCAGTTGTCTTAACGCGCAGCTTGCTGGCTCATTGTGCTCACATCACTCTTAAACCCTTCTAGTAAGTTTCTCCTTTCAGTTACTATACTTTTCTGTTCCAGAACTGTTTGGTTCCTTTTTTTTTTTTTTTTTTTTTTTGCTGTAAGCGGGCCTCTCACTGCCGTGGCCTCTCCCGTTGCGGAGCACAGGCTCCGGACACACAGGCTCCGCGGCCATGGCTCGCGGGCCCAGCTGCTCCGCGGCATGTGGGATCTTCCGGGATCGGGGCACGAACCCGTGTCCCCTGCATCGGCAGGCGGACTCTCAACCACTGCGCCACCAGGGAAGCCCTGGTTCCTTTTTATAATTACTCTTTCTTGACACCCTCATTTTGTTCAGACACTGTATTCCCAATTTCCTTTACTTCTTTGCCCATGGTTTCCTTTGGTTCCTTGAGCATATTTAAGACAGTTGATTTAATGTCTGACTAGTAATCCCAACATCTGTGCCTCCTCTGGGATGGTTTCTGTCAAATTCTTTTTTCTTTTTTTTCCCTGTGAAGGGGCCACACGTTCCTGTTTCTTTGTTATGTTCCGCAATATTTTTTGTTAAGAAATGGACACTCTGAGTATTTTATAGCGTGGAATTCTGGAAATCTGATTCTCCTACTCTCCAAGGATTGCTGACTGTTCAGGGCTAGAACTGTCCACTTGTGAGCCCACCACTCGCTCAGGAAAGACCAGCAGACCATCCCCTCAGGAAGGCTTCATCCAATCAGGTCCCAGAGCTCCAAAACAGCTGATCCCAACCACTCTTTCCAGCTCAACGGCTGACATGGTAGAGGAACCGGCCACTAAAGCTTCCGACTCTGTCATTTTGTGTAACATCACTGTGGTCTACGGTCTTTTAATTTAAACACCAGTGACTCAGTCCAATTTTTAGACCTTGACCAAACTCATTCAAGCCCTTGAATCACTGCTAGTTCTCTCAGCAGAAAATGCCAGGTACCTGCATATTCTTTAAATATAAGGTATGGTTTGTTTTCCAGTTTTGGAAAAGGATCAGGATGCGTCACTCTTCCTTGAATGTAACTCCTTCCTTAAGCCTCTTCTGACCACAGAAGAGCACAGCGAGAGAGACCATGTGTGGCAACAGGCAAAGATCATCTCATCTCACAGCGCAGACCCCCGCATCAACCTAGCTGCTCCAGAGTTTAAGTACTGTTCAAAGCACTAGGGTGGAACGTAGTTATTAAGAGGCGGCTGACAAGGAGCATGACAAAGAATCTACTTCTAGAGTCTTTATTCCGGGGACAACTTCCGAGTGCCTGCGGCTGCAGCTGAAGTTAATACTTCCAACTCCGTGCCCTAACCCCAACCACATTAGGAGCCTGGACATGTGCTAGAACATTTACCTTCTTTTATCTTAGCAGAAACATCTTTCTGGAAGCATAGGTAAGAAAAAATACAAAGAATGCTCTGTGCAGGAGAACTACTTAGCTCTCACCCCAGGAACCTTCTCTAAAACATGCCTTTGGGCTTCCCTGGTGGCACAGTGGTTAAGAATCCGCCTGCCAATGCAGGGGACACGGGTTCAAGCCCTGGTCCAGACATGCCGCGGAGCAACTAAGCCCGTGCGCCACAACTACTGAAGCCCGCGCACCTAGAGCCCGTGCTCCCCAACAAGAGAAGCCACCGCAGTGAGAAGCCCACACACCACAACGAAGACCCAAAACAGCCAAAAATAAATAAATAAAATAAAAATATTTTTAAAAATAAAAAATAAAACACACCATTTTTGAGGCAATTAATTTGTACCAGTGGGTAAGCCGGGAATACGACGTGAAAGACCCATGTGTTAACAGCCAGCAATTCCTACCAAACAAGTTCCTCCAACAATAACAGGAAAACTGCACCAAGAGCTGGCCCTCGGGGGCCCTGAGCATGACGTCATCACCGATTGGCAGCAAGGGGAAGCGGGGAACCTCTGCGCGTCACTGGAAGCTGGTACAGACCAGGGCACCGCAGCACGGAGCACTGCCTGGGCATCTGTGGTCCCTCCTTTCTTTGGGAGCACTTTGCCCTGCTCCCTTCCGTCACCGACTCCACTGCGCGTGCCCCCCCCAGCCCCCAGCTACCCAACACCTGCCCAACAAGCTCTCCTGCTTTCACAGCCACAGCCATCGTCAGGCGCTTCACGCCCCAGCTATTTCGGCTGCAAATCCTTTCACCCAGAATGATCTCCTCTGCGCTTTCTTGTCCTTCCCCTTTCGACATGTAAGTATGGATAGGCTGCCATGACAAAATGTGATTAATGAAGAAATAAGAGAACCGCAAACCTGCTTTTAGCCCCATCACGTACCTGCTACCTGGGCTCTCGAATAACACGGCTGACAAGCGCAAAGCCCACCGCCCCTGAAGTCACGTGCACAGTGCCGCACACGAGGCCCGCTCTCGCACTGCACGCGGTCCCGGTCCTCCCGCCTCGCGTTTGCAAGGCCTACCACCACCTCAGTCCATCAGGCCCGGAATCTCACAGCCTGCTTCCAGGTTCTGCCGCGTCAACATGTTTGGAAGGTCACGGGTCCACTTCTCTCCTCCCCTCCATGCACATCTCTCGGCCAAAAAATGACCCAAGCAGGGAAACTACTCTGCCCCTACTTCAAAATACACATTCAGAACACATTAAATACATACCAGGCAGACTTACATGTATTATTAATGGACCTTCTAAAATGCAGTTAGATTTTTTTAAAAAGGGGTACAGAACAAATTATGCTTCCATTGTGTTTATTAGGTTGAAGCCTACGAAATGTCAGTTTTGAAAGTCAAAACCAAGCAATTAAAGGGTTCATGGTCATCTCTAGGTAGGAGGCACTGAGAGGAGACAGACTGCTTTCCAGGTTTCCTTCTGGACTGATCAAGTGCATCATCGCCTGCTCACCTGTCCGGAAGCCTCCTATCAAATCGGTTTTCATATGATATCATCCCCTTTGTAGGTAGCTCGTCAAGTGTCACACAGCCAAAAGGAGGCCCCCCCCCCAGGACAGGAGCCGCCTCCCCATTGGGCACTTCCCTAGCGTGGCACCGGCCGGGCGCAGCCTTTGCAAGCTCAGCCGTCTACAGACCGCACTTCCACCCCCGCACCACGGGGACAGGAAGCCAAAAACCAACTTAGTTCTCAGATTCAGACACACAGCATTTGATTCTGGCCTGTGAACAGCTACAGGTGAAGTTATTGGTTGACTGTGTGCCCAGAGAGGGGGTACGTGGCAGGACCGGCCCACATGAGCTCCTCCCTCTCCCGCCCCGACCTGCCCCCACCCCCAGGGCTCTTGATTACGCAGCCTCGCCTCTCCACTGGGCTAACAGGGGTCCTGGGCACCAGGCTTCACCCTCCTCCCCTCGCAGACCGTGGGTACCTGCAACACAGGACACCACGGACAGGACTTCATATCACAACTTGCACAAATGACGAGCTACACCTTTAGAAGATAACAAGCAAGAGAAAAAAGAAAGAACTGGTTGACCCAGTGTACTTTTTCTGTCAAAAAGGTAATTGTTTTTCGCAATTCAGATGGCTAACATTTCCTCAAAAGCCGTGAAAATAAAGACTGGCCCAATGGTCTACTCTTTATCTGTGAAAATTAATTAGTAAAAAGAAACATTTTAATGCATGCCAAGCCTGGAACATTTTTATGGAATCTGCTACGAACAACCCTCCACTAAGAAAGACAGAGAAATCTAACTTGTCAAAGTTAGACAACAACAGTTAACAACAAAAACCCATCCAGGGGGCTGCCGGTCCCGTGGTTACAACTCCACACGTCCACTGCAGCGGGCACGGGTACTATCCCCGGTTGGGGAACTAAGATCCAGCACACCACGCGGTATGGCAAGGCCAAAAAATAAGTAACATTTAACAAAAAAATCCATCCAGAGTGCCGATTATGAAGTAACTGTGTATGCTCAAATACTGCAAGAAAGGACCAGAGATGGCAAAACATGACATG
Source organism: Mesoplodon densirostris (assembly GCF_025265405.1). Taxonomy (NCBI): domain Eukaryota; kingdom Metazoa; phylum Chordata; class Mammalia; order Artiodactyla; family Ziphiidae; genus Mesoplodon; species Mesoplodon densirostris. The sequence continues at coordinate 108,836,101 of NC_082670.1, forward strand.
CTTAAAAGCATCATGAACAGTTTAAAACCCAATACTTGCTTTCCAACCCATTCACAAGGCAACAGGGATACATACAAGGATGAACAGATACGTACATTGCCGCCCACACCCAAGGCTCTCCGGGGCTCAATGCAGGTTTTCTACTGTTTGTATAACTCCTGCTGTACGGGAGCTTGTGGCGTGGCAGGTGCTCCACAAAACCTGCTGACTGAACGAGCAAGTATATGGTGTTTGTCCCAGATACATGGCAGGTGGGTTGGAGGTAGCTCCTTCCCCCTACCAGGGCATCTTAGAAAAAGGCTTCCTCTAAATTTCCTGATAAATGAATCTGCCTGACAAACTGATCAAGAAAACAGGACAAGCGCAGGAGGAGCACCAATTTAACCAGAAGCAAACAGGTCTTTGAGCACAGCTTCAACAGAGTCTATGAAAGATGGAAAACTGCCTAATTTATGAAAACGTATCATGAAGCAGAGAAGCAAGCAAGACAGCGGCACTGTCCCAGAAACAAAGAATGGAACACAAGTATTCACAAAAGACACATGTAGGTGGGAAATTAGTGTGTGTGATAAAAAAAAAAATTCTAGTCAGTGAGGAAAGGATGACAATACAATGAAACACTGAAGCTACTATGCATTTGGAAACAAAGAGTCTGACATCACATCATACAGAAGAATTCCAAACATGCTAAGTACTAGGAAAAAAATAACCATTGTTTTTATTGTCTTAGGAAAGGAGAAGGCCTAAGTATAATATGAAACCCAGAAAACAAAACAAATTGACAGATGTGACTACAGAAAAGTTTCTATACTATAAAAACACAGCATCAACCAAACCAAGCCAAAAAAACAAGCCAGGAACACTGAGACATGAAAAAGGGTTGATATTCTTCCTATATAAAAAATATTCTTACTATATAAGAAATATCCTTGATATATATATATTTTTTTCTTTTTCTTTTTTTTTGCGGTACTCGGGCCTCTCACTGTTGTGGCCTCTCCCGTTGCGGAGCACAGGCTCCAGACGCGCAGGCTCAGCGGCCATGGCTCATGGGCCCAGCCGCTCAGCGGCATGCGGGACCTTCCCAGACTGGAGCACGAACCCGTGTCCCCTGCATCGGCAGGCGGACTCTCAACCACTGCGCCACCAGGGAAGCCCTGTTTTTGTTTTTAATAAATTTATTTATCTTTTATTTCTGGCTGCGTTGGGTCTTCGTTGCTGCACGCAGGCTTTCTCTACTTGCGGTGCGTGGTCTTCTCATTGCAGTGGCTTCTCTTGTTGCAGAGCACGGGCTTAGCTGCTCCGCGGCATGTGGGATCTTCCCGGACCAGGGCTCAAACCCGTGTCCCCCGCATTGGCAGGCAGATTCTTAACCACTGTGCCAACATGGAAGTCCATTGCTACATATTTTTTTTAAAAACCCTCACCTGAGCTTTCAAGAACAAAAGCCAATTCACAAAAGAAAAATAAATGGCTAATCCTTTTTTTTGAGTTTAATCCATTTATCAAAGAAATGGAAATGTTAAACAATGAGGCACCATTTAAATTTTCCCCACTAGTTAAACTGGCAAACACTAAGAAAATTGACAATTGGCAACGATATAAATAGAATCCTCCAACTACAAATATTAAGTACGCAACCTTCCTGGGGGTACTACAGTAATGAGTACCAAATTTTAAGTATGTATAACCACTACATCTCAGGGAAACTATCAGGTAAGTGGACAAAGATAAACAGTGAATAGCTCTGTGACAGAGAAAAGGCCGAAGGCACCAAGTGTCCACTGAGAGGACGGTTAGCCTATGGCAGCAGCACACAGCCGCGAGCGGCAGCAGGCGCTGACAAGGACGGGGGCTGAGTGAAGTCTTCAACAGGCAAGAGACACAGGGTGTGCACTGCATGACCCCCTTTAAACAGAAAAATGTAAGTCTGGAAGTACGGTCACCCAACTATCGGAAGGATGACAGAAAACCATTCACTTTAAGACTTCCACACTGCTTCTGTAATTTAGAAACAAGTCATGCTAGGAAAAATCTAGCCACCCAGCAGTGAGGTCCCCCTGCTCCTCTAAAGAAGTGAATGAGCAGGGCTCCGCATAGGTGACAGCTGCTCCGTGGCTGAAAGGGTTCTTTACGTTTCCATGACGTCACCATGCCAATTAGGATACTGCAAAAGCCACTGCAGTATGAGCAAGAGCCAAAGAAAATCAGAACAGGAAGGATCCTGTGGGTACTTAGTCCCCCCTTACCCATGGGAGACACGGTCAAAGCCCAGGGGATGCCTGAAACCACAGGGAGCACCCACCCCTGTACATCCTGCTCTTCCTGTACACACACACCTATGATAAAGTTCACCTTTCAGTCAGGCAGGCAAAGAGATTAACAGCAATAACTAGTAACAAAACAGAACAATTGTAACAACACACTGCAATAAAATATGAATGTGGTTTCTCTCAAAATATCTCACTGTACTGTACTCACCCCACCTCTTCTCGTGACGTGAGAGGATAAAACGGCGCTGTGCCACCGCTGGCCTTCTGACTACACATCTAAAGGAGGACCATGGCTTGGAGCGACCCCAGATGGCGGGGCCATGACGGTGTCAAGGCCTGGATGTCTGGAGTGGAGAATGTGGATGGCTGGGGATTCCAGGTGGGAAGGAGCGAGATTTCAGAACAGCACGCAATTTAAAATTACGAACTGTTTACTTCTGGAATTCTCCATTTAATATTTTTGGACCATGGTTGACCGCAGGTAACCGAAACTGCAGAAAGTGAAACTGGGGATAAGGGGGGACCAGTGTACTCTCATTTTCCAGCAGTGGAAACTGAAGCCTAGCAACTCCCTTGAGATCCATCCCGGGCCCTGCTTAAGGAAGCCTCTACAATCCTCCGGTTTCTGGTCCACCAATTTCAAACAAGGTGAGGAATTTTCAGCAGGGAACACAACAGATGTGTGTGTATATGTATCTATCAAAAGCCACTCGGGGAACGTATTTTTAGTTCTTCCTTTCATACGGTTACCTTTGGAGGGAAAACATAAATTAGTCTAGGATCTAGGAGTTCCCTGGTTGCCTCGTGGTTAGGATTCAGGGCTCTCATTGCCGTGGCCTGGGTTCAATCCCTGGTCCGGGAACTGAGATCCCGCAAGCTGCACGGTGCCCGCCCACCGCAAAAGGCTTATTGGTTTAAATAAATAAGTCTGGGTTTACCCTAAGACCCTCTCCCAGAGCAGGCAGAACACCGATAACACGTGTTTAAGACACACATATACAGGTCCCAGGGATTCAGTGAAAGGTGGGAATATGATGGGAAAAACTTAGGAAATGAAGTTGGTGGTGCCTGAGCAAGGCAGGACGCCAACAGACAGAACACAGAGATGAAGGGGAGTGGCAGGAACCAAACTGTAGGAAGCAGGGAACAAAGTGTGGTCAGGAAAAGGTTAAATACAGCCAGTCAGGGCAACACAGGGTCTGCATCAAAAGGACAAAGCCAGGAAGACAAGCTGGAGACAGTTTGTGTAGAAAAACACAGGGTTCTGTGGCCAGGGAAGGAATGGGACCTAAGGACCACTTGAAGACTACCTGGTAGCACTTCACAAGAAGGATGGGGGTGCTGGGTGAAGGTACTGAAAATGTGGAAGGCAAGGGAGGGCTCACACGCAAACGTTCCTTTCACGCCTACTTCCTGCGAAGGATACTGCAAGGCTCTCGAATTGAGATTATCCCACTTCTCATTTAAAAGAAATAGATTTCTTACGATAGGAAGCTGATTTGTGAGAGAAGATTTATGGGCAATTTGGTATCCTTTTTTGCATTTAAATTACTAGCTAACGACGGAACAAGAATCTACAAATGAGGCACCTTCCCCCAACAGCTAGTACCCACGGAAGCCAGCCACTGTAAAACCAGCACCATTTCTCCAACATTTCCAACTCTATGCTTTCCAACTCAAGTGCCTCTTGATCCCTTGTGCACTGTGACTCACTCTAACCAGTGAGCTGTGAGCAGAAGTGACGTGTCATCTCTGGGCTGGAACACTTAATCACGGGAGCAAGACCCTCCAACAGTTCTCCTTTACTTTGCCAAGACAGCCAACAGCGTCCCACACTGTTGTGGCTGCTTCTTCAGCTGGAGTAAGGATGACACAGAGCCCCTGGAAAATCCATACAGAACACACTGTCCTTTTTTTTTTTTTTTTTTTTTTCGGTAAGCGGGCCTCTCACTGTTGTGGCCTCTCCCGTTGCAGAGCACAGGCTCCGGACGCGCAGGCTCAGCAGCCATGGCTCACGGGTCCAGCCGCTCAACGGTATGTGGGATCTTCCCGGACCCAGGCACGAACCTGCGTCCCCTGCATCAGCAGGCGGACTCTCTACCACTGTGCCACCAGGAAAGCCCCCACGCTGGCCATTTTGAGATTATTTGTTACTGCAGAAAAACCCAGCCAATTCAGTCAGATGCTGCTCGAAAACTCACTACCTGGAAATTTACATTTCAAAAGAAACAGAATAGTCAAAGCATCCCTCTTTTCAAAAACACTTTAAAAGAACACTTAAATAAAACCAATCACTAAAGTTTACAAGGGCTATTCTCTTCCATAGAAGGTGCTATTCTGGGCTTCCCTGGTGGCGCAGTGGTTAAGAATACGCCTGCCAATGCAGGGGACACGAGTTTGAGCCCTGGTCTGGGAAGATCCCACAGGCCGCAGAGCAACTAAGCCCGTGAGCCACAACTACTGAAGCTCGTGCGCCTAGAGCCCGTGCTCCGCAAGAGAAGCCACGGCAATGAGAAGCCCGCACACGGCGACGAAGAGTAGTCCCCGCTCACCACAACTAGAGAAAGTCGGCGCGCAGCAACAAAGATCCAATGCAGCTAAAAATAAATTAAAGAAAAAAAAGTACTTATCTTTAAAAAAAAAAAAAAAAAAAAGAGGGCTTCCCTGGTGGCGCAGTGGTTGAGAGTCCGCCTGCCGATGCAGAGGACACGGGTTCGTGTCCAGTCCGTGTCCTCCCAGTCCGGGAGGATACCACATGCCGCGGAGCGGCTGGGCCCATGAGCCATGGCTGCTGAGCCTGAGTGTCCGGAGCCTATGCTCCGCAACGGGAGAGGCCACAACAGTGAGAGGCCTGAGTACCGCAAAAAAAAAAAAGAAGGCGTTATTCTTCTCACCATTCTTGGGGTTAAAGACACATCTGCCAACCTGGAATATGGAGCGCTAGTCAGGATACTGAGCATGTTCTTTCAGGCTGGTTTTGCATCTGAAAGAAGATTCTAACAAGGCAAATGCTGCTGCTTAGTTTGAACTTGGAAGTGAAGCATCAACAAGGTAACCATTAAGCTCTACAAGACGTAAAGAGATTATCTGTGTGTGTGTATATATATACTTTGTTCAAGGTATCACATTCATGTGCGGGGAGCAGAAAAACTAAACCCACTTTCTCAAAGAATCAAGTTCCTTGGAAAGCAATTCTTGTTACGAGGACTGTGCAGCCCCTGGATCAATAGATTCTTGACTGTGATGCTCCCACTGTTCTAAATGCAGGTGCCAAACCAAGAGCTAAGCATCTGTATTAACAGACCACGAGGACAGTGCCTTTTTTTTTTTTTACTTGTTGGTAAGACAGAATGGAAAACAAGAGAGAGTTACACACAACTATTTTTCAATAGTTTGAACGTCTGACATGAACCCTAAATTATCTCAGGCATTTAGCCAATAAAACATTGCCCATAAACTGGTAAGAAGTGTCCACATGGGCTGGCTGGCTCAAGAAGAAAACCAAGCTAACTGCTCTCCTTCTCCAGCCCATCCCCCCAAACCAGCTCTTACTTTTAACCTGTGTTAAAGGCATTTCTGAGCAAGTACCTCTCTGAAGGTTTAAGCATGCCACCTGTATTTCAGTCCTAGCCCCACTCATCCCTTAATGTGTGTTTCTTTAGGTAAACTATAAATCCATAACTGGGACAGCATCAGTCTTGCCCAATAGGATTGTGAGGTTCAAGTGAAAGGATTGCGCCCCATCCTAGCACCACCCAGTGAAGCATCACTTTGTTAAACATAAATCCTTCAACATGGCACTGGAGTTCGTCCCCTCCTCACCCCAGTCTGGCCCCCATACATGCTGCCATTCCCCAACTTGAGGTACCATAGTCCCTCCATCTGCCCTACGTTCCCCCACCTCCATTCGTTTGCTATGCCATTCACTCCAACTACAGTGGCTTTCCCAGTCTCCCCTCCATATCAATTCATCCAAAATCTACTCAGTACCACCTAACCAAGTCATTGAACACTTCCAGCATTTTTGTGTCTCTCATCTGTCTTGTTTTTACAATTATTCCTAAACCTCCAGTGCTTTTTATTTGATACTTCCCACAGCTGTCAGCGGTATTTTCTTACAGTAGACAATAAAACTGTGTCAAATGAACACAGAACACATAATTTATCATTCAGGAAGGCTATCCGTATTAATCACTGGCCCAAAAGCAAAACGTACATGCTACAAATAGTAAAATCGTGTCCAAAGTGAGAACTGGAGAAATATTTTTAAGTTTACTGAATAATATTTCAAGATCCATGCTAGAATAATGATTCATCCCTGCCCTCAAGGAGATCAGCGTGGGGGAAGGGCGGGGGCATGTAATATTATTCCAATCAAACCGAGGTCTACAGTGGATGCACAAAGCTCAAGATCACGCAGCCAGAAAGCAGCTGGTCAAACACCAACTAATATCTAAATGGTCAGTCAGAACATGCAAAACAGACCTATTCCCAGCACGTGTATGAGGGAATCTAATATTTTAAGGATGCAAGTGTCAGACCAAAGAAGAACTTCAGTGGAAGCACTCTCTACCATGGCTAGATTTATACCCTACAGGTGACACTTTGAAGCCATTCCACCCCCAGGAATGAGTCCAGATTATAAATGCAAAAACTAACCCGTAAGGGCAACTAAGGGGGGCTAACGGCTCACTAGACTTAAGTCACTCTGCTTGTCTATCCCCAACGGATTTGAAAAGCACTTACAAGAGGCGGTCTCAAGTTATGAGACACGTGGCTGCAGAAACAACCTCCCCGCCCCTCAAGGACTGCCCGTGCTGGTACTGGAGGGAGACACGGCGCTAGCACCACAAGGGCGCCGTGAAAGTAAGTGTCAGCAAAGATGCGGAATACCTGGAACTCTCACATACCGCTGATGGGAGTGTAAAGCGGTAGACAGCTTGGGAAAGCTGGCAGTGTCTACCGAGGTGCAGCACATACCGTTACGGACTGAATTTTGTCCCCCACCCCACCCCCCCAGAATTTATGAAGTCCTACCCTCTGGTACCTCAAAATGTCAAAATGGGACTGTATTTGGAGACGGAGCTCTCAAAGGGGTGATTAAAGTTAAACGAGGTCGTGAGGGTGGGCCCTCATCAGACCGGTGTCCTTGTAAGAGGAGGTTAGGACACTGGACTCCTACAGAGCAAAGACCATAGGAGGACACAAGGAGAAGACGTCCACCTACAAGCCAAGGAAAGAAGCCTCTAAAGAAACCAACCCTGCCAACACCTCGATCTCGGACTTCTAGGCTCCAGAATCATGAGAAGATAAATTTCTGTTGTTTAAGCCACCCAGTCTGTGGTATCTGTTAGAGCAGCCCTAGCAACATACAGATACACACGCTAAGACTTTCCACTCTTCAGTATTAACTTATGGAAATGTGTGCATACAGTCAACAAAAGACAAACCCAATAATATTCATACAGCATTTTTTTTTGGCCTTACCGCATGGCATGTGGGACTTCCCTGACCAGGGGTTGAACCCGTGCCCCCTGCAGTGGAAGTGTGGAATCTTAACCACTGAACCACCAGGGAAGTCCCGAAACAGCATTATTTTTACCAGCCACAAACTACAAGCTACCCAAATGCCCAACGATAAATTAATAAAAACACTACAGTATATCATATAATCAAACACTACTGAACAATGAAAATGGAGTTACCACTGCACCCAACAGAAAATCTCACAGGCAACAATGACTCAAAGAAACAGATACAAAAGGATACACTGTGTATGAATTACACAAGGTCCAAATCAGACAAAATTAAAATACAGTGTTAAAAATCAGCAGGAGGAGGGACTTCCCTGGTGGTACAGTGGGTAAGACTCCACGTTCCTGATGCAGGGGTCCAGGGTTCGATCCCTGGCTGGGGTACTAGATCCTGCATGCATGCCACGACTAAGACTGAGTGCAGCCTAAATAAATAAATGAATATTAAAAAAAAAAAAAGGTAAATGGAAAACTAGAACATTTAAAAAAAAAAAAGCAGCAGGAGGGGATGACAATGACCTGAAGGAGGCACAAGGCAGCTTCTGAGTTTATGAAAACTCTTGAAGTTGTTCACTTACCTATACGCTTTTCATATGCCCTACTGCAAATTCACAGTTCACTAAAATGGAGAAATGACAAGTTGCAACAACTTACTGATCCATTGTCACCACGGCACAAAAACCTTATTATGGTACTGAACGCATCAGGTTCTTCACCTGTTGCCACTAAACATTTGAAAAATACAGCTAGTCTCCTGATCCCAGCTTCCCGCCACTGAGTGTTTATCTAGAGGGGTCCCACAGGTCAAAGGATCCAAAGAATATCCAGGGCCCTCCAAAGTTCATCTCTCATACCATACTTTAAAAATTCAATCTCATTAAAGGAAGGTATTAAAGTATACATTCATAAGAATAAAATAACCAGTTAACACTCCGGTCTGCCTCGGAGTAGTAAATTGAATTTTTCGTCTTTTTACTTCTGAATTTTCCTAGCTTTTTTTTTTTTTTTTTAAAGAAATGATGTATTTACGGGCCTCCCTGGTGGCGCAAGTGGTTGAGAGTCCGCCTGCCGATGCAGGGGATACGGGTTCGTGCCCCGGTCTGGGAGGATCCCATATGCCGCGGAGCGGCTGGGCCCGTGAGCCATGGCCGCTGAGCCTGCGCGTCCGGAGCCTGCGCGTCCGGAGCCTGTGCTCCGCAACGGGGGAGGCCACAACAGTGAGAGGCCCGCATACCGCAAAAAAAAAAAAAAAAAAAGAAATGATGTATTTAATAATCAGTAAAAGAGAAATGTCATTTTAAATAAAAAATAGTGGAAGAAAGATACGTTTTTATAAGGAGTCAAATGCTGAGTGCTTTACAGCAATCATGAATAATCAAAAAGCCAGGCTGGTGCATCAGAAAGAGCCTCAGCTGTGTTTCAGGAGACCCAGACTAGCATGAGCGTAGCAGGGCCACCTGAGCACCCAGGCTCGGCCACCCTCTTAAGCCTGCAGGGCTGCTGTGAACACCAGCTGAAATCTATGTGAACTGTTAAGCACTAGGCAAACGTTAAAAAAATCACTGAAAGACAAATACCATGTAGGAAAAGTTTCTACAAAACATGAATGCAGACTTCCCTGGTGGCACAGTGATTAACAATCTGCCTGCCAATGCAGGGGACATGGGTTTGAGCCCTGGGCCGGGAAGATCCCACAGGCCGCGGAGCAACTAAGCCCGTGCGCCACAACTACTGAAGCCTGCGTGCCTAGAGCCCGTGCTCCGCAACAAGAGAAGCCACTGCAATGAGAAGCCCGTGCACTGCCACAAAGAGTAGCCCCGGCTCACCACAAGTAGAGAAAGCCAGCGCACAGCAATGAAGACCCAACGCAGCCAAAAATTAATTAATTAATTAATTTAAAAAAAAAAAAAAAAGAAAGCTCTTTAACAACCCTCAACTGAGCAAGACAGGCTGGAAGACTTCAACGTGGCTCCTAACCTGTGGGCTGCCCAAACGACCCAGAGTTACTTCTGGGGCCCCTGGCCTACAAGTACACAGAGAACTGTCGGTAGCCTGACTGAATGACACATGCAAGAGGCATTATTTTTCATAAAGTCTGTGCTGTTACAATCAGGTTTTTTAAAGGTTAATTCACAGTAGCTTTGTTGTGTACTCTCAAACAACTCAAATGGTAATAAATTTTTAAAATTCAAACTGCATACCAAGATTGGAAACCAATGATGTAACTTTTTACTTCACAATGGACATTTTAAGGTATTCCCTAACTGAGCTGAGCTGAAGTCCAGGAAAGGCAGTAGGAAGAGCAAGCCCTCTAGCTGTGAGAGGGTGGGGAGACCAGAGCAGGCGCTTCCCTGCACCTGGGGGCGGGCACTTACGCAAGGCCACTTGAGAGCCCAGCAAGGTCCCTGCCTCCCTTGATGGGCTTGCTCAAACCTGCTCTGTCCGGACAGCAAGCAGTCCTAGACAACCAGGAAATGGACCACAGAAGCAGTTAGACTGATCTCCACAGCAGTGACGACACCACCAAAACACAGAGCCCCGGGCGAGGCCTGAGAGCCCCTGCATTAAGCCCTGCATCTTCAGGGGGATGGACAAGGCCAGTACTGCATGTCACCCCTGGGACCAACGCCCAAGCCCTCTTCCTCTCCCATGGAGACAGTCTGCAAGCAGCTATTCTTAAATTGTTTTTGAAATCACAGCCTGGAGTACTAAAATTGAAACTCGTCGGAGACGGTGCTAAAAAGCCTGTTCTGATTTCCCGCACCGCATCACTTTTACTTTTGATTCACAAATCCCACCAACCACAACCTCCATTATCAAGTTTTAAAATATAAGCGCAAACTATTTGTCTGTGTTTAATGGCATATGCGGGAAGGAGAAAGCAGAACATACAGGGAAGGTGCGAGAGCAAATAACTGAAGAGATCCACACACTGCAGCCAACGGCAGACAGAAGCACACAGATCCAGCAGACGGCAGTCACCGACGCAGGTGTGATCACGCAGAGGAACAAATGCCAGGAATACAGCCGCCACCGTACAGGGGAGACAGGAAGCAGCAGAAAGCCAGAAGCAGCGAAGTGGGGGGAGCTAATTTCCCCAGCTCCAGCCTCCTTCAGGGATGACATCAGTGCCGGGTGAACCACCGTCTGAGCCTCACGCAGGAGGACTCCTCCTGACTTCCCCGGAACACCCGGACTCTAACTCCCAGACCAACAGCCTGGTGAGTTCTCCTTAGCCATATGTGAATTACGTAGATGGAGAGCTAGACAATTCATGACAGTAATAATGGTAAATATTTACGTCAAATCTCAGAGAGAAATGGTGCATAAAACGGCTCTCCCACGTGTGTGGCCTGGGTTTGCTACACCTTTGCATAGAAAGACTAACGCCAAACCTAAGGGCAAGGATGTGCTCAGTGCAGGTCCCTTTGGAAATTTATTAAAAGCTAATCAAACAACCAAAACCTTCTGCTCGCTTAGTGGTAGGGTCAGGAATTGGATTCAAAGCCACACTGTACTATAAAGCAATGCTCTTTGACTTGGGGTTTGGGGCAGGGTAAGGCCTGGTCGGCACCAAGAAATATTTTTGTTCCATGAGGTTGCTAACAATTACCTGAAAAAATGTCCAAATAAAGCTGTTTTAGCTTATCTTCTACATTCCACTCTCCCTCTGTTCGTCTACCCCTGAAATTCTACCACAAATGCAAAACTCACGTCCCCTCTTAAAGAAGGGGAACCAGAGGACTTGTGGGACGTGGGGTGGCGGAGGGTTTTGTCTAGGATGACACTGGTCCTGAGACTGGGAGGCGGCACATGAAACCTTCACTGTCGGCTGAAGCAGCAGCCCCAGCCTGCCAAGTGCACCTCTGCTCAGGCAGCCCCCGAAGCTGACATTCGCACTATAAGATGACAGTGACACCAACCCCCTCTTCGGTGAACAACAAAAGATGCTGGAGAGCAAAAGGTAAAAACAAGTTTAGAGATGAAAACTACCCTTCGAAAAACACGACCCATTTAGGAACTGTGATATTATCTTCTACGAACTCTCTTCAAAAGCAAACCGAATCAAGTGCTGTTGTTAAAATGAACAAAGCTTTCAAGTTACCCACTCTGAATGCACCTGCTGAGATGAAAAATAACTCCTCTTTACAAAACATCTCAAATTCTACCACCAAGCCATTCCACAAGAGAATTCCTGGCCATGATCACTCACCATCTTTAAATTCCTTGAGGATAGGAACCAGGCCTATCTCCCTGAGTCAACAGGCAATGCCTGATACATGGTAGATACTCAAAACACCTGATGAACGGATGAAACGCTGCTCATCATTACACTCCTCTAAATGCAAACAATACTTAAGGCTACCACACTTAACACCCACTTAAGTATATCAGGCTGAGTAACAAAGTTTAAAAAAAAAAAAAAGAAATCAGACTACAACAGGGCTTGGACAGGATCTTCAGGAGAAGTACTCACAACTCACTTTCCAGTTCTTAGACTCAAATCTGAACAAACTCTCCTAAGTCTGAAGAGGGAAGCACACCAATAGGAGACTTTATCAATCCATGGATGAGAAGTCATGTGGGTAATCAGCTGCTTCAGTCACAAGGAAGAGACAAGAGCCTGTTCTTTTGGAATCCAAAGAGAAGATACAGTATTTTCAACAGGAAAGAACCAGCTAGCTGGACACCCATGCACTAAGGCTTCAGGAAAGGTCCACATGGCAGGACTGCCAGCCCAACTCATTTGACAAAAGACGTAGGTAACAAAAACTTTCAAACCTTAATTGAGTATTCTGCTATGATACTAGAGCTCCCAGTTTACTGGCACTACACTATTTAAAAACAAAAAAGTGTGTTAAAACTCACAACTGCAAATGGAATATGTTATGGTTTTAAGGCAGAACTAATGCCACCAGAAAAGGCTTCCGAAATGACATCACTAGAAAGAAAGGAGGCGGAGAGAGACAGATACCAGGTGGCAAAAGATACTTCACAAGCTTCAGGGGCATCAGAAAGTACAACCCAGAGGCCGGGCACAGTGCTCTGGAGTCTGGGTGCCTGGACCCGAATCTCCGCTCCATAACTTATTAGTTCTGCGACCCTGGGCAAATGACTTAACCTCTCCGATCTTCCATTTCCCTATCTATAAGTGGGCACAATAATAGTACTTGAGAAGTCTACTCTGAGAATTAAATACAATAATCGCTGCAGAAATATCGCCACGCTGCCTAACATGCAGTAACCGCTCCAATGTTTGCTACTGTTATTTTCAATTTTCCCAGTTTTGCGAACCATTCCTTTCGGGGAAGCCCGAACTGAACGCCCTAAGAAGGCCCCGCCGCGGTCCGAACCAAACGCAGCTCTGCACCCAGCCACCGTCTCCCCCCCAGCAAGTTTGGAAACTTCTTCCACGCCTCACCGTAACGTCTTTGTGACAGAAAGCTCCCAGTCGCGGGAGCCCGAGGCGCCCGAGGGAGACCGGAGCACGTGACCCGGGTCTCCCCGGACTCGCGGCGTCTGGGACCCTCACCCGCGTCGGTAGGACCGGACGGCGGGCACGCGGCTCTGCCTAGCACCGGGGCAGGGTGGGCGGCGCCCCCGCCGCTGGTCGGTCGGCCCCCGCCCTCGGCCGCCGCCCCAGTGCCGGGCCGCCCAGGCCAGGTCGCCCTGGCCGTCTCGGACCGGACGCCCCGGGAAACGGGCGTGCGCGGCGCCAGCCGGGGTCACACCCGGCGACCTCTGACACCCCCGCGGACGCTCGGCCGGCCTGCCGCCGGGCCCGAAGACACGGAGCTCCCCAAGAGGCCGGGCCGGGCCTGCCCAAGACGCGGACGGCGCGCACCGGCGACCGAGGGCCGGGAGGGGGATGGGGCCGGGCCGCCACTTACCGCGGCCGCTCCGCTGGGCTCCGGGCCGGGCGCGTCGCGAGGGCTCCGCCGAGGAGGAGACGAGGGGACGACAGGAGCGAAGGAAAGTCCAAGCTCCGATTCCGGCGGGCTCCTCGGCCTGTCCAACCTTCCAACGCCGCCGCCGCCGCCGCCTCGGGCTTTATGGCCAAGACTCCGGCTCCGCTCCCACTTCCGCCACCGCCGCCGCCCCGAGCGGAAGTACCTGTCACGAGACGCTCGACGCCAGGGCTGCGGAGGGGGGAGCCCCGCCTCTACCGTGCGTCACGTTCAGCCGCCTCCGGCCCAGGCCTGGGTCACGTGGCCCAAACATGTCTGCCCCCATCGGCTGCGGCCATCTTTGAGGCCCGGCCGTGAGCAGGGTGGCGCCATGCTGGACCCACCCACCTGCCTCAGCCCCTGAACTTAGCACCTAAAGAGAAGCAAAGAAATTGAACCCACTAGAGCCCTGCGGTGGGCGGGGCACCCTACCCAGCTCCAGCTCCACCTGCACACATTAGAATCTACTCAGAACTTTGGCTCCATCTTCAAAAACATGCTCCTTTCATAGCCTTTTCTTACTGGTTCATGCAAACTTCATTCTTTTGGTTGCTGGGTACAAAAACTTTGGAATCATTCTTGATCCCCGTAGTGGGTTGAATAGTGACCCCCCACACACACATCCTGGAACCCGTGGGTGTGACCTGATTTGGAAAAAGGGTATTTGAAGGTGTAATTAAGGATCTGGAGATGAGACCATCCTAGATTACCACGGGGGGGCCCTAAATCCAATGACAAGTGTCCTTATAAGAGACACGGAGAAGAGAAGACCACGTGGAGATGGAGTCAGAGGCTGGAGTGAGTAGCCACAACCCAAAGAATGCCAACAGCGGCGGGGGGGGGGGGGGGGCGGGGAGAAACGGTGTTGAGTTTAGACTTTTGTATTTGAGAGAACATATTTCTGTTGTTTTAACTACCAAGCTTGTGATGATTTGTGACAACAGTTCTAGGAAACTAACTCAACTCCCCTGTTTATCTCTCGGACCCCTCATCCACAAGCTTCAAAAGATATCCGGAATGTGACTCCTTACTATCTCTGCCACTACCCCTTGGTCTGAACCGCCATCATTTCTCACCTGGATTATGGCAACAACCTTGGTTTCCTGCTCGCACCTCATTCCCTATCCAGTCTTAACACAGTAGCCAGAGTAATTGTATAAAAATGTCAAACCATGTCATCCTCCTGCTCAAACTATTCCCATAGGTCAGAATAAAAACTAAAGGCTTTACAAACAAAAGGTCCTATCCTGGGAATTCCCTGGCAGTCCAGTGGTTAGGACTCCGCACTTTCATTGCCAAGAGCCCATGTTGGATCCCTGGTTGGGGAATTAACATCCCGCAAGACGCCAAAAAAAAAAAAAAAAAAAAAAAGTCCTGACCCCTTAGATACTTCTTGGACCTCATCTCCTTCTAACATCCCCTCTGATCAGTCTGCTCAACCTACACTAGTTTAAGAAAAGAGAAGGCACACATGTAACTAAAGCCTTTGCAGTTGTATTTCTTTCGATCTGGACAGTTCTTCCCTCAGATATCTGTATGGCCACTCCCTCACTTTCTTCATGTTTTGACTTAAATGTCATCTTTTCAGTGAGAATGGCCTTCCCTAAATAAAACTGAAGTTCCCCTTCCTATCACACTAGACATAAAACATCCACTTGCTATCTGCCTTCCTTTTTTTTTCTTCATATTGCTTTCTTGTTTGTTTACTGTCCATCTCCCCCACTAGAATGGCAGTTACATAAGGGTATGGATTTTGTCTGTTTCATTCATTGCCATATCCTTGATTAGAACAGTGCTGGGGCACAGTAGATACTCAGTGAGTACCATTTATAGAGTATTCAGGGCAATGGAAGTTGGAAGTGGACTCAGAAGCCAAGAATTACGGTAATTCCACCCCACTCTGCAGCCATTCAAAATGCTAGGCTTAAAGAAACAACTAGAGAACACAGAAAAAGGCAGAGCACAAAAATAAAAAGAGACCTGTGAACCCCCAGCTTTCTAAGAAGCAGACCAAGATGGCTATTCAAATGCAAACATGGCTATTTCTCATGAAAAAGAAAGGACTACTCCGAAGAAACCCATCAGCCAAGAAGGTGGAGTCAGGAGCTGCAGAGAATTATTCCCAAGGAGCAGGATTGGACCCTTATCAGAAAACTGACAACATGTGCCTAACTGGATTTCAAAATTGCTGTGACCCAGTCGTAGCTATGTCACTCCTGTTTTTCCCCTTCTGAACAGAAGGGTCTGCTCTGGTTGTGATATGCTTGTCAACTCTATTTGTTGGCTCTGTGCTGTGGAGAGTAGAAAACATGTCCGTAGCTTACAGGTCTTCAGATCAAGAGAAACATGTTCAAGAAGCTGTTCTTGAGGAATCACAGGAACTTCGTCTTCTGAGGAGCCTCATTTGCACCAGGACCTGATTTACACAGGATCCACTATGAGCAAGTGATGTACTGCGATGAGATTTTTAGGGCCTCTGGGAGGAGGTGAGCATATCTGGCACACAGGAGAACTAGACAAAATCTGTGTCCTGAAGGTAGACCACGGTAGATTTAAAAAGGTGGTAAATTCTTTGTTCCTCCTTCGAGTTGTGGAATCTACTTCCCTTCCTTTTGAATTTGGGTTGGCCTTACTTTTTTTTTTTTTCCTAATAAAGTTATTTATATATTTATGTTTGGCTGTGTTGGGTCTTCGTTGCTGCACGCAGGCTTTCTCTAGCTGTGGTGAGCGGGGGCTGCTCTTCGTTGCGGTGCACAGGCTTCTCACTGTGGTGGCTTCTCTTGTTGCGGAGCATGGGCTCTAGAGCGCAGGCTCAGTAGTTGTGGCTCACAGGCTTACTTGCTCCACGGCATGTGGGATCTTCCCGGACCAGGGCTCAAACCCATGTCCCCTGCATTGGCAGGCGGATTCTTAACCACTGTGCCACCAGGGAAGTCCCTATATTATCTTTAAGTTTTAACTATGGGACTGTATTAACTACCAAATATTTAAATTAGGGACTTCCCCGGTGGTCCAGTGGTTAAGACTCTGCGCTCCCAATGCAGGGAGCCCGCATTCGATCGATCCCTTGTCGGGGAACTAGATCCCCACATGCCGCAACTGAAGATCCTGCACACGGCAACGAAGATGCCGCGTGCCGCAACTAAGACCCGGTGCAGCCAAATAAATAAATTAATTTTTTTAATTAAAAAATATTTAGATTAAAAAAAGAAATCCACAGAGTGATAATTGGGATGCAGGCGATAAGATGGGCTTCTCGGACAGTGAGGGAAGTTGGAGGAGAGGTGATATTCGACACAGGTGGTGAGAAAGTCTCCCTAAGGAGGTGACATTTGAGCAGAGAGACCTGTTGATGAGATGGAGCGACCCTGCTGAGATTACCTGAGCAGAAGGTGTTACGGGACAAGGGAACGGCAGAGGCAATAGCTTTGTGCAGAGACAAGGTGTCCTGTTCAAGGGTGGTTGCAGAATGAGGGAGGAAGAGAGGGAAGAGAGGGGGTGGGGAGACGGGCAGAGCTGGCGGGTCTGAAGCAGAGCATGTGCATGTCCATGTGTGAGGTGTGTCTCCCTTCACAGGCTGCTTCACTGCGGCCCTTCCCCTGTTCCCACGGCGACCCATGGCCCGTCCAGGCCCGCCGCAGCCCAAGGATACTGCTTGCTTGATGTCTGCTGATTCATTCCCTCCTCGTCCGGCCTGGGGACCAGCACCTGCCCTGGCCTGCCTCAATGGCCCAGCACCCGCTGGGTACATGCCTGACCAATTCAATGCCGGGTCATATGTTGAATTTTTCTATGTGATGCAGCCTTGCATAATTTATAAAGTTCTCTGAGATTTTCTATTCAAACATAGATGGCTTGGCTCAAGGGTTCCACCCTTGGCAATTTTCACTAGTCCAGGAGTTAGGCTGGCTGGCCCTCCACCCCTGCTCCAGTCTTCCCTTCTTGGTACTTCCCCTGACCCCAGCACTCAGCCTGAGCCCCTGTGCCTTTCAGGTACTCTCCTGAGCTCCGTGGGCCTCATTGTCCTCGTTCTGAAATGGTGTGGATAAGCCCGCCTCTCTGGGTCATTGTGGGACTCAGATGTGAAAGTGACTTACAAAGTGCTCCATCACATGTGGGGGAGACCAGAGTTACATGTCGGTTTCTGGGTGGTGGCTTCAGGCACTTTTCTTTAAGATGTGGTCACTCATCCATTCATTCAAAAGTAATTAGGGACTGCCACAACTACTGAGCCTGCGCTCTAGAGCCCGAGAGCCACTACTACTGAAGCCCACACGCCTAGAGCCCGTGCTCCACAACAAGACAAGCCACCAAAATGAGAAGCCCACGCACCGCAACGAAGAGTATCCCCTGCTCACCGCAACTAGAGAAAGCCCGCGCGCAGCAACAAAGACCCAACACAGCCAAAAATAAATATATATTTTTTAAAAATGTAATGAGGGACCTCCCTGGCGGTCCAGTGATTAGGACTCTGCACTTCCACTGCAGGGGGTGCGGGTTCGATCCCTGGTCAGGGAACTAAGATCCCACATGCTGCACAGCACAGCCCCCCCCCCAAAAAAAATCAGCTTCCAGGTTGACCACAGGGACACAGAGATGAACCAGCCCAAGTCCCTGAGCGCCAGGAGGTGCCGGTGGGCTGTGTGTGTGTGTGTGGAACGCCCACAAAAAGACAACCACACATCACACTAGACCCTGCTCCTCCGACAACTAGCCACAGGCTGCTTTCCAGAGCCTTCCTGCCCACAAGGCTGCACTGCAGCCCTCTGCCCACAGTGACCCTTTCATGGACGGGCACTCGACCAGCTCCAGAGCATCACGGTCTTTCTTGGGGGGTGCAGGAAGCAGACCTGTTGGGAGAAAGAAGACTTTTTTCCCAGGACAAAGAGTCAGCCAGGCCTAGGCTTGCTGGGGGCTTCCTGTCACCTGGAGAGCAGAGCCCGCGTGAGGTGGCAGGGACGCGTCAGAGGGACACAACCGGGGGCGCTTCATCCAGAGATGCCCGAGTCCTCCCTGCCCCCCAGCCTCTGCCACGTGCTTACTGGGGAGCCCCAGCCGCTCTGGGGCTGGTCTCCATGGAGCTGAGCAGCTGCAGGGCCCAGGTCCTACCTGCCTGGAAGCTCAGAGGCCTCGGCTCCCCTAGTAACCGCAGCCCAGAAACGTAGGTCGTGGACATCCCCACCGGGAAACTGGCCAACAGGACAGACGCAGGAGGTAAGGAGCTCAGAGGAGAGTCTGCTCTCACCTTCCCACCTTCCCCAGTGGCTGCTCCTAACAGCCTTCCTGGAGACGGCGTATGCGAATAAGTTTGCCAGAATTACCAAATAAAAATACTCGCACTAAAACATCATTTGTGTTCATTGAATTCCCACATGGCGGCCGGTCCTCGCTGAGCATCACAGCCAGCACAGTAACACTCACCTCGCACTTCCCTCCCGCTCCGTCCTTGCTCCTTCCCCGGCTGCCTGGTTTGCCAGGTCCTGAACCCGGGATAAAGTAGCAGCACGTGAAGCTGGGCCTCAGCCTCTGTCTTCCGGGGAGCTGAGGTAAGACAAGGCAGTTCAAGTAGATGTTCGTCGCTTGCATCCAAAAGAGGCCTGGTGACAACTCAGCCTCAGTTTCCTCTTCTGTGGCACGAGGATGACAGCTTCCGCCCCACTCACAGCCCAGGATGGACGATCACGCCAACGACCTTAGGAGGGGCAAGGTGGCCAGGCCGGAGCCAAGAGGTCACGGCAGCCACTGCTGGAGAGCTGCCCCACTACCCCAAGCCAACGGGCTGGGAGGCAGGTGCCGTGCCCTCAGCAGCTGTGGCCCTCCCACGTTCTCTCCCATGGGCCGCGTCTCTGCGAGTGCCCCTTCTTGGGGTCACTGCGCCTGACTCTTTCAGACTCTGTGCTTCAGATTAAAAAGCACTGTGGGGACCAGGGGCGCCTGCCTCCACCCGTCGTTCTTCCTACGCTGTGCGTTGAAGCCCTCCTGGGGCTCCATCCTGACAAGCTGTGGGTGTCTCGTCCTGCCTTCACCTGACCAACACGGGCCCCCTGTGTGCACCTTCCATCCCCCAACGGCCTTCAAGGCCCTACATCATCTGGCCTTTGTATCTTTCATTTATTTATTCATTCAACAAATGTAGCTTGAGCACTTACTGGGTGGCGGGCACTGGAGGGACAGCAGAGAACAAAACAGACAAAAATCCCTGCCTTCATGTAACCTATATTCTAGTGGCAGACACGGAACATAAACCATGTAAATAAGTAAGATAGTATATTAGGCACTTCCCTGGTGGTCCAGTGACTAAGACTCTGCCCTCCCAATGCAGGGGGCCCAGGTTCGATCCCTGGTCAGGAAACTAGATCCCACATGCATGCCACAACTAAGAGTTCACATGCCACAACTAAGGAGCCCGCCAGCCGCAACTAAGAACTGGCGCAACCAAAGAAAGAAAGAAAGAAAATATTATGGTACATTACATGGTGATACGTGTGGGGAAGAGAAATAAAGCAGGGCAGTGGGTGGCGAGTGACCCCGGCCCCCCGGCCTCCCTGTCTCCTGGGATCAGGCCCCTCCTGCCGCACCAGCTTCTTCCGGCTCCCAGATACACTGAGCTTGCCCCTGCCACTGCCCATCCAGCTCCGCTGGCCCAGACAGTCCCCCTGCCCCCGTTTCCAAGATCTTCTCGGGGTTGGATCCTTCTTACCACTGAACTCAAAGGACACTGCAGGGAGGCCCTCACGGGTCAATATAACCTTGTTACCTTGTTACATTGTCTCCAAAGCACCTCTCTGAGCAAGGATCCCCTGTAATTATTCATTTCCTTGTTTTATGGGGAAACTCTCCCTCCTCCTAGAATTCCTCCTTCCTGAGAGCAGGGACCTTGTCTACCTGGTTTGATGCTGTGATTCCAACGCCTGGAACAGTGCCTGGGACGTGACAGATACTCAGTGAATATTCACTGAATGACTGATAAATTCATTGCTCTCCCATCCCCCTACTCCTCTCCTTTCACATAAAGAATTCCCCCCTTTCCTTTAAGGCTAGTTCATCAAGAATATATTAGTAGAGACTTCCCTGGTGGTGCAGTGGTTAAGAATCTACCTGCAAACGCAGGGGACACGGGTTTGAGCCCCGGTCTGGGAAGATCCCACACGCCGTGGAGCAACTAAGCCGGTGCACCACAACTACTGAGCCTGCGCTCTAGAGTCCACAAGCCACAACTACGGAGCCCACGTGCCGCAACTACTGAAGCCCGCCCACCTAGAGCCCGTGCTCCACAACAAGAGAAGCCACTGCAATGAGAAGCCCGTGCACCGCAACGAAGGGTAGCCCCGGCTCTCTGCAACTAGAGAAAGCCCGCGTGCAGCAATGAAGACCTGATGTAGCCAAAGATAAATAAATAAATAAGATTTAAAAAAAAAAGAATATATTGGTAAACACACCGTCATAGTACTGTGTTACAGAAGGCAACCCTACCTGCTATAACAAATAGGTCTCCAAATGAGTCAGATATCAAACAAAACAGAAGCAGGCGGCTTTCCCCCACACACTGACGTGGGGACCGGGCTCATTCTCCCCTGTGGCCACACCATTCCCAAGGGGCTTGTCATTGTCTAGATAGAGCTGGTAGCAGGGGCAGACCTTTGTGGAGATGGCACATCTTCTTAATGCCTGGGTGTGCAAGGGACACACGCCACCTCTGCTCATGTTACTTTGGTAAGAGCTAGTCATGCTGCACACCTGGATGCAAGAGGACCTACGAAACAGGGGCCCAGGTGGGGCAACAGCTGTGCACTCCAGAAGAGGGAGAGCAAACCCCGCTGGGGAGCTGTCTGCCTCTGCCACTGATACAGCGTGGTGATCACTGGGTACAGGAAGTGAAGGAGCGAGGGTGGCCCAGGAGAAACACCTGAGGTAGCCTGGGAGACAGAGTAGTCAAGGAGGGCTTCCCAGAGCAGGAGGTGCTGCGGTGACTCATGAAGGATGATTAAGAACCTGCTGGGGGCTTCCCTGGTGGCGCAGTGGTTGAGAATCCGCCTGCCAGTGCAGGGGGCACGGGTTCAAGCCCTGGTCTGGGAAGATCCCACATGCCGCAGAGCAACTAAGCCCATGCACCACAACTACTGAGCCTGCGCTCTAGAGCCTGCAAGCCACAACTACTGAGCCCACGTGCCACAACTACTGAAGCCCGCGCGCCTAGAGCCTGTGCTCTGCAACAAGAGAAGCCACCGCAATGAGAAGCCCACGCACCACAAGAAAGAAAAGCCTCCACTCGTCGCAACTAGAGAAAGCCCGCGTGGAGCAACGAAGACCCAACGCAGCCAAAAATAAATAAAAAATAAATAAATTTATTAAAAAAAAAAAAAAAAAAGAAGAAGAACCTGCTGGGCCAAGAGGAAGGCGACTGCTTGGGAGGGATAGCTGGGTGCGAACGTTTAGAGAAAAGAGAGCGCATGACATAACTCATTCCAGAAATTGCTGACAGCATAGTGTGCCTGGGGAACAGAGTTCAAGGGAAGGAAGCAGGAGCAGTAAGGAAACTCACGCACGAAGACTGGGTCGTGGTGGGTCGTGAATGCCTTTGATCCAGATGTCAACGGGGGGCCTTTTCCCGTTTTCATCGTATTGACAGCCGAGGTCCAAAATTGAGGGCAAAGAGCATGGAGGATCTGACACTTGGGATGACGAGGACATCGGCTGAGACGGGGGCGCACACGCACAGAGAAGCGGCAGGACGGGCCCCGCCACCACGGCTCCCCTCCTCCCCTACCCACACAAGCAGCAGCAGCAGCAGAATCGTGGGCAGACGGGACGGAGGGAATGCTTGCAGCCACAGGGCCGCTGAGCCCAGAGCACTGGGCTCCCCCTCCCCCGCCGTTGCCACGGTGAGGTGTAAAGCTGGGGTGGGGGAGGCAGGACGGACTAGCGTCTCATTTCCCAGGGGAACCTCTGCATCGTGGGCACCAGATGTGTGGATCCTGCCCTCTGCCTTCCTGGCAGGGACAGGACAGGGGCTCAAAGAGCAGGCTGCAGGGCGGCTGCCTGCAAACCTGCGTGGGTATATGGCCACCAGGCAGGCGTCTCCCAGAGTCAAGGGGTTGGTCCAAAGGGCAGAAGACTTGAGCCTCTGTATCAGTGATCTACTGCTACAAAACGAAACACCCCCAAACCTGAGGGCCATAAACTTGGGCTCATTTCTTATCTCATGATTCCTGTGGGCCAGGAGGTCAGACTGAAGATCACGTGCATTGACTTCTCTCTACTCGTGCTGTC
This sequence comes from Mesoplodon densirostris, assembly GCF_025265405.1. Classification (NCBI taxonomy): domain Eukaryota; kingdom Metazoa; phylum Chordata; class Mammalia; order Artiodactyla; family Ziphiidae; genus Mesoplodon; species Mesoplodon densirostris. The sequence continues at coordinate 108,859,126 of NC_082670.1, forward strand.
TGGGGCCTCAGCTGAGAGCCGTGAAGGCTGGGAGCTAGGGTGATCTGAAGGCTTGCCTGGGGCTCGCTCACACGCTGGCCGACTGGTGCAGCCCAATAAGCTTCTTTCCATAGGGCTGCTTGTGTCCACACAACACGGCAGCTGGCTTCCCCCTGAGAAAACTACCCAAAGGACTGAGGTAGACGCTGTAACGTCGGATAGGACTGAGCCTCCGAAGTCCTATGTCATCACCTCCACAGAACTCAGCTGGTCACACAGGTCAGCTCCCATTCGGTGGGAGAGGGGACCATGGAAGGACGTGAACCCTGGCGGTAAGAACCACGGTGGCCAACGTGGAGGCTGGAGACCACAGCTCTCTCATTGGCTCTGCAGCCAGGAGGGCTGCCCAGGGACAGGGCACCTGAAGAGGATGAGCCAGAGGGGCAGGAAGAGTTCAAACCTGAGTCAGCCCTCCCTCATCACAGACCTGAGCTGTGGGACGGCCCCAAAGGGCTCTGCGGATAACTCACACATGGCCTGTGTGGGATGCAGGCCCAACAGAGATGGCAGTGCTCATGGAGCAGCTGGGACCTGAAAGATCTGTCCACAAGATGGCCCTTTCCCCACTGTCCTCCAGTGTCACCTTGGCCATAAATCGGATGACTGGGTATTTATGGCTCTATTTCTAGACTGTCCTGTTCCACTGATCTGTTTGCCCATCTTTATGGCAGTCCCACACTAGATTAATCACTGTACTTACATTATAGATCCTGATAGCTGGCAGTGTACGTCCTCCAACTTCCTTCCTCCTCTCCTGGATGGTCTTGGCTGTTGTTGGCCTTTTGCATTTCCATGTAAATTTTAGAATCAACTTGTCAATTTCCACCCCAAAAAATTCTGCTAGAATATAGACTGGAATTGCATGGCATTTATACTCCACTTGGGGAGAATTTTATTGAGTTATACACTTACTTATTATTTGAATGCTTTTTCCTATGTATGTTACACTTCAAAAATATTTAATGTCATTAAGAATTCTGCTACCCAGAGCATATTTCATACTTATACTACAAGACATTGAGATTCTTCAACCAACTAACACTAAATTTTTTTGTTTTAATTTTACATTTTTTTCCCAGGGGGTCTGTGTTCCCTCAAATTCCATTGTTTGCATACCATCTTCCCATGCCATCAATACTGCTATTTATGGAAAGGGGGTTGACTTAGAAATTTTTTTAACTTTTTTTTTTTTAAGAAAACCTTTGGGGCTTCCCTGGTGGCGCAGTGGTTGAGAATCCGCCTGCCGATGCAGGAGACACGGGTTCGTGCCCCGGTCCGGGAATATCCCACATGCCGCGGAGTGGCTAGGCTCGTGAGCCATGGCCGCTGAGCCTGTGCACCCGGAGCCTGTGCTCCGCAACGGGAGAGGCCACAACAGTGAGAGGCCCACGTACCGCAAAAAAAAAAAAGAAAGAAAAACTTTGTATCACCATCATAAGGGGATAAGAAGTCTCTCTTGACATATATAGAAGATAACTGGCAAAATAAGCATAATGAAAATAAGCATTATTGAATTATAACTAGATACTGTCTGCTGAAGGAAGCCTGCTCTTTCTTTGTTCAAAATGTGTATTTGCAAGTGTCAGAGAAATGCAACATACGCACTGCTATCATACTTAGAATTTCTCCTTGAGGTATTCAGAAAGATTGGAAAATAACTGGAAAAGGAATAATTTTGTCACTTTTCTCTTTTGGAGCTAATTCTAGATTCACATGTAGGTGTAAGAAATAATCCAGAGACACAGCTTGAACACTTTACCAAATGTCCCCCAAGGGTGACATTTTTGCAAAGCTATAGCTCTTCAGTGCGAGGACACTGACAACTGGTTGTATTCAGAGCTCCTCAGTCTCACTTGTGCTTTCTGCGTGTGTGTGTGCGTGTGCGCGCCCATGTGCGTGCATGCTGTGTGCTATATAACTGAATCCCCTGTGTCGGTCCGTGTGTCCACCACCAGACTGTTTTTTCATTGCGTCCTCACTCGGGAAACCGGGCCGATGGCGCCAGCCTCCAGCACTGCGGACCACCCGCCGCTGTGCTTGTTCCAGGGCGGAAACTCCTGCCCTGCCTCTGCAAGGCCTCTGCCCACGTGTCAAACACGATGCCTCCACTCGTGTGTCCTTAGACAAAGCCTGTCACCTGGTCACAACAACTTCCATGAGGCAGGGAAGCATGATCTTACTATGACCCTGAAAGGAGGATCATCTGAGCACTAATGAACAGCATTGAGTATCTGGACAGTATTTGAATATTAATGACCATCATCATACCGTTTAGACACTTCTCTCCCATTGACGGCACCAGTGAGCAACCTAAAAGGCCAAGACTGTATTCCATTCTTGGAAGAAACAAGGCAAATAGAACACAAACTGTTACGTAAAACTTTCAAAATAACCTAACACAGGTATTCCCCACCTTTTGAAAGTTCGCTTTATGCCACTTCGCTTTTACCAAAAGACCTATGTTAGTACCTGTTTTCACTAACCAAAAGATCTCTAAAGAGGATTTTCACTTTTACGAAAAAAGGCAAAAAGCAGAAATAGTGTTCACCATGTGTTCTGCAGCAAGCTGTCACAGAGGCAGCGCACGTTCTCAGCAGCAGGGGTGGCCCCGCCAAGCTCCTTCCCCCAGGAGCCATACTCAGCAGCTCAGCGTCAAGCCACCACCAGCTTTAAACTGTGTCTGCAAGCATCTTATCCTGATTTATTCTGTGCATCTGTGAGCAAGATGTGTCCTAAGGTAACTGCTCCTTCGCTTGATGCCATTTGGCTTATGAAAGCTTTCTTAGGAACGCTTTCCTTTCGGATCGTGGGGGAAAGCTGTTATTAATAATGCTGGGAGAGTAGCCTCATTTCCCTTCTCCGTGTTCTCTGGAGGTATCTCAAGTGTGGGACAGTTATCTGGATCATCTCTCTCTCTCTCTGCCCTTTCATTAAACCAGGCACCAGGATCCACCCATCTGGTGTCCTGTTCCTCTCCTGGGTTCATCCGTTGTTCCATTCCAACGCCTGACCTTGCATCCCATACAGCACCCACCACGATTCCACCCTCCTACTGGGGCCTGGCCTCCACTCTGCCTCAGGGATCTTTCCTTACTTTCAATGTTTCCGCTGAATGGAACTCAATAATTAAACAGCGTGATAACAATTAATTTGATACTCAAAACAGAGACTCCAAAGAACTAACTGTTTTGAGTTTTCCTTTCCAGGCTTTGTCCAGATGCAGATGGAATTTTTATGCAATAATATCAGTATACTTTTTTTTTTTTTTTTTTTTTTTTGGCTGCACCGCGTGGCTTGTGAGATTTTAGTTCCCCGATCAGGGATGGAACCCAGGCCGCTGGCAATGAGAGCACGGAGTTCTAACCATGGGACTGCCAGGAAGTTCCCTATGGACCATTTTTATACTGCCTATTTTACCTAATGTTATACCAAATGCACTTATGTTACCAAATGGTTCCTAAGCATCCTAAAATCAGCTATCACTTGCACTCTCTCTCTGATTATGTAAACAACGTATGTTCATTACTGAACATTTTAGAAAAATCAGGCATCTGTGAATAGGAAAATGAAGCACCAACAATCATCCCACCTAGAGCCAACTGGTAAAACAACATGTGGAACACATCGTTTGTGTCTCTTGTCTATGTTTGATATAACACACTGCAGTAGTTACCTTCAGAAAATACCAAAATCACCTTAAAACTTAGCAGCCGAAAACGACAAGCCTTTATTATCTCATGGTTTCTGAGGGTCGGGAATCCAGGGGTAACTTGGCTGCGTGTATGTGGCTGCAGCTGACGTGCTGGCTGAAGCTACAGTCACCTCGAGGCTTGACGGGGGAAGGACCCACCTGGATGCTGACTCTCGCGGCTGTTGGCAGGCGTAGGTCTGCACTGGCTTGTCTGAGACGGCAGTTCCTCCCCGCCCGGGAGCTCCACAGAGCCGCTCAGAGCCTGGAGCCACTTCCCCAGAGCGAGGGCTGCGTGTGAGAGGGTGATGGAGAAGCTCCCTCTTTTTAGAACTTAGTATCAAAAGCGACATTCCACCACTTCTGCTGTGTTGTTTGCTACAAGTGAGTCCCTGAATCTGGCCCGCACCAAAGACCAAGGGTTACACAAAGGGATGAAAATCACTGGGGGGCATGTTAGAGGCTGCCTTCGTACCACTTATATGAAACATTATTTTGTAACCTACTTGTTTTTTGTTTATTTGAGATATAGTTCATATTCCACAAAACTTACCATTCACCAATTTTAAAGTGTACAACTCAGTGGTTTTTAGTATATTCACAGGGTTGTGGAAATAGCACCACTTACTCCAGGGCATTTTCACCCCATAAAGAATCTCCATGCCGTTTGTAGCCACTCCCCATTCCCTCTTTCCCAGCCCCGGAGACCAGTGATCTACTTTCTGTCTCTATGGATTTGCCTATTCTGAATACTGCATATAAATACATATATGCAGTATCTGGATATTACATATATGGATACATATGAGTTGCATATATATGCGGCCTTGTGTTTTGGCTTCTGGGCAATAATGTTTTCAAAGTTCTTCCGTGTTGTAGTCTGTCGTCAGTGCTCATTCCTCTCTATGGCCAAGAAAGATTCCACTGTATGGAGAGACACATTTTGTTTATCCATTCATCAGCTGATGGATATCTGTTCTCTTTTTTGGCTATTAGGAATCACACTGCTATTAATACTCACGTACACATTTTTGTGAACCTATGTTTTCAACTCTCTTGGGTACAAACCTGGCTGGTCATACAGTAACTCCACGTATAATTGTTTGAGGAGCTGCCAAACTACTTTCCAAAGCTGCTGCATCATTCTACATGCCCATCAGCGGTGTATGAGAGTTCTGATTTCCTGATATCCTGGACAACGCTTGTCATTGCCCATGTTTCTTTTCCTGTACTCATCCTACAGGTGTGAAGTAGTTTCTCATTGTGGATTTGATTTGCGTTTTCCTAGTGACTGATGAAGTTTATATATTTTCATGTGCTTATTGAACTTTTGTATACCTTCTCTGGAGAAACGCCCATTCAAATCCTTTGTCCATTTTTCAATTGGGTTGTCTTATTATTGTGTTTTTTATATATTCTGGGTAATACATCCTTAGCAGATATATGATTTGCTAATATTTTCTTCCATTCTGTGGATTTTTTCACTTTCTTGACAGTGTTTTTTGACACATGAAAGTTTTAAAATTTGATGAAGTCCCACTAATTGTTTGCCTTGGTTGCTGGCGGTTTAGATGTCATAGCTAAGAAACCATTGTGTACTCTAAGGTTGTAAATATTGACATCTACGTTTTCTTGTTTTCTTGGCCGCGAAGCTTGCAGGATCCCAGCCACCCGACCAGGGACTGAACCTGGGCCCTCAGCAGTGAAAGCGTGGAGTCCCAACCACTGGACTGCCAGGGAATTCCCACATTTTCTTCTAAAAGTTTTACAGTTTTAGCGGTTACATTTGGGCCTTTGATCAATTTGAATTAACTTCTGTATATGGTATCATTAGAGATCCAACTTCATTCTTTTGCAGTGGTCCCAGTACCATTTGTTGAAGAGAATATTCTGATCCCATTCAATGAGCTTGTCACCCTAAGTGAAATCAATTGCCTGTAGATATATGGGTTTATTTCTGGACTCTCTAATCTGTTCCATTAATCCACATGTCTATCCTGATGCCAGTACCACATTGTCTGGATTACTGTTACTATGCAGTAGTTCTGAAATTGGCGAGTGTGAGGTCCTCCAACTTTGTCCTTATTTTCCAAGGTTGTTTTGACTATTCTGGGTCCCCTGCATTTCCAAGAGATTAGGATCAGCTTGTCAGTGTCTGCCAAAAAAAAAAAAAAAAAAGGCAGTTGGGTTTTGATACAAATTGCATTGTATCTATAGATCAGTTTGGAGTAGATTAGTATCTTCACAATATTATGTCTTCCAATCTATGAATACAAGGTGTGTTTCCATTTATTTAGATCTTCTTTAATTTCTTTCAACAATGTCTTGAACTTTTCAGTGTATAAATCTTGCATTTTTGTTAAATTTATTCCTAAGTATTGTATCCTTTTCAATCTATTACAAATGTAATTTTCTTAATTTCATTTTCAGATTCTTCATTGCTAGTGCACAGATATAGAACTTTTCTGTATATTTATCTTGTATCTAGTAACCTTGCTAAGCTTGTATATTAGCACTGTGTGTTGTGTGTGTGTGTATGTATTCCTTAAGAGTTTCTATATGTAAGATCGTGTCATCTTTCTTTCCAATCTGAATGCCTTTTATGTCATTTTCTTGCCTAAATGGCCTTGCAAGAACTTCCAGAACAATGCTGAGAGGATGTAATGAAAGCAGACATCCTTGTCTTATTCCTAATCTCAGGGAAAACTTATTCTTTCACCATTAAATGATGTTAGCCATGGATTTTTCTTAGATGCCCTTTATCCATTTGAGGAAGTGCTCTTCTGTTCTTATTTTGTTAAGTGGTTTTTAAAAATCATAGAGTATTGCATTTTGTCAAATGCTTTTTCTACATCTACTGAGATGCTCATGTGTTTTTTTCCCATTTTGTTCAATTAATATGGTATATTACATTAATTGATTTTCATATGTTCAACCAGCTTTGCATCCTGAGATAAATCCCAGTTGGTCATGGTGTATAATCCTTTTTATATGCTACTGGATTCAGTTTGCTAGTATTTTGTTCAGCACTTCTGTATCTACGATCACAAAACATACTGGCCAGTAGTTTTCTTTTCTTGTGATGTCTTTGTCCGGTTTTGGTGTCAGGGTAATTCTGACTTCAGAAAATGAGTTGGGAAGTGTTCTCATAATTTTTGGTGAAAACTGGACATTTTAAATAATTGAATGTACAGCTCTAGAAATAAGATTTTCTCCGTCCCCAAGGTCTGTTGTCATTACTGCTTGTCGTAGTAGTTGTTAAGTAACTACCCTGAACTAATTCTATAGTGTCTGTATTCTTTGTCACATAAGGTCACTGAAGTTTCCATTAAGTTAATGCTCAGCTAATGATAGGACAGAGATTTCTTTAAATGCCTGGAACAAATAAATCTCCCATTCTTTGCCAAGGGGCTGTGAGTGTGGCTAGGACAGGCTTTCAGGGTGCAGACAGGCAGTTTACAACTCCATCTTAGACTTAATTTCCTGAGTGGGCAATGCTTCAAGGTCAACTAAGGTGAGAGTTTAGGGCTTTCTCAGTTCTTTTCTGAGCAAGTGCACATCCCTGGGCACACAGACCCACACGTGTGCACGACCACCCAGACTTCCCGTAATGCGTCAAAGCTTCCAAAGCCCTTATGGAACTCTATTCCCTAAACTTTTAAGTTTTTTTTTTCCAGGTCTACTGTTTGACCCAACTCTTATCTGCTGCCTCTAACAATCACATAGTTTAAAAAGTTGCCTGCAATTGTTTTTTTTAAAATGTCCCCTAGAGAGAAGACTTTCACACTGAGTGAGCTCCAAGGCAGCCTTGCAACTGAGGGCTTCCAGGGAACCACCAGACTGATCAAATAATGGCATCCATTTGAGAACGTGTCTTTAAAGAGTTCTAGTTCCATTCTTCTTCCTCTGGTAGCTGCCATGCGGCACCAGAAATGCAGGCTGTTATTTCTAAAGGCTACTGTGGACCTGGAGAACAGAGGATGAGTCTAGGGCAAGCTAAAATGTCATAACACTCACTGTTCACCCTTATTCTTTTTTTTTTTGAATTTTATTTATTTTTTTATACAGCAGGTTTTTGTTTTTTTTTTTTGCAGTACATGGGCCTCTCACTGTTGTGGCCTCTCCCGTTGCCGAGCACAGGCTCCGGATGCGCAGGCTCAGTGGCCATGGCTCACGGGCCCAGCCGCTCTGCGGCATGTGGGATCTTCCCAGACCGGGGCACGAACCCGTGTCCCCTGCATCGGCAGGCGGACTCTCAACCACTGCGCCACAAGGGAAGCCCAGCAGGTTCTTATTAGTTACCCATTTTATACATATCAGTGTATACATGTCAACCCCAATCTTCCAATTCATCCTACCACCCCCCCCGCCACTTTCCCCCCGGGTGTCCATACGTTTGTTCTCTACATCTGTGCCTCTATTTCTGCCCTGCAAACCAGTTCATCTGTACCGTTTTTCTAGGTTCCACATATAAGCATTAATATACGATATTTGTTTTTCTCTTTCTGACTTACTTCACTCTGTATGACAGTCTCTAGATCCATCCAAGTCTCTACAAATGACCCAATTTTGTTCTTTTTTATGGCTGAGTAATATCCTACTGTATATATGTACCACATCTTCTTTGTCCATTCGTCTGTCGATGGGCATTTAGGTTGCTTCCATGACCTGGCTATTTATTGTAAATAGTGCTGCAATGAACACTGGGGTGCATGTGTCTTTTTTTTTTTTTTTTCAGTATGCTGGGGTTTTTTTAATATTTTTTTTTTTTTTTTTTTTTTTTTGCGGTATGCGGGCCTCTCACTGCTGTGGCCTCCCCCGTTGCGGAGCACAGGCTCCGGACGCGCAGGCCCAGCGGCCATGGCTCACGGGCCCAGCCGCTCCGCGGCATATGGGATCCTCCCAGACCGGGGCACGAACCCGTATCCCCTGCATCGGCAGGCGGACTCTCAACCACTTGCGCCACCAGGGAGGCCCCAAATTTTTATTTATTTATTTTGGGCTGTGTTGAGTCCTCGTTTCTGTGCGAGGGCTTTCTCCAGTTGCAGCGAGCGGGGGCCACTCTTCATCGCGGTGCGCGGGTCTCTCACTGTCGCGGCCTCTCTTGTTGCGGAGCACAAGCTCCAGACACGCAGGCTCAGTAGTTGTGGCACACGGGCTTAGTTGCTCCACGGCATGTGGGATCTTCCCAGACCAGGGCTTGAACCCTTTCCCCTGCATTGGCAGGCAGATTCTCAACCACTGAGCTACCAGGGAAGCCCCACGTGTCGTTTTGAATTATGGTTTTCTCTGGATATATGCCCAGTAGTGGGATTGCTGGGTCATATGGTAATTCTATTTTCAGTTTTTTAAGGAACCTACGTACGGTTCTCCATAGTGGCTGTATCAATTTACATTGCCATCAACAGTGCAAGAGGGTTCCTTTTTCTCCACACCCTCTCCAGCATTTGTTGTTTGTAGATTTTCTGATGATGTCCATTCTAACTGGTGTGAGGTGATACATCTCATTGTAGTTTTGATTTGCATTTCTCTAATAATTAGTGATGTTGAGCAGCTTTTCATGTGCTTCTTGGCCATCTGTATGTCTTCTTTGGAGAAATGTCTACTCAGGTCTTCTGCCCATTTTTTTATTGGGTTATCTTTTTTTTTAAGATTGAGCTGCATGAGCTGTTTATATATTTTGGAGATTAATCCTTTGTCCGTTGATTTGTTTGTAAATATTTTCTCCCATTCTGAGGGTTGTCTTTTCATCTTGTTTGTAGTTTCCTTTGCTGTGCAAAAGCTTTTAAGTTTCATTAGGTCCCATTTGTTTATTTTTGTTTTTATTTCCATTACTCTAGGAGGTGGATCAAAAAAGATCTTGCTGTCATTTATGTCAAAGAGTGTTCTTCCTATGTTTTCCTCTAAGAGTTTTATCGTGTCCAGTCTTACATTTAGGTCTCTAAGCATTCTGAGTTTATTTTTGTATATGGAGTTAGGGAGTGTTCTAATTTCATTCTTTTAAATGTAGCTGTCCAGTTTTCCCAGCACCACTTATTGAAGAGATTGTCTTTTCTCCATTGTATATCCTTGCCTCCTTTGTCATAGATTAGTTGACCATAGGTGTGTGGGTTTATCTCTGAGCTTTCTATCCTGTTCCACTGATCTATATTTCTGTTTTTGCAGCAGGACCATATTGTCTTGATTACTGTAGCTTTGTAGTATAGTCTGAAGTCAGGGAGTCTGATTCCTCCAGCTCCGTATTTTTCCCTCAAGACTGCTTTGGCTATTCGGGGTCTTTTGTGTCTCCATAAAAATTTTAAGATTTTTTGTGCTAGTTCTGTAAAAAATGCCATTGGTAATTTGAAAGGCATTGCATTGAATCTGTAGTGTTCACCCTTATTCTTTTTTTTTTTTTTTTTTTGCGGTACACGGGCCTCTCACTGTTGTGGCCTCTCCCGTTGCGGAGCACAGGCTCCGGACGCACAGGCTCAGCGGCCATGGCTCATGGGCCCAGCCGCTCCACAGCATGTGGGATCTTCCCAGACCGGGGCATGAACCCGTGTCCCCTGCATCGGCAGACGGACTCTCAACCACTGCACCACCAGGGAAGCCCCCAACATTTTAAATTTTAATCATTGTCTACTTATTTTAAGGTAGAGTAGGAAAATATAACATGTGAAACAAACCCAATTTCATGAGCAGTATTTCTTCAGGACATGTTTAAAAGGCAAGCCAACTGGGGGGATAATTAGGTAAGTAATAGTAAAACTGGCATGAAGATATGGCCAAAATCATGCAGGTGGCATGCCAATTCCTAAGATTTGGAAACCCCACTACCAGATGACATTTGGTCCCTGTGACAACAGTAGGAGTTGCTTAATTTTTGCCTCCACTTTAGAATGGAGAGTGAGGATCAGAAAATTGAAATGACCTGTCAGCGTCACATGGCTGCTAGTGGTCAGTAACAAAGTTGGGATTCATTCTTGGCTGGTATGGTCTTCACCCCACTCCCACCCCCATCTTATACAGACTCCGAAAGCCACCAGTAAGCATAACTTTGGAGAAGTGAAGAACTCTTCCAGTCCACTTCCTCCTGGCGGCTGTGGTCATCCACCAGGTTCCCAGCTCCCCTCTGATGGGGCTGGTGTGCTGCAGGGAGAGCTCAGGAGGTGTGGCCTGGACATCCGAGCAGGCTGCCTCCTCCAGGGTGCAGGCTGGAAGGAAGCAGCTGCCTTCTGGTTCAGGGCAGAGAGGAGGGGGGGGCCCTCACTGGGTCTCTCATGCTTCTTCTTGGCCTCCTCTCTGGGCTGAAGTTGATATGCCAGGAAAACAAACGAGAAAGTGCAGCTGGCATGGTGTTGGGGGGTTGGGATGCTGCCTGGGCACAGGCTGAGAGTCCCTTCTCAAAAGCCGATGATTCGTGTGGCCCAGGTCTCAGGGTCAGAGCTGTTCTAGCCAGCCCTCCTGAGGGGCCAGTGGCCGTCGGTGTGCGTCCTGTGCCCGAGGCTCCAATGCTGTCCCAGGGCACCAGCTGGGGGCCTCAGAAGCCAACCAACAAGGAAGGCGAAGGTCTTCTGGGCACGGCTGCAGCTCACTGCTCTTCTGCAGCCCAAACAACTTCCACTTCATCTGTTTTACACTCTAAAAACAGTTTGAGGGGGAATTCCCTGGTGGTCCAGTGGTTAGGACTCTGTGCTTTCACTGCAGGGGGCCTGGCTTCGATCCCTATTGGGGGAACTAAAGCCGCATGGTGTGACCTAAAAACAAAAGACAACAGTTTGAGAACCACTGCCTTAGCATCTCCTAGGCCTCAGGTTTGAAGAACTGGGCACAGGGCCCGCACTGCCTCTGAAGATATCCAGGGCAGAAATGGATGGGATAGAGGAGGAGTGATGGCAAGTGATGACCGAGGGGCCTGGGGAACCAGGTGAGCAGGAAGGACAGCGGGTTCCAGACGCTGGCCTTTACCAAACCCTCTTCTAAAGTGCTTCCTTGTCATTTCAGCCTAGCTTAAAAATACATGTTGGGAGAATGCCTGGGTAGCTCAGTCGGTAGGGCAACAGACTTTTTTTTTTTAATTGGCCAGCCACGTGGCTTGTGTGATCTTAGTTCCCTCACCAGGGACTGAATCTGGGGCCATGGCAGTGAAAGCACCGAGTCCTAACCACTGGACCACCAGGGAACTCCCCTAGAGCATCAGACTTTTTTTTTTTTTTGAATATTTATTTATTTATTTGGATGTGCTGGGTCTTAGTTGCAGCATGTGGGATCTTTGTTGCTAAGTGTGGGATCTTCTGTTTTAGTTGTGGCATGTGAACTCTTAGTTTCAGTATGTGGGATCTAGTTCCCTGACAAGGGATTGAACCTGGGCCCCCTGCATTGGGAGCATGAAGTCTTAGCCACTGGACCACCAGGGAAGTCTCCTAGAGCATCAGACTTTTAATCTGAGGGCCCAGTGTTCAAGTCCCTGTCCAGGTGCAAAAAAATAAAATAAATAAAATTTTAAAAATAAATAAAAATAAATAACCTATTAAAAAAATAAAATTTATAAACAACCTAAATGCCCACTGACAGATGAATGAATAAAGATGTGGTCGGGACTCCCCTGGCAGTCCAGTGGTTAAGACTCTGCACTTCCACTGCAGGGGGCACGGGTTCAATCCCTGGTTGGGGAACTAAGATCTCACATGCCACGCAGCACAGCCAAATAAATAAATAAATAAATAAATGATGTAGTACATACAGACAATGGAATACTACTCAGCCATCAAAAAGAACAGAATACTGCCATTTGCAGCAACATGGATGCAACTAGAGATTATCATACTAGGTGAAGTAAGTCAGAAAGAGAAAGACTGGTGGACTGCCACTGTAACCAAATCATCGCTTTTAACATTGGCAACATGGGCATAAAGCAATGCCATGGACCTCTTGACAAGATGAACGGAGACGGACCCAATATCACATATAGTATTTCTGTCAAAAATGCAAAGCCTGGATGTAATAAGAAGGAAACATCAGGCAGACCCAAACTGAGGGACAGTCTACAAAATAACTGGCCTATGCTCTTAAAAAACCTCAAGGTCGAAAAGACAAAGAAAGGCTAAGAAACGGTTCCAGATCAAGAGACTTAAGGAACATGAAAACAAAATGCAATGCATTGTCCTGGAATGGATCTTAGACCAGGAAAACACCACCACCACCACCACCATAAAGAGGACATTATTGGGACAATGGAAGAACCTGAATACGGGCTGTAAATTAGATAACAGGATTGTATCAATGCTGAATTTCCAGATTTTGATAGTTGTACTCTGGTTTTGTACCAGAATGCCTCTGAATTTAGGAAATAAACCCTGAAGTTAGAGGTTAAACACAAAGATATTTTCAATTCACTCTCAAGTGATTTAGAGGAGCAAAAATGATAAAGGCAAACAATTTCCGTAAATAATCCATGGTCACGTCAGCAAACAGATCATGGAGGACAGGTGAGGGTTCTGTCCACACCCTTTGCTGCCACCGCCCAGACACAAGCACAATCTTTCACGTATGCCTCTGGGCTCAGAGAATCATCTGTACACAGATGCATGGTTTGCTGGGGTTTAGTCTCTTTTTTATTTATTTTTATTTTTTTATTTTTTATTTTTCTTGCGGTACGCAGGCCTCTCACTGTTGTGGCCTCTCCCGTTGCGGAGCACGGGCTCCGGACGCGCAGGCTCAGCAGCCATGGCTCACGGGCCCAGCTGCTCCGCGGCATGTGGGATCTTCCCGGACCGGGGCACGAACCCGTGTCCCCTGCATCGGCAGGCAGACTCTCAACCACTGCGCCACCAGGGAAGCCCTAGTCTCTTTTTTAAAACAGGGTGATAGATTACATGTTACCCTACAATTTGATTTTTAAAATAGTTTTTAAAGTTTTTTTTTAATCAAAGCAATATATGCATATGGTTAAACATTAATAGTACTGAAGGGCTTAAATAAAAGCCAGCTACTCCATCCCTTCCTGACCCCAAGGCTGCTCCTCAGAGCAGTCACTCTTAACTGTTTGTTTTGCTGGTGCTTACCCCTATAGCTCTAAATAACACACTTATCCTACTATTTGTGGGTATATGAATGGTACATTGACTTCCTGCTTTGCGTGAGGATTTAATTCACTTACACCCTCCTCCACTGTTTCCAAGGGTCTTCATTACTAATTGTAGTCCTTCTTTAATTTCCACTCCGGCCGTATCTGAGCTCCAGCTCTGTACCTTTTCCTTCCCTCACCCTGCCACCTGTCTACTTCTGTTAACTATAACTTTACACGGCCAAACTGATAATGTGTCATGTTGTTCTGTAACCATAATTGACTTCCTTGCTGAGTTGACAGGTGGACTCTCTCAACAAATATTGCTCATATGATTAGCACGATAGAAATATTACCTGCACGACCAAGCAGTGTACTATGGTTACATCTCCTTTCTTGGGCAGCCTTTGATTTTCCTTGCATTCAACTTCTTTTACTTAACAGTATGTCAAAGTTCTTCCGGTTTTTTAAATGACCGTATGGTAATTTGAATAAGCAGATTTAAATTTAAAAAATTAAACTCAGTTTTTATAGTGGTAAAATATACATAAAAAGGCCGTCTGAACCATTTCTAAGTGCACAGGTCAGTGATATTACGACCACTGCCACCATCCGTTGCACAACTTCTTCATCATCCTGCACTGAAACTGTCCCCATTAAACACACACTCCTCAATCCCCGCCCCCACCCCCAGCCCCTGGGGCCACTGCTCTACTGCCATCTCTAAGGCTACTCTAGAGATCTCATACGAAATGGCGTCGCACAATATTTGTCTTTTGTCCTTTTGGCTTACTTCACTTAACGTAATTTCCTCGAAGTTCATCTATGTTGTAGAGTATGTCAGAATTTCCTTGCTTTTTACAGATGAATAATATTCAATTGTAGGTATGGATAGGCAGCATTTTGTTTTCCATTCATTGTCCACTGAAGGATATTTGCAGTGTTTCCACCTTTTGGCTACTGTGAATAATACTGCTGTGTGGGGCTTCCCTGGTGGAGCAGTGGTTAGAATCCTCCTGCCAATGCAGGGGACACAGGTTCGAGCCCTGGTCCGGGAAGATCCCACATGCCGCAGAGCAACTGAGCCTGTGCGCCACAACTACTGAGCCTGTGCTCTAGAGCCCGCAAGCCACAACTACTGAGCCTGTGCTCTAGAGCCCATGCGCCACAACTATTGACCCTGTGCTCTAGAGCCCACAAGCCACAACTACTGAGCCTGCACTCTAGAGCCCACGAGCCACAACTACTGAAGCCCATGCACCTAGAGCCTGTGCGCCACAAGAGAAGCCACCGCAATGAGAAGCCCACGCACCGCAACGAAGAGTAGCCCCCGCTCGCCGCAACTAGAGAAAGCCCGCGCACAGCAACGAAGACCCAACACAGCCAAAAAGAAAAATAAATTTATATAAGAAAAAAATACCGTTGTGAACATTGTTGTACAAATACCTGTTTGAGTACCTGCTTCCAGTTCTTTCGGGAATATGTCCAGAAATGGAATGGCTGGATCATATGGAGATTCTATGTTTTTTTTTCTTTAAAGGAACCTCCATACCGTTTTCCACAGCAGCCACACCATTATACATTCCCACTAGAAGATTGTATAAGGGTTCCAATTTCTGCTTTTTTGATGATTCCTAATGGGTGTGAAGTGTTACCTTATTGTGGTTCTGATTTCTATTCCGCATCTTTTCATGCGTTTATTGGCCATTTGGATAACTCCTCTGGTGAAATATCTTTTCAAGTCCTTTGGGCATTCTATTTAAAATTCATGTTTTAAACTGTGGTAAAATATTCACAACAAAATTAACTATTTTCCAGTGTACCAGTGGCATTAAATACATTCATATTCTTGTGCAACTCTAACCCGTGTTTGCATTGGGTTGTTTGGTACTGCTGAATTTTAGTAGTTCTTTATATATGCTGGGTATCAACTCCTTATCAGATATGTGACGTGCAAATATCTTCTCCCACTCTACACACTGCCGTTGTGCTCTGTTTGTTGAACTCCTTGAGGCACAAACATTTTCCAGGTTGATGAAGTCCTGTGTCTTTGGTGTTACATCCACAAAATCACTGCCAACCCCCACGTCATGAAGCTTTTGCCCTATATTTTGTTCTAACAGTCTTACGGTTTTAGCTCTTACATGTAGGTGTTGGATCCACAGTATGCAGAGTCCGTAACTTGTTAAATCCAAGCGATCTTTAAAATGTCAGTGCCATCGTGCCTGCTCACAGATCTGCAGAGGTTTTCCTCTCACTCGAATTAAGAATGATTACCTTATCCTCGCCTACGGGGCTCCATCTGATGTGATTTACACTCCTCGGATTTCACACAACTCTAGGTGCGCACTGGCCACACCGTGCTGCCCCTCCCACGGGCCGAGCACATTACCACCGCAGGGCATCTGAGCTCGCTGCTCCCTCTTCCGGGAGATCCCTGATGGCACGACTCCTTCTCAGGGAGGTTGCTCCCGACCACCTTCATCTCTACCCCAGCCCCGAGTCTCTTTTCTTATTAGCATGTATCACTGCTATCATTGTTCCTTGTGTTCCCCAGGAGACTATAAACTCTAGGAAGGCAAAGGTCAAGAACACATGGATGCTCAGAATAAAGCTTTAAGCGGTGGTCAGTGGATGAGAGCTTTCTACATAAGGTCCTTAAAATCAGGGTGCACCCCCTTTATCCCTCCCTCCTTCCACCGGCTGGAACCAAATGTGTGGCAACCAGTTTTAGACTATTTAGATGATGGCAACTCCTTAGAGATGACCAAGCAACAAGACAGGTGGAACTTGGGTGCCTGGTGATTTTGGGAAACGGTGCTGTTGAGAAAGCTTGGGCTTCTTTTTTCCTTGTGAGGAAGAGCACACTTTATTGGAAAGAGAGCACTGAATGTGACCAACAGATGAAGGCAGCTCAACAGGCATCCCGACCACCATCCTCGATAAGACACCCAGGGTGCTTTGCTGAAAAAGATCAATGGGAACATGGATTCCTCTGGGCAACCTCCCCAACCTTTTCCCTCCCAGGAGGACTCCCAGCCAGTTCCTCGAAGGCAACCATGGTTCACTAGAGAGAGAGCCCTCAGGGGTGCCTTCTTGTTTATGTTATTTTATTTTTTTAAGGTTTTTTTTTTGATGTGGACCATTTTTTAAAAATCCTTTATTGAATTTGTTACAATTTTTATTTTATGTTTTGGTTTTTTGGTCATGAGGCATGTGGGATCTTAGCTCCCCAACCAGGGATCGAACCTGTACCCCCTGCACTGGAAGGCGAAGTCTTAACCACTGGTCTGCCAGGGAAGTCCCCGCCTTATCTATCTATCTATCTATCTATCTTTGGCTGCATTGGGTCTTTGTTGCTGTGCATGGGCTTTCCCTAGTTGCAGTGAGCAGGTGCTACTCTTCGTTGCAGCGCGCGGGCTTCTCAATGTCGTGGCTTCTCTTGCTGCAGAGCATGGGCTCTAGGCGCGCAGGCTTCAGTAGTTGTGGCATGTGGGCTCAGCACTTGTGGCTTGTGGGCTCTAGAGCGCAGGCTCAGTAGTTGTGGCGCACGGTCTTAGTTGCTCCGTGGCATGTGGGATCTTCCCAGGCCAGGGCTCGAACCCATGTCCCTTGCATTGGCAGGCAGATTCTTAACCACTGCGCCACCAGGGAAGCCCCTGCCTTCTTTTTTATAAAGAAAATTTTCTTCCGATTTAAAAAAAGTCTTCATTTGTTACTTTCATTCTATGTCCTCTCAAGGTCACCAGACTCGCTTTGGTATAGAGTGCCTTGATGTCGGCACCAGACAGGTCACCTTCGGCAACAGTCAGGTGGTCTGGGATTACATCATCGGCCAGCTTCATTCTGTTGTATGAATAGTGCTCCTCAGTTCTTTACTCAGACAGAGGAGCTCGACCCCCTTGTTCACCTGGCCTGGTCTCATCAAGGCCGGATCAAAAGTTTCTATTCAGTTTGTGGCCATGATAACTTTCACATCTCCCCTTGAATCAAATCCATGCAGCTGGTTCAACAGATCCAACTTCGTTTTCTGAATTTCTCTCTCACCACCGGCATTTGAGTCACATCCTCTTGTCCCTATGGCATCACTTTCATCCATGAGGAGGATGGATGGTGCCTATTCTTCAGCCACTTGAAACAATTCCTGGATGAGTTTGGCCCATCACTAGGTGCTTCTGAGTAAGTTCAGAGCCAACTGCCCTCCAGAAAGTGGCGAGGTTTGAGGTACTCTTTCTGCTTTGGCTGGTGAGGTCGCACCTGTGTTGGGCTGACCACACAGAACGACTTCACACTCATCTCCTCTTAAGACGCAGGATGAGAGAGAGGAAGCGCTGCAGACTCCTTAACCTCCTGGATTCGGCTGTCCACCCCCCAGTATCAGTGTAGGTCTGCTGGGGGACCTTTCCCACCTTCACCACTGTGACCTGGGGCTCCGTGTCACCCATCAGCACACCTACCACGGCACGCACCTGTGGGCGGGCAGGACCAAGCAGCCCGGTTTCCGCAGCACCTTGTCTACAAGTGAAAGGAAGCTGTCGCGCTGCTCTGAGCTGACAGGAGCAGGTGCAACGGTGGGATGGTCAACAACCTCCGTTTCCGTGCTTCCTGCTGACACTGCCGTCCCCTCACATCACCCACCTTTGATCTCTCCTCCTCTTGCTTTTCCTCTAAAGGCTTCACTCTTCTCTGAATTCTAAAGAGTTCTTCCACCAGAGAAGATAGTCTTTAATTCTCTCCAACTTGAATAATTTTAACTGGCACTGAGTGTGAGGGGGCACCGGGGACAGTTTGCTGGCAGCATCTGGTCCCCATTTCCTTTTCCTTTTTCCCACTGTCTAGGTACAGGAGGGTCATATTTCTTTTTCTTGTCTTTGTAATCCTTTTGCCACCTACAAGACCACGACCACCACTCTGACTTTGACCCATCATGCTTTGGCCACTGGAGCCACCAAGATTGGACTTTTATGTGGAGACACACTTTCACCTTAACAAAGTCACAGTTATCCTGCATCTCTGTCACAGCAGCTGTATCTATTTCTTAACTCTGAGCTTTCTCACCAGTGCGCCTCGGCGAGGAGAAAGGAGTGTCTCGGGGGTAGTGAGGAGTGCCAACCAAAAGAGGCTACAACCGTGACCAAAGACCTCCCTCTCTTACTCATCTCAGCGTATTCCTCATCCTAGAACGGGGAATGGGAAACAAACACTGCTCTTACTGCTGCATATATGCATATAATTTCAACTATTGATAAAAATACATATACCCGGGACTTCCCTGATGGTGCAGTGGTTAAGAATCTGCCTGCCAATGCAGGGACACAGGTTCGAGCCCTGGTCCCAGAAGATCCCACATGACGCGGAGCAACTAAGCCCGTGCGCCACAACTACTGATCCTGCGCTCTAGAGCCTACAAGCCACAACTACTGAGCCCGTGCGCCACAACTACTGAGCCCATGTGCCACAACTACTGAAGCTCGCGTGCCTAGAGCCTGTGCTCCTCAACGAGAGAAGCCACTGCAACGAGAAGCCTGCGCACCACAACGAAGAGTAGCCCCTGATCGCTGCAACTAGAGAAAACCTGCGTGAAGCAACGAAAACCCAACACAGCCCAAACAAACAAACAAACAAACAAACAAAACCATATACCCATGCACAGAAAAAAGACTAGAAGGAAATACTTCAACACGTTAAGGGTGAGGATTCTGTTGCAAGATTCCAGGGAAGAAACCTAAGTACCATGAAAGAGAAAGGAATACTGAAAATAACCAGAAGCTTTCTAGATTAGGAAACTGAAATGATGCATTTACCATCAAAGTCATTAAAACCGCCACTCTTACTACATGATAGTAAAAAAGATACATTTAACAAATCCATCCTGAATTCAGATATAACTTTTTTGTTTATGGCCGCGCCACACAGCTTGTGGGATTAGTTCCCCGACCAGGGATCAAACCCATGTCCTTGGCAGTGAAAGTGTGGGGTCCCAACCACTGGACTGCCAGGGAAGTCCCCAACTTTTCTTTTAAAGATTTAAAGAGAGACTATGGCTCGTTTTGTGTTTCCTGAAACACATACCATGAAACAATTCCTGAGACATGACCACTGTAAAAAAGGCTCTGTGGACGCACAGTGCTCTCCCTGGAATTTGAGAGGCTCTGAGAAATCCTGAAGTTAGGCAACACAGTTACTGTTGCTTAAGGAAGCTTTTTTTAAAGTGTTTGTTTGCTTGTTCATTCATTCATTCATTTATGGCTGTGTTGGGTCTTCGTTGCTGTGCGCGGGCTTTCTCTAGTTGCGGCGAGCGGGGGCTACTCTTCGTTGCGGTGCGTGGGCTTCTCATCGCGGTGGCCTCTCTTGCTGCGGAGCACGGGCTCTAGGCGCACGGGCTTCAGTAGTTGTGGCACGCAGGCTCAGTAGTTGTGGCTCGTGGGCTCTAGAGCACAGGCTCAGTAGCTGTGGCACACGGGCTTAGTTGTTCCGCAACATGTGGGATCTTCCTGGACCAGGGCTCCAACCCGTGTCCCCTGCACTGGCAGGCGGATTCCTAACCACTGCTCCACCAGGGAGGTCCCAAGGAAGCTTTATTGTGACAGACACCACTGCTCACATGTCCAGTCTCCCCTTGGTTCCTAGAATGTAAGCCTGATTTGTTCAGGGCAACAATGGGCCCAGCTAAAGAACTCTGTTTCTCAGCAGGCCCTGCAGCTAGAGGTGGCCAGGTGACAGGACTCCAGGCAACGAGGGGGAAGCTGCTGGGTGGGGCTTCCCGAGCAGCTCATAACAAGAAAGCTGACTGAGCCGGCGAATATACTTTGCCACCTTCCCTTCCCCTTCATCCTGCCTGGAGTCATCTTGTGACCCTGAGGTGACAAGCATGAGGATGAAAACCACAGGGTAAGGATGAGTGAGCAAAAGGACAAAAGTAGCTTCGGTCTCTGATGGCTTCATGGGTCGAGTGTACTTCTCAGAACTTCTTGCTCCATGAGAAAAGGGAAATCTATGTTCAGCTAAGGCACTATGGGTTGGGTTTTCTATCAAAAGATAGGAGTCTGGGTCCCTGATGGTCCCATGGGGCAGCCACTCTAGCAGAAATCTAAACTTCTTTTACAAAAGAGAAAAAATGAAGACCTAATTTGTGCATCACTTGTAGCAGAGACAAGTAACATGCATTATTTTTGGGTCCTGGGTGAGAAAGGAGAGAAGAGTCACACTTTGGAGATGTTGAGTGTGAGGTGCCGGTGGGATAGACAAACACAGAGAACCAGGAGAGAGCAGGAGGTGTGGGTCTGGAGCTTGGGGAAAAGAGCTGGGCTAGAAAAGGACAGGTCAGGGACTTCCCTGGTGGCACAATGGTTAAGAATCCACCTGTCAATGCAGGGGACACAGGTTCGAGCCCTGGTCTGGGAAGATCCCTCATGCCGCAGAGCAACTAAGCCCGCGCATCACAACTACTGAGCCCGCGCTCTAGAGCCCGTGCTCCGCAACAAGAGAAGCCACCGCAGTGAGAAGCCTGCACACCTCCACGAAGAGTAGCCCCCGCTCGCCACAACTAGAGAAAGCCCACGCACAGCAACAAAGACCCAACACAGCCAAAAGTAAATAAATAAATGATAAATTTTAAAGAAAAAAAAAAAAGATAGGTCCTAAGACTTCAGGGTGGACACTTCAGAGTCCCTCACTGCTGGTCTTGGGTGGGGCACAAACACATTCTGACCGTCTCTGAGGAACACAGCAGGGGTCAGATGTGGACGACAAATAAGGAAGACCTTGTCACAGTCAGAGCCGTCCAAGAAAGGAATAGGCTCCCTGGTCAGGGAGCACCCTGCTCCTTGAGCAGTGCAAGCAGAGACCGGGTGCTGGAGAAGCGGGGGAGAGGTCCAGAGCAGCGGGAAGTGGATTCCATGACTGTGAGCATCTTTCAGACCTTGAGCTGCTGATATTCTAAGCGTCTGATCTGGTTCTGAAGTGTGATGTCATCAGCCTTGGAAAAAGGACCCACCCAACAGTGAGACCAGGAGTCGCAGGGCCCCCATCCTTGCCCTGTTGCTATGGTCTTTCATAGAAGCCAGGGGCCATTTGCATGGTACTCAATTTCATGCAAGGTCTCAGACGTTTCTACTGACAAGTATTAGATAACTACTAGACTCCAGATTTTTATTTAACTACATACTAATGTTTTTCTCTCTATAGTTATTAAACTGATACATGCACAAAACAAAAATAACAGTGACAACAACAAAAAAACTTGGTAAATTCAAGAAAACACCAAGGGAGGGGGAAATATGTAATTCTACCACCCAGAGATAACCACGATTAGCAATTTTAACATAAAAATATCATGTCTTTTTTGTGCACATAAATTTTTCCTCAAAGTTGTGTTTCACTTTACATGCTATTTTGATGTCTTTGTTTTTTTCAACTTATTTTGATATAAACTTACAAAAAAGTTGCAAGGGTAGTAAAAAGAACCCCTGTGAATCCCTGTGTACCCTTCACCCAGATATACTGCTTCCTTTTAATGGCCAGGTGAGCCCTTTATCCACGTGACTCTACTGTCCCCAAAACATACCCTGAGATGAACACTCTCATTATCCATACCTCACACATGAATACATTAGGCCTTAGTTAGGGGCATCCAATATTTCACTTCACAATCCTTTGTTAAAGGTCTTTGATTCCTATCTTTGTGCACCTATTCCTTAGGTTTTCGATGCCATCTCTAAATAAGATTATCCACAAAATCCCCCAAACCCACTGGCAGGGCAGAAGGGAATCCACGATCATCACAGTACCTTAAACCTGTGTCCCATCACTGGGCCACGTCATGGCCCATGATGCACAATGACTAACTACGTCTTTTACATCTTCTAATGACCTTGTAAACAGCTTAATAGTGCATTTTTTTGGATTCAGAATTACTTCGTCAAATGCAACTATATAAAAACACACTCTACTCTCTATAATCCTATCAGATATTACTTCATGTTAAAGTACGTACGCACCCATGTTCACAGCAGCATTATTCACGACAGCCAAAAGGTAGACACAACCCAGGTGTCCACTGACAGATGAAGAAACAAAATGTGGTGTCAGAGTGGAAAAATTTTCTTTCCGCCCTTCTAGGTTCTTTGGCTGGTCTAATGGTTAAACTGACATTAGGCAGATTAACAGGGGAAAAATAGATTTAACTTCATAGGTATGGGAGCCCCATAAAAATGAGACCCAAAGGCAGTCAGGCAATTGAGGCTTGCATCCCTGAACTAGGAAACGGATAGAAGCTGGGGCTGCAGAGGGGAGGAGGGCCATTCACAGCACCTGAGAAGAGCGGATGTCTGGTGATTAGATGTCTGCCCTGCCACGCAGGTTAGTCTTTAACGTAAATAAGTCATCTCTGGTAACTGCTTTCTTTAGGGGCTGGCCCCCTATTTAAATTCTTTTAGGCTGATAAAGAAGAGGTAAAAATTTTTCCTGAAACTGCTGGGTCTTGATAGCCTTTGGCTCAAAATAATTCACAGGACAAGGTGGCACATTTGGGGGGGCGTATTCTGCTCTCCTTCAGTGCTAGACACACACGAGAATATTAATCTGCCTTTAGAGGGAAGGAAATTCTGACACACGCTACAGTGGGTGAGCCTTAAGGACATCATGCTCAGTGAAATAAGCCCGTCACAGAAATATACTCTATGACTCCTCTTATATGAGGTCCCTGGAGTAGTCAACTTCACAGAGACAGACTGCCAGGGACTCAGGGGAGGAAAAAATGGAGAGGTATTATTTAATGGGTACAGAGTTTCATCTTTCTGTAAAATGAAAAGACTTCTGGAGATTGCTTACGCAACAGTGTGAATGTACTTAACGCCACTGAAATGTACACTTAAAAATATTAAGATGCTGAGTTCTACGTTATGTGTACATTGCCACTATTAAACTAAAAGAAAAATTTTAAACATACGTGGTACATGTTCCATATTAAATGAGCAATGAAATATGAGCAATGAGCCGCAGAAACGGAGGCTGATGCCTCTGGAAGGCACTGGAAGACGCTCCGAAGAGGTGCCTGTGAGTTGAACAGTGCAGGTGGCTGTGAGGAAGGAGGCATCTCTGCAAACGGCCTGCAGACCATATCCGCATTCTCCCACTGGAGACGGGAAGCCGGGGGCCCTGAAGCCAGCAGACCTGCTGGCCCCCACTTCTCCTTGCAGGCTTCCTGTGTTAACTGTCACCCTGTGGCCGCCTGCTCCTTACCCTCCGGAGAAATTCTGCTGCTTCTGAGTGCAGTATTAGTTCCTTAACCCTGAGGTTGAAATACTGCAGAACTAGAAACCACTACTGAATGCCTGCTGTATGCCCTGCACAAGGTGCTTTACATACATTGTCTCTAATCATTTTCACGGTGACCCTATGAAAGAGGTTTTGTGATTCTCGTCTTACTCACGAGGAGATTGAAGTCTGGAAAGGTTAAGTAACTTACTCAACAATACACAATACGGAGCTAAATTCTTTGCATTATATGGCCTCTAAGATGATAAAAATAAAAGTAAGATCCATAGGGCAACTAACATATTTTTAAAGCCCCTATAAGGTCCCAGAGGCAAAAATGTATCAAGCAACTCAGGGTTGTCCCCAAATAGTAAATGCTCTTTCCTGAGCATTTAGCACAGCTTAGGAACTTGGCTAACTCTATCTAGTTCCATCACCAGAGCTATGGCATTATGTGTATACCATAGGCCCGAGTGGTACGTGCAAGGGTGCCCACTTGTCCAGCACCGGCACACTGGGAAAGCTCAAGAATGGTCAGTCGCTTCAGGAAGGAGGACGTTGCTCTCACATTGAAATATGTGATTCCCAAAACCAATACCAGTTCTGAAACTGCTACTACTTTATTTTTTAAACATTAAGAAGACATTTCGGGATGATTTTAAGGCAGAACTTGCTTCAGTTTCTAAGTCAAGGCTGCCATTGTGTTCCATGGTACTAACTCTAAAAACACAAGAACATATACCAGCAACTGAACCTACTGAAAATATGTGTGCTTGTAGCAAAAAGGAATTTATTCATTCATTCATTCAACAAACGGGTCTTGAGCGCCTTCTGTTTGCCCGGCTCCTCCTCCCCCCCCTCAAAAACAAAAACAAAAACAAAAACAAAAATCTCGCTTTCAAGACTCAGGTCGTCTCATCGGTTCGAAACCTTTGTAGCAAGTACTGATACTACAGTACTG
The DNA here is from genome assembly GCF_025265405.1 of Mesoplodon densirostris. Lineage (NCBI taxonomy): Eukaryota > Metazoa > Chordata > Mammalia > Artiodactyla > Ziphiidae > Mesoplodon > Mesoplodon densirostris. The sequence continues at coordinate 108,884,119 of NC_082670.1, forward strand.
ACCTTTAAAATTTTATCCTCACAAATTCAATCTCATGAATCTATTAACCACCGTGGTTCCAGCTGAAAAAACCTACTTTTTTTTTAAACGTTGCCTTCTCGCTTTATGATGTGATAACCTCATTAAAAGACTTTGTGTATTTAGATCACACACTCAAATATCCCCAAACTTATTTCCCCCACCCCGTCCCCATCCTCCCATCTCTGCTGCCTTCCTCACCGCCCGTTTCAGCCCTTCGGCTGGAACTCTGCCTGTGCGAGCTCGTGGGCATCTCTACCCTCGTGGGCCTTTTTAAAAAAACACCCAAAACCCGCCAACAATGCACATCCTCACACGTTTTTGCGCGCTTTGGTTTTTTCACTTAGTGTCTCCTGGGGTTGGGTCCACGTTACTGTAGGAACCGTCTTGCGGTTTCTAGCGACCGCAGGTCACCTCTGAAAGGAGAGACTAACTCATGTCACCTGGTTATTCCTGGTTTCGTGGTCAAGGCAAGAAGGCCAGCCTTCGCGTCCACGCGAGGCAGCTGAGGGCACCGGCGCCCCGCCCTAAACGGCCGAGAGGGAACCCCTAACGTGGCCGCGGGGCACTGTCGGCCCAAAGCCGAGCTCGGGAAGGGCCGGGAGCCCCAAAGGCCGCCCCACCGCGGCAGACCACGAGCGTCCTGCGCCGGCGGCCGGGCCACGGGCCACGCCGCACGCTTGCCTCTACTTCCGGCCACGCAGAGTGGGGGCCGCCATCTCTTGCTTTCGGCCACCTACCCGACGACAAAGACGCCGGGAAACTCCGCCGGAGCCGTCTTTCGCGAGGAGCCTGCTACAATCCCCGCGTGTCCCAGAAACAGGCCAGCCTCTCAGCGTGCCGTACCGCCACACAGGAAGCCGCCATGTTGTACATCTTGTACGGCAAAGCCTTCCATTTCCGGGACCGGCCGCTGACTTGACCCGTGAGGCGCGAGCCAACAAAGGTGGCGTGAGCGCCCTCTGGCGGCGGCACCGCAGTAGCGCCGCCAGCTTTGACCTGCGGGGGATTCTGCTTCCGGGTCTCCTGGGGGTGGGGTGTTGACAGTGAGCGCCGAGCAGGGTCGCGGCTTGGGGTGGCACCCGAGCGTGCGCAACGGCGATGGTGCGGGGCTGCGGGCGGGGATCTCGTGGGTTGAGGGTCTGCGTGGTCTGTTACCTCGCCCCCTCCTGGGAGGCCCGTGCTGTTGTTACCATTTACGGGTGAGAACACGCGCCCTCCTTGCCCACTCTGCTAAACCCCGGTGAAGATGGCCTGGAGATCCGTCCCCCCTTTTTGTAAAATGGGTAACATGACTTAATCGGGGGGTTATTGCGAGGACTGAGTTTTCGGATGACAGTACCTGGTTCTTAACGTCCGTTTCTTCTCCATAGTGCTAACAACCCCGTGCAGGATGGCCCCTGGGCCGCCCGGGGTCTGCACAGGTCTCCTGGAGGATCCTCCTGGGCAGGAAGCGTTGAAGTGATAAAGGACAGTGGGGGCAGCGTGGTGCACGGGGTGGGTACATTAATGACGGGAGCTGAGGAAGCTTCTGCAGAGGGCCCCCCGCGGAGCAGACGCGGCATGAACATACCTGCTCATTTGAACGAGGCCAGCGACACGTTGGAGGGTGTCCAGGGAGTCCGTGAAGCAGACGGCACGGGCCAGGGAAGCACCATCCCCAGGCCTACCCAGAAGTTGTCCCTTATCTGTGGCTGGTGTTCTGGTAGACCTGGCTATGAGCTCTCTCAGCCCTCGGGGACCTGACTTGTGGGGCAGTGCCCCGGAGGCGGCCCTGGCTGTGTCGCAGGAGTCTGGCAGCCTGGCCTCCCTTGTAGGGCTCCTAGATGTCTTTGGGATTCACACTTCCAAGATGCGTAGCACTTACAGTCTATGTCATAAGTGCAAATACAGTGATCTGAGGACTCTTTAGATAACTACCTGCTCTACCTGCTTCAATCCACCAATCAGACCACCTCCCATTCCATCAGGGTAGCTTGCTGTTTGGATGCATTCCAGGGTTTCAGGAGACCTCTCTTTAAAGTGCAAAAATAACCTTTGTATCTGGTATCAGTTCCCACATAGGTGATGAGTTAGCACCTAAATGGCGGCACGTGTAGTTAAGGGCAAGTCAGAGTTTTCATCCTCATCCTCATCACACTCCTGGGCAAGAGTCCAGGACCCAGGGAAGATGCCGTTTCTGTCCTTGGGAAATAGACAAGATTTGTTAAGCCAGGTGTGCAAATGCACAGGCATTATTGCCTTGTCGTGGAAGAAATGAAGGAAGGAAACCTCACCCTATTTTTCTGTTGAACACTGAAATTGTCAAATACCGTCCTTAATGTTATGAGTGGCATTCATGCTGGACAATACAAACCAAAGCAAACAGGAACATCAGGCCTTTGCACTTGTATCTACATAATGTGTGTAATTAATGATTTATGTAGTCTTTTTTTTTTTTTTTTTTTTGGCTGTGTCCCTTGGCTTGTGAGATCCTAGTTTCCTAACCAGGGATCAAACCTGGGCCCCGCAGTGAAAGCACTGAGTCCTAACCACTGGACCGCCAGGGAATTCTCTATGTAGTTGTCTTTTAAAACAGAATTAAAAAGAAAGAAAGAAAAAAAAAACCCTACAAATAAAAAGTACTTTATATTGTCTTTTATATTTACCCACGTAGTTACCTTGATTGGTACTCTTCCCCCCGCCCCCGCCGTTTGGAATTGAGTTACTGTCTAGTGTCATTTCATTTTAGCCTGAACGATTCCCTTTATTATTTCTTGGAATGCAGGTCTGCTAGCAACAAATTCTCTCAATTTTTGTTTATCTGGGAATCTTCATTTCTCTTTCATTTTTATTTTATTATTATAGTGTATTACTTTAATTGACTTTTGGATGTTAAACCAAGCTCCTATTCTTGGGAAAGCCCACTTGATCATGGTATATAATTCTTTTTATATGTTGCTGGATTTGCTTTGCTAATATGTTGTTGAGAATATTTGCACATATATTCATAAAACACATTGGTCTGGCGGCTTCCCTGGTGGCACAGTGGTTAAGAATCCGCCTGCCAATGCAGGGGACACGGGTTCGAGCCCTGGTCCGGGAAGATGCCACATGCCGCAAAACAACTAAGCCCGTGCGCCAGAACTACTGAGCCTGCGCTCTAGAGCCCGCGAGCCACAACTACTGAGCCCGCGTGCCACAACTACTGAAGCCCGCGTGCCTACAGCCCATGTTCAGCAACAAAAGAAGCCACTGCAATGAGAAGCCCGCGCACCACAACAAACAGTAGCTCCCACTCGCCGCAACTAGAGAAAGCCCGCGTGCAGCAATGAAGACCCAACGCAGCCAAAAATAAATAAAATCAATTTATCGAAGAAAACAAAAAAACCCACATTGGTCTGTAGTTTGATGTCACTTGTGATGTCTTTGGTTTTGAAATCAGGGTAATGATGCCTCGTGGAATGAGTTCCTTCCTCCTTTTTTTTTTTTTTTTTTATTTTGCAGTACGCGGGCCTCTCACTGTTGTGGCCTCTCCCTTTGCGGAGCACAGGCTCCGGACACGCAGGCTCAGCGGTCATGGCTCACGGGACCAGCAGCTCCGCGGCACGTGGGATCTTCCCGGGCCGGGGCACGAACCCGTGTCCCCTGCATCGGCAGGCGGACTCTCAACCACTGCGCCACCAGGGAAGACCCCTCCTCTATTTTTGAGAAGAGCCTGTGCTCCCAGAGTGGGAGGCGTTGAAGAAGCAGACACAGAGAAGCTGGGGATCAGAGCGGGACCCTGGCCGGCTCTGCAGGCCTCCCAGCGCACATGAATCAGTTCTGCAGTTTTCAGGTGTAGTTGCTGCCTTCAGATTCCAGCTTCTGGGAGAGCGAGTCTGGCCTAGATTGGGTCTCATTCCCCCAAACGGAACTAATGCAAGTTCCTCAAAAGGATTGTGGAGTTCTGTGGCCCAGACTGCTCACCGTCTACAAGACATCTTCCCTCTCATTCTTCCACATCCAAAGTATGTTCTCTATTAAAAGGATGTCTTACTGCCTCTCTTTCGGATGGGTATGCAACTTAAAGCTCAATAAATGTTTCTTGAAGTAGTGAAAGGATGAATTAATAAAGAGAATGAAAATGGCTTCATGTTTAACGGAGAATTTGGGGGCAGTACTTTCTAAGCTAAAAAGTAACATACCGTTCACTCATCATCACTTCTTGTGGACAGACGCAGCCGGTGCTCTTCCTTCATCTTTGCCAGTGTTACCTCTGTGGGAGAGCGGTGGGGCGGCCAGGGCGCGCAAGCAGGCGCCCGGCGGGCCGCCCGTTGCCATGGAGACGGGGTCCTCGCTCCTGGGCGCCGCCATCTTGGTGCGCCGGCGGGCCCAATGGGCGGCTGCGCCGTGGCGGACACGGGGTGCACGAGCGGGTGGGCCACCTGCGGCCCAGCTCATTCACGGCCATGGAGGCGCCCGCAGCTCGCCTGCTGCCGCTGCTGCTGCTGATCGGGGCCTGGGCCCCGGCGCCGGGCCGCGCCTCCGCGGATGTGCCGCCGCTGATCAACGAGGACGTGAAGCGCACCGTGGACCTGAGCAGCCACTTGGCCAAGGTGACGGCCGAGGTGGTCCTGGCGCACGCGGGCGGTAGCTCCTCGCCCCGCGTCGCCTCCTTCCTGCTGGCTCTGGAGCCCGAGCTGGAGGCCCAGCTGGCGTACCTCGGCGTGCAGGTGAGCGGCGCCCGGGGACACGGGCCGGCCGGGAGGACCGGCGCCCGTCCCCGCCCCGGACACGTCAGCCCCGGCCGGCGGCGTGGGCGGCTGGGCCCGTGGCCTGCGGGGCGCCGCGCGGTGGTGCGGCCGGAGAGCGGATTCGCCAGGGAGGTGGGCTCCGTCCAGTGCGATCGCAAATGGAGCAGCTCCCCTGCTTCCAAGTTTGGAATCGTTTGAAACCGCTGTTAATATAACGCACTTCTTACGGTTACGAACGGCGGCTTCAAAAAATTTCCTTTTCCTTAAAGTTAGTTTAAAAGCTCGTGCAAGTAATACAGTACAGAAGGGGAAAGTCCAGTTCTCTCCCTCTCCCCGGCCGGTTCTCATTCTTACCGTAACGCAATAAATGCCTCCCAACTTTGCTTCTGTTCTGCCATGCATTTCCGTGATCATTTTTACGCCTCTCAAGGAAACAGTGTTGGCTTTGGGAATAGAGGGAATATACGTATACAGAGGTTTGCCTTCTATTACTGTTTTCCTTAAACACCATCCAGTAAGTGATTACCCAGTTACTGGTTTGGAGAATAGTCATTCCAGTGTCGTATTTCTTCTTAGCATACCTGACTGCTGAATTTGGAGCTATAAAGTTGCCTTTATGGGGATCATGCTTCTGAAATGACTCCTGTTTCCTTCTCATGCTTTGTCCATGATGAAACACGCAGTTTTACTTCAAGGTTTGTGGAAGGATGAATTAAAACTTCATTTGAATGTTCTGAATGTTAAATCCCATTCTTTTATAAAAGCTAATTATCATTTAGTGAGGTTACCACAGTATAACAAGACGACAGCAGAAGCTATCTGGCCACCATGCCGGAGAGCGCTTACAAGCTGGGTTATGGTACTGGTGTCTTATTGAGCATTTACCTGTGTCGGGTATTGTGGTAGGTATTTTAAGTACATTCTCATTTAACTCTCGTAAGAGCCCTTCGAGGTGTGCTGTTTCTGCTGGTGAGGACTGTAGTCTGGGAGGTTAAGTTGTTTAACCTCCTACATGATGTCTTAGAATAAAGAGTCCGGTTAGTTTGTTTCACGCTTTGTGTGTGTGTGTTCTTCACTGTACGACATTGCCTCTTCTGGCCTAGATGGTGTGAGGTAGGGTTCTGTTGGGGTATAAAACCTGTAGTCCCATCACCAGATTTATTCAGAACCATTTTTTGATTTTTAGTCCAAGAGCGAGATGAGTGAAACGGGTGTGTGTGCTCCCTTGTACCCCTGTCCCAATGAGAAACGTAACTGGATGATAAACTTAACCAGGAAGATGTGTATTTTCCAACAACTGACTGGGAGGCTTTGGTGAGGTCGCTAGAAATTGTTTCAGTGAATTATCTTCAACACTACATGTAGAACTTTAGGAACTGGTAGAGGAGGCCGTGATGATTATCGACTAGGAGCCAGTGGTTCCTTGTCTTTTTACTACCAGAGACTCATCGTACTATTTTTGCTTTCATGTGGATCCTATATTTGAAATATTTTGTTTCTCTAACCTTTTATTAGATTACACATTGAATCTAGTAAATATTTAGAAGTGATAATAAATATTTCTTAAGGCAAATCAACATATAACTGAGCGATGAGAGTTCCTGATAAGCACAAGTATACTAGAATGTTCCCACTGTGATAGGATTCTAGTAAAAGTAGTGAAATTTGTTGTTTTTATTAGGCTGTACAACTTTGTTGAGGATGATTGTATGATAACTTTTAGGCTTTTTGAAATATTACAAATAGCTTTCTCATTATAGCTTTGTATACCCTATTGGGAAGCACTGCTCCAGTCTTAAAAGGTGGTCTTAAATTTTTTTTCTTTTGGTGGAGGTTGGGTTGGCAAAGAGATCAGTGCTGTGTGTGTAAGTTTTTTCCTTAGAATCTGTTCCACAATCTCATTCAAGATGCCTACTCTTTCTCAGAAAGACCCTGCAGGCTGCCGGAGTTGGCATCCTTTTCCTGGTTGCACAGCTGGTTGCAATGAAGGATAATAAAAGAGTGTGCCACACAGTGGCCATTGCTTTTGCCACTGTTAACTTCTTTTGCGCAAGTAAAATCAGTTTTGGTTATGCATGAGACTTTTCTTCTACAACAATAAATAGGGACTTCCTTGGTGGTGCAGTGGTTAAGAATCCACCTGCCAGTGCAGGGGACACGGGTTCGAGCCCTGGTCCAGGAATATCCCACATGTCATGGAGCAACTAAGCTCGTGTGCCACAACTACTGAGCCTGTGCTCTACAGCCCTTGAGCCACAACTACTGAGCCCATGCGCCGCAACTACTGAAGCCTGCACCGCACACTCTAGGGCCTGCATGTCGCAGCAAGAGAAGCCACTGCAATGAGAAGCCCCGCGCACCGCAATGAAGAGTAGCCCCTGCTCGCCACAACTAGAGAAAGCCCTTGCGTAGCAACGAAGAGCCAACGCAGCCAAAATAAAAATAATACTGGGAGTTTTTCTATGCATAGCCATATTGGAATGTAAATGAAGAAGAAAACGTCCAGAAAGAAACCTTTCTGGCCTTTCTATTTGGAAGTGTAAACTGTATTTGGAAGCGTAATTTTAATTTGTATGCGTGTATTTGATCATTCAGGAAAATATTATGATTTTCTAGAGCATATCATACAGCTTATTCAGTGCAAAAGTAGGTCTTTTGACAGTGTTCTTGTATCTCACTTGAAAAATTGTTACTGAAACCAGAATTCAATCTTTGCAAAGTTCTGGTGGTTTGAATGTTTTAATGTGGACTTCTGCGGCAGTTAGTTAATTGTTGACTCAAAATTTAGAGACTAAAAGACAAAAAAGAATAACTTCCTTTGTCCTTTTACAGGTGAAGGGAGAGGATGAGGAAGAGAACAATCTGGAAGTACGAGAAACCAAAATTAAGGGTAAAAGGTAAGGTAACTGTCAGAATATCTATCTCTGTCTTGCCTTGTCTGGTTGTAGGTTATCACATCAGGGCTGGAGTCATAACTAGGAGAGCCGCTTAGAATGGGCCCAGCGTGTTAGAGGCTGTCTCAGTTAACAGAGTGTGTGGTAGCAGGCGACAGGTTTCCTGCATTCTGGACCCACTTATGATGTCTTTTCTGAGTCCTAGTGCTGAAATTGGACTGCCCTGAGAGTGGCAGTGTGTTTCACAACAGGAAAGTAGCTACTTCCATGCCAGATCAGGTCTCTAATCTATGGGGGTAGGGATCCCCAGCCAATAGATGGGAAACTGGTGGGTGAGACCTGCAGGCAGTTTGCCTCAGCTGACACCCTCCCATCGCTGCTTGGCTACCGTCCTGTTTCCAAGGGGTAGACAGCCTTACCACACCTCCTCACCAGCCTTCAGGGCACTGAAAGTGATGCCTTTTATTTTATTTTATTTTATTTATTTATTTATTTTTAAATTTTTGGCTGCGTTGGGTCTTTGTTGCTGTGCGGGCTTTCTCTAGTTGCGGTGAGCGGGGGCTGCTCTTCGTTGTGGTGCACGGGCTTCTCATTGCGGTGGCTTCCCTTGTTGCAGAGCACAGGCTCTACGGTGTGCGGGCTTCAGTAGTTGTGGCACGCGGGCTCTAGAGTGCAGGCTCAGTAGTTGTGACACATGGGCTTAGTTGCTCCGCGGCATGTGGGATCTTCCCGGACCAGGGCTCGAACCCGTGTCTCTTGTGTTGGCAGGCAGATTAACCACTGTGCCACCAGGGAAGCCCAAAAGTGATGCTTTTTCGCGGGAGGTAGACTGAGCTCTTTGAACATGAAGCCTGGGTTTGAACTTGCCTTCTTCTCTGCTTTAACCTCAGTACCTAGCAGGGGGCCTGGCACTTGTTATTTATTTTAAAACACTTTACTAAGGATAGTTTTCAAACACACGTTAAAAAGCAGGAAGGGGCTTCCCTGGTGGCGCAGTGGTTAAGAATCCGCCTGCTAATGCAGGGGACACGGGTTCAAGCCCTGGTCCGGGAAGATACCGCATGATGCGGAACAACTAAGCTCGTGCACCACAACTACTGAGCCCGCAAGCCACAACTACTGAGCCCGTGCGCCACAACTACTGAAGCCCGCGCGCCTAAATCCCGTGCCCCGCAACAAGAGAAGCCACCGCAATGAGAAGGCCACGTACTGCAACGAAGAGTGGCCCCCGCTCGCTGCAACTAGAGAAAGCCCGCGTGCAGCAACAAAGATCCAACCCAGCCAAACATAAAATAAATAAATTTTTTTTAAAAGGCTTAAATTAATAGGTTGAAGGTAATCTCTTAGAAGTAACTGCTTTTATCTTGGTACAAAATTTTGCTGTGACTTTAAGCTGCTGCTCTCTTTTCAGTTTCTTGATCTCTCTTGTTTCTCCTCATTCTTGCTCTAGCGGGAGATTCTTCACCGTCAAGCTCCCAGTCGCTCTTGATCCCGGGGCCAAGATTTCAGTCATTGTGGAAGCCGTTTATACCCATGTGCTTCAGCCATATCCAACCCAGATCACCCAGGCGGAGAAACAGTTTGTGGTGTTTGAGGGGAACCATTATTTCTACTCTCCCTACCCGACCAAGACACAGACCATGCGTGTGAAACTCGCCTCCCGAAACGTGGAGAGCTTCACCAAGCTGGGGAACCCCACGCGCTCCGAGGACCTCCTGGATTACGGACCTTTCCGCGATGTCCCTGCCTACAGTCAGGTGGGCCCTTGTGGAGTCCAGGCCACCCCTGTCCGCTGCAGAGCATACCTCCTGTGGGGGTGACTACGCATGGAGGGGCTTGGGTGGGAATCCAAAGCACTATGTCAGATCATCCCCAGAGTTTTAACCTGCCGAGAAGTGACTCCGTGGGGCTCACTGTCCTCATTCTGGGAGTTCAGATACAGGCTGGGGCTTGAGGAGGACTTTTTAAAGGAGGTGGGACTTGGGGGAGCAGGAAACAAGGCATTCTGGGCAGAGGCGACAAAGGGGGGACAAAGGCGCGGGGATGGGAAAATGTGAGCTCTGCTGGCCCTGGTGGCTGGGGTTAGCTGCTGGTGGTGTTGCTGAGCCTAGGGCGTGGGCCTTAAAGGCAGAGGGAGTGATGAAGGCTTAAAAAAGATGTTGTTATTATGGGACGTTTCAAACACACAGAAGTATAGAGTATGGTAAACGACAGCCATCTGTCGCTGAGATTCAGTGGTTGTCAGGCTATTGCTACAATGCTTCAGCTGTCCTTTCTCTATCTTTTCTTTGCTCTGTACTCTCAGGGTAGAGTTTTTGAAGTACAGGTTTTCAAATCAAAGCATATGAACATTTAAAAATCTCTTGCTGAAAAAAAAAAAAAAAATCTCTTGCTGTATTGCCAAATGCTTTTTCAGAAAATTTAGCCAATTTATTATGGCACCAGCACTATGAAACTGCCAGTTTCCCCATACCTGTGCCGGTATTGGCATTAAATGCTGTTAACTACAATTATAATAAAATAACAAAGTAAAATAACCTTATCTTGTCTACTTCTTGGACTTTTGGGAAAGAAACGTGTTTTTCTGGTCCTTTTGTCCTTTTTTTTTTCTTCCACTTTTAATGAGATTAAATTGACATACAGCACTGAGTAAGTTCAAGGAGTACAGTATCATGATTTGACTTATATCATGAAATGATTGTCACAGGGAGCTTAGTGCACATTCATCATCTCATACAGACACAAAATTAAAGAAATAGGTACCTGTTCAGACCTTGGCTCCAGTTTTGGTGCTTCATATATAAATTATATGCGACGAGGGGCTGTGAAATTAAAAGAAAAAAAGTTAAGGAAATAGAAAAAAATTTTTTCCTTGTGATAAGAACTCTTAGGATTTACTCTCTTAGCTTTCATATGTAATGTACAGCAGTGCTAATTATATTTATCACGTTGTACGTCACATCCCTAGTACTTATTTATGTTACAGCTGGAAGTTTGGACCTTTTGACCACTTCCTCCAATTCTCCCTCCGTCCCGCCTCTGCCTCTGGGGGCCACAAATCTGATATCTTTCTCTATGAGTTTGTTTGCTTGGTTCTTGGTTTTCAAAGTGTCATTAACCTACAACACTGTGTTAGTTCCTGTTATACAATATATTGATTCAGTATTTCTGTACATTTCAAAACGAGCACCACAATAAGTGCAGTTACGATATGTCACCATACAAAGATATTACATAGTTATTGACTTCCCCACACTGTACATTTCATACTTGTCTCATTTATTTTGCAACTGGAAGGTTGTACCTCTTAATGTGCCTCACCTATTTCTCTCCTTCCCTGACCCCCCCCCCACCTCTGGCAACCACCTGTTTGTTCTCTATAACTCTGTTTCTATTTTGTTCATTTGTTTTCTAGATTCCACATATAAGTGAAATCATACAGTATTTGTCTTTTTCTGATTTATTTCATTTAGCATAGTACCCTCTAGATCCATCCATGTTGTCACAAATGGCAAGGTTCCATTCTTTTTTATGACTGAGTAGTGTTCCACTGTGTGTGTGTGTGTCTCACATCTTCTTTATCCACTTAGGGCACTTAGGTTGCTTCTGTATCTTGGCTGTTGTAAATGATGCTGCTATGAACTTTGAGGTGCATTCAACTTTTCTAAGGAGTGTTTTTCATTTTGTTTGGATAAATACCAGGAGTAGAATTGCTGGGTCATATGGTAGTTGTATTTTTAATTTTTTAAGGAACCTCCATACTGTTTTCTTTTGTGGCTGCCCCACTTTACATGCCCCGCAACAGTGCGTGAGGTTTCCTTTTTCTCTACATCCTCACTAACACTGGTTATTTATTATCTTTTGATAAGAGCCACTCTGACAGGTGTGAAGTGAGAGTAGCTCCTTGTGGTTTTGATTTGCCTTTGCCTGATGATTAGCGATGTTGAGCATCTTCTCATTTGCCTGTTGGCTCTCTGAATATCTTCCTTGGAAAAATGTCTATTCAGATCCTCTGCCCATTTGTAAATTGGGTCCTTTGTTTTTTGATGTCAGGTTGTAGGAGTTCTTTGTACAGTTTGGATGTTAATCCCCTATTGGCTGTATCATTTGCAAATATCTTCTTCCATTCAGTAGGCAACCTTTTCATTTTGTTGGTAGTTTCCTTAGCTGTACAAAAGCTTTTTAATTTGATGTTTTTCTGGTCTTGTTGTAATTTTACTTTTAAAAAAATTTGTTATTCAGTTTATTTAAATTAAAAAGAAACAAAACAGTTCACCCATTTCTCCCACCCATGCCTCTGGCAACCACCAATCTGTTCTTTGTATCTGTGACCAGAAAGATTTCTTAATAGTAACTGCTGGGCCTCTGGGTTTTTTATTTGTAAAATTGGGGATAAGTAGTAATTACTTCATTGTGATGTTTTGAGGATTAAATGAAATTCTGTGCTTATTCAGAGCTCATAAAGAGTGCCTGATACATACATACATGTCAACTCCATAAATGTTATCTTAAAAAGTCTCTTCTGTGAACTTTTCCAGATGAATTTTCTTCAGGTTAGACCAATCCAGTAATGCTACGTGTCTCCCTCAGTTATGAGTTATTTGTTAGCTCACTGGTGAGAGGTTATGTCTTCATTAGATCTTATATTTATTTCCTAGTTACAGTTTTTCTTTATTTACAGCTTAAGATTTTATTTTATTTTAAAACTGTAAAAATTGGTTTAAAAAGATCAATTTAAAAAGCTCATTTGAAGAAATTTGGAAAACAAGAACTACAAGGAGAAAGTAGAAATAATCTGTAATTCTGTTTCCTATCTGTGTTGAGATTCTCATGTGTCTCAGCTCAGGTTCTGTTTTCTTTTTCTCACATAGTCGCTCTAAAATAAGAAGTATAGACAATTTTGTTTGTAAAACAAATGATGTTTACGTTGGAACCTAAAACAGCTTTGTGTATTGCATCTTTCCCATTAATAATATATCGTGAATACTTCCATGTCATTGCAGTACAGACAGCACAGTTGAACCATTCTGTTGCATACATTACATGTGTCACAGTTTAACCATCCTGGTACTGATGCATAGGTTGATTCCAATCAGTTTGCTTTAAGCTAGTGTTGATTTCTCTGTCACCAGACTTTGAGCTGCTTGTTTCCTTCCTCTCCAGGACACTTTTAAAGTACATTCTGAGAACAACAGCCCTTTCCTGACCATCACCAGCATGACCCGAGTCATCGAGGTCTCCCACTGGGGTAACATTGCTGTGGAGGAAAACGTGGACCTGAAGCACACGGGGGCTGTGCTGAAGGGGCCTTTTTCACGCTATGATTACCAGAGACAGCCAGATAGTGGAGTCTCCTCCATCCGTTCTTTTAAGGTATGGACTGTTGGACTTGGACATCGGGGAAACTATGACTATCACATCTGTCCTTTCTTTTGCTTTTTGAAAGTAGCTAATTATGGACAGTCGTTGGGATTGACTGGTGTTCAGGTAGTTGAGTGACAGTGTTAGAACCAACAGAATGTTAAAAAAAAAAATCGCCCCCAGGAATTCCAGTGGTTAGGACTTGGCATTTTCACTGCTGTGGCCCAGGTTCAATCCCTGGTTGGGGAACTAGCATCAGGGCCCAAAAAAATAAAAGACCCCATTTATATAAGTAAGTCATGTTTTTTAAAGAAAATTTGAATAATGGAAAAAGGAAAAACAAACCCAGGCACTAGTTTTGCTGACACTCTTTTATATATTTCCTTTTTCTTTTATGATACTGTTTTTAAAAAACATTTGATCATATTGCATATACAGTTTTGTATCTTTTTCTGTCTTATAAATGAAATCCTAGAAGCATTTTCACGTACTTAAGTATTACAGAAGCGCTCACTGTGCGAACAAAGGCATTACATTTTCCTCTCGATTATCAAAATATGCTTACAGATTTGGAAATAAATAATTAAAAATAAGTAAAGATTTTTTAAAATTAGGTAAAAATATTAGGTGGAAACCCCTTTCATAAGTAAACCATAAACCACCTAGCGATTTCATGTGATTTCCTCCATCTTTAGTTTGCTTTCCTGCAAAATAACAGATTATTTTTACCTTTGTATTAAGTCTTTAGCATTTGCAAAGGTATTTATGAGTCTGTTATTTACTGTTTAGAAGAATTTGGCTACTT